>NC_132993.1:5000-308030 GCF_048564905.1 Vicugna pacos | reverse complement strand
GTTCCGAAAGTGGAAGTTGTCAGAGACGTGTGTTTACTTTCTATGTGATAGATGCCACCTAGTTGCCCCAATACTGTATCAGTTTGTATTACAGCAAAAGTGTAGGAAGATATCCTTTCTTCTATACTCTCATCAAAGAGAGACATTAAAAATCAGCCTTTCTGGTAGTTAAAATATGGTACTTTACCACTCTTTCAATCTGCATTTTCCTGATGCTGGCGGAACATGTTCCTTCCGTTCATTCAACATTTGTATTTTCTGCTCATTTTCCTAGTAGGCATTTAACTGAGAAGAATTCCTACGTAGTTGGCTGAGAGTCTCTTAAATGGATGTGGACAGGTAAAGAGCACCAGTTAGAAACGCTGCTTTTCCTATGAAGACGAGCACTGCATGTAGTAGAATCACCTGGGCCTTGTGTGTGCAGAAGATGTCAGGCGAGACTGCATGGCCTCCACCACCCACACACCCGAGTAACAAAACTGGGAAGTACAAACATGAACGGGAAGGGTTAGGATTCATCTGGATCAAAACTCAAAAGCAACTATTTCAACAAGTCCTGAAAGTAGAACCTCCCGGCACCCCGATCATGATCTCAAACGCACTTTCCACTTAAAGGACGGGGGATTTTGAAGAAATCCAGGCCTGGGGCAAAAACTGTTATCGGGAGCCTGGGCAATCCTGCTGAACCAGAAAGAGTAAAGAAACCTCCAGGGCCGTCTCAGAGAGCCACCTCTGGGAAGGGACTGCAACCATCACTAGACAATAAACTCTCAGGAGACAGAGGCCTGCTCACAGGCCCCTTGTCAAAATGAAGAGACGCTACCCAAGCTCAGAGAAACAAAGCGCCGGGGTGAGGTGGGGGGGCAGGGGCAGAATTCATGGAAGGAAGGACTCAGCTGGGTTTGGAAAGAGAGGAGATTTCAACACAAAAAAGCAAGCCCCAGGCCAAGGGCCCCCATGTTCAAGGTCCTGAAGGCACATGGTGGGGGGGGCACCAGAAGGGGCTGGGGTCGAAGGAGGGGTGGGAGGCAGGGGGAGAGGAGTGTGAGTGACTGTGTGAAAGTGTGAGCGCATAAGTGCCCACATATGGGGACACAGGCAGGAGCTCACTGGGAGGGGCAGGTCCAGGCAGCGCTTTGGAAAAACAGCTAAAATTAGTGCCTCCCTGCACCCCCCCTCCCCAACTGAGATCTCCTTCAGGAAACTGAAGAGCCAGTGAGACGCGTTTCCCAGTGATGGGAAACCACCCCTGGGGCTGCCATGCTCTCCTGTGAGGAGCAACGAGTAATGCGGTCTCACTGCAACCGCACCAGCGCACGTGTGATCCACGGAAGCTCAGACTTGCACCCGCGGCCTCCCTGGGGACCCGCGGATGGTGCTACGGAGGTGGCAACCACAACCCTCACTGCAGCAGACTGCATGCCAGGGCCAGGCGTCCTGTGTGGGACATTGGTTAAAAATATAGACTGCTGGCTCCTGCTCCTCTCCAGAGTGTTTGAAATGCCTATTTGGGCTGGTGGTAAAGGTCACGAATGCTCTCCTTACATCATAAAGCTCCTGGGACTCCCAGCCCCTACTTGGGACGCAGGAAACTGGGAAGAGCATCCTTCCTAAGTGCACAGGGAGCTGAGGTGACAGAGCCCCCGGGGCAGCACAGCCAGAGGGGCCCTATGGAATCCACAGAAATCAGCACACACCCCATGTGGTGTGCCGGCCGACAGGACTTCCTGCAGGGAGAGGCCAGGGAGGGGCAGCTGCTACTGGAGAGACACAGGCCTGCCTTCCCCAGAGGACACAAAGAAGGAGGCCCACTGCAGCTGAGAGGAAGGAAGACAACCCACCCTCTGTGCCCTGGGGGCGGGGGGGACACCATCCTAGGCCCAGACCACAGAGATGCAGTACTGCTGGGGTTGTGCGCGAGACTCTCTCTCGCACAAGACTCTCCAAGGGCCACTGAAAGTGCGCCTGGACAACGGTGACGAGACGAGACTCTCCAACGTATGAAGACACCAAACTCCAGATCCAGGAGGCTCAGAGAACACCTTATAAACACCCCCGAAGCTCCCCAGGTGCTCTCAGTCTTAACGTGCAGTCTAAGTCCAGGCCCTCCTTAGTCCGGCAGCCCTGCAGGCCTGTCTGCCTGGCCCTGCCCCTCCATCTCCCTGCCGCCCACCAAGGGTTGTGGAATTGGTTTCTGGGAGCCCTGTTCAAACACCGGAACTTCCACTCCTGGTCTGGGGTTAAGGGCCCGTGTTGGGTGTTGCTAGAACAGGGTAGGCAAGGACAGAGTGAAGACACAGAGAGAAGTGAAAGAGAAATAATAAAATGGCCGCGCTTAGGCTAACTAATTCCTGGCCTTATACCTGCCGTTTACTTTTAAAACGGTCAGCAAATCTGACCGGACACTGCCCCAGGCCCAGGCCCATTGTTACAATTAGAGCTGGAGTTATTAATTTTCCTGTTTGTTTTACTTCACTCTGGCAACTGAAATTTACAATCATGTTTGGATTCTGAGTCATCCCCCCAGGAAGGGAGTCACCGGACAACCTCAGGAGAGTGACCAGACCCTCTGAAGTCCCTCCTGGCGCCTATGAGCCTGATCAGATGAAGAAGGTCACGTGCTGATGACACTCCAGACCAGTGGACAGTCCCATGATGCTGGACAGACTCGCCAAGATTCGGAAGGAAGCTTCACCAGAGGCTCTTGTTGATAGATACCCCAACCCCAAGACAGGCTCACAGTTCTGAAGGCACGAGCCTGCTGTGAGTCCCCTTTGCCAGGCAAAGTAATAAAGCTGCCTCTTTTCTTCTAAGAAGCTCGAAGACCTTGTCTCTGGGTTATTTGGCTCGTCGGGGACGGGGGCTCATCTTTCAGCAACAGAAGGACGAAGCCAAGGCAGAACAGCATGGGAGAGGGACAGCGGCCCCGGCGCTCACGGCCCACGTTCCATTCTGTCCCTAACCCGCGACTGCAGCCCCGGCACGGGCTTCATGAGGCACCTAAATATGCTAATTTGTTTATAAAGCAAGCCCTTCCTTTTCCGTCCTCTGCTGAAGGTTCCTCAACACTGGAGTCCTGGCTGGGAGGACCTGGTTCCTTCTCACAGTCACTCTAGAAGGAAGATGCTATTCCCATTTCACAGGTGAAGAAACTCAACCTGTGACTCAGAGACCCAGGATAACCACATTTAGAGCAAGTCCCAGACCATGCCCCGGAGAAGTTCCAGAAAAGACCTCCAGAGTCAGTCCAGCCTACTCCACACTCCTGCGACAGACGCAGAGGTGACGCAAGGACTCCCGAACACCCTTGAGCGTGCGTGCTCAGACACTCCCAACGTCTGCCAGGTTAGCGCGTGCAGGTGGCCACCCGCCCAGCTGGGTCGCCCCGGCTAGTGCCAGAACCTCCATCCAAACTTTTGTGCTTACCAATACTTGACCTCTGGTGTCAGACTCCACCAGAGTAATAACCCTACATTTAGGAATACTTTGGATTTCTTAAAAACCTGAAGACTTACACTACGGGCCTGGTACTGTACTTAAGTGTTTTACACCCACTAATGCTCCATCTTCATATCTAATCTTCCCAGAGAGGTGTTGCTGGAATCCATCCCCAAGTTGCTGTCGGAGAAACTGGGGCTTAAAGAAATTAAATACATCTGAGGGTTCCAGTTCCACATCCTTGAATTCAACCAACCACGGATGAAAACTATCTGGAAAGAAAAAATTCCAGGAAGTCCCAAAAAGTAAACCTTAAATTTGCAGCACTACGGCAACTATTTACATAGCATTTACATTGAATTTTAAACTATTTACGCAGAATCTACTGTATTAGGTATACTGATAATTTAAAGTACACAGGAGGATGAGCACAGGTCATGTCCAAATGCTACACCATTTGTATAAGGAACTTGAGCATCTACAGATTCTGGAATCCAAGGGAGGCCTGGATCCAGTCCCCTGCAGACACTGAGGGGAGACTGCAATCTGTTCAAAGCACACAGATCAAGGAAGAGGAAGAACCCGGGTGGAGACGGAGGCTGGGTGGCGCCTGCCTCCACCACGTGACCCAGAGCAGTTCAGTGTAACCCGTCCTGTCTTCTCTGCGCCCCACAAACCCAGCACACCGCGTGCTTTCAGTTTCTTTCTTAAACAAACAGCATGTTACCAACACGAACCTAGACAAACCAGCAAGCAGACCAAGTCTTCGCCTCTACGTCATCTGGAGGGTCAAAACCCCGTCTTTCCCTGGAGTGAGGAAGGACCTGGCACCAACAGGGAGCTTTGTTTTCATAGTTTTCAGATGGAAGTGACTGAAAAAGTCCCCTTTCTCCGAACCCTGTGTTTGGTGATTGTAACTCACCATACAAGGACACGAGATTTTCAACCTTTCATCGCCTCATCCTTCTTTTCTGAGCACTAAAATTTCACTTGGAAGTTAATACTACGATGTTAGTTTTTAAACTAAATACACCTATGGAAGATCCAAACTAAGGAAGAATATTGCTAAGTTAAAGAGTAAGACTTACAGATTTTAATTTTGTTACATCTAAACTGACAAAAAGGTCTTTCTGTAAATTGTTAAAAATTCCCTGTAAACTGAAATTATTTAGCATTTTGCTAGGGACTAGTCTTTTTATACTTGTTAATAAAGTGATTTTCTTAAACATTCTGGCTTTTAAACAACTTGCGTGTGGGGAAAAAAATCCATGAATTTTAAATCTTTCATAAATCTCATTTCTCAAAATTTTAGTAAATTAAAATTTAACACAGAAGTTCCTTAATAGTTTTTGAATTTTACCTTGTTTTCTGTTGTTAAAGTACATTCAAAATAAGCCAATTATTTAAGCAATAAAAAGCAAAGGCGAATAATAATTTTAGTGGTAACAAAGTGATGACACTTAAGTCTTATATTTTTATACAGAAAAGTGCCACTCACTTGGTCTAGATAAACCTGTATGTTAAAAACCTGAAGACAATAATTTGTATTCAGTTATTTGAATCAAATTACACACATGAATATCCCCACTCCAAATCACACATGATGTTAACGGTGCCTCCAGAAGGGCACGTCACAGGCTACAAAAGTGGCACCTGGTGAAGAGACAGATGCAGAACAGATCGACCTATTCATCCGACATTTACTCTACTGTACGGAGACAGATGCGGCTGTGCTTCAAGAGCTCCGGAGACGGGAGCGACCAGGCACAGGGCTCTGGGCGCCAAGGAGGGCCTGACTATCTGTGTCCTGGGAAGGGGAGAAACAGAGAGGGGAGGGCAATGCTCTGGGAGAGGAGAGAGGACGAGGAGGTGGTAAAGAGACATGAGGTTGGGGGCACTACCGTGCACTGTGACTTCCCGTGCTCAGTCAGCAGGGGCTGAGCCAGGAGAAGGGCTGGGGAGACAGGCCTCACCTGGACCAGAGGACTGTCTGCAAGCGAGAGCCGGCCCCTGGGGGTCAGTGAGCACCTGGGAAGACACGCCAGTGGTGACGTCTTCTGAGGATAGAGCCAGACAGGAAGCCAACTGAAGGCTGTAGAAGCCCAGGCGAGCAGCCATGTAGGGACAGGGTCACTGGGGAGGAGTGAGGCCACGGTGGGGGGAGCGTCTAGGTGGGAATGACATTTCTGTTCTCTTATTTTTGTGCCTAATTAGTAATGAGTATTGACTCCTTGTAACCAAAAATGGACCACCACACATATCTAACAATGTGAAATGATACTATTTCCCACAGTTTATCAAAGTGTTAGAATATAATTCAGTCAAAAAGAATCTTCGTGACTTTTCAAAAACTGAGGGTGTGTCTGTGTGCTTCACGCACTGCCAGCTCGGGGGCCGTGGGGAGACCTGGGGGCCTGAGGACAGCACCTCTGCCGGCCAGGCTGGGCCAGGTGCAGACGCCCAGACTCATGGTTCTGTGACTTGGACAAATCAGACTCAGTTCCTGGCCGGCAAAAGGAAACTGTGTGAGTAGGTAACTACAGAGCTATGAGGACTGAATGAGTAAATATCTATACATCCTACTCAGTGATAGGTGCTGAATATTAGTTCCCACCCAGTGTTTTTTTAAAAGTCTCTTTTCAAATTTTCTGTAGCAAATACTTTATTTTTATAATCAGGAAAAAAACTGTCTACCAAGAGATGTGAAGCCCTCCACCAAGCATAAAGAGATGAAAACACATAGGAGTCATGCTCCAGAAAGGGAATGGAGTGAGTTAAACTCTCTTCCACCACTCTGTATATTCTTCGTATGTGCACATGCTTGTCAGTGAGCTGGAGAAGGAGATAAAGGTGGACTTACTGGCTTCCTGAGGAAGAAGATCGACAAAGCTCCCACCAAGGGCATGTCTCCAATCAGCGGCTCCAGGATCACCCGCATGGTACCATGAATCTGAATTCAAACAGAGACCAAAGTATGTGACAGAAAACAAGTCCACAGGCCACTTACTGATGCGAGGAGGGGGTGCATGATGTTCTTAGTGATTTCTGAGCATCTGACTTCAGTTTTCTCTCAAGTATAACCTATGAAGAAAAACTTAACTTCAAAGAAATTCTGAGTTAATAAAAACTTCACAACTTTTTTTTTGAATAGAGCATAGAGAATTTGAGAAGACCATGAAACTTAAAAAACCTTACCTGTATACTCTGCACACCAGCTCTACAAAAATACCGCTTGATCTCCAAATCAATCTCACAATTTCCTACAAAACTAGCAAAGAAAAAGTTCTGTATTACATTCTCTTAATCACCACAGACCCGCAAGATATATAATTTGAATACAATGACAGTAACGCAACAACATCAGACTGCAGGCAAAGCTGTCGCCTGCAGCCCCGCCCATGTCCGAGTACGTTCCTGCCGGGGCACAGTGCTCACTGCTGCAGAGCCAACTCCTGCCCACGGCAGTGAGGCCCACGGCAGCGAGGCTCAGGATGTGCCCGGTGCCGTCAGGGGTTAGAGACATGGCATGTGTCCGGGCATCAATTTTACTCAGTGACAAGTCATTTCACTCTTTAGCGCGAAGCACACCTGGACACACGTGATGCTGCATGTAAGGCGTGCACCTCTTTTTAACACAAACAGGATGCTTTGCATGGCTCCCACCCTCGACTCAAGAAGCAGAACATTATGCTCCTGCTGGGAATCCCCAGGGTCAGTTTGATCATCACTGGACACAGAGTGTCTAAGCGCACGAGCAAAGTACTAACGAAAGGCATCTAGGGCATGTTCTCCCCATCTTTGCGGTCCTGGTGCAAAAGTCAGTACCTACAGGGCCTTCAAACTGAGCACGGGTCTCCTGCTTGTGGGCACATCACCAATAGCCTGCTTCAAAACCATCTCAAAACTTTCCCCTTTTTCACTTGTCAACTGAGAAAAATGCATGTGAGAGCTGTGAGTTAAGTTTCATTTGTGGCAAATGAGGACTCTGCCCCGGGAGACAGGGTCTCAGGTGGCTCTGAGGCTGCTCCAAGATGCGGGGGAGGTGAGTGCACACGGTCCTGGGGAAGCTGGAGGGACGTGCGGTCAGCACACGTTTAGGCAGCACACGTGCTGCTGGTCCCGAGGAGCAGGTGTTCCCGTTAATGATTTCAGTGCTTTTCCAAATATGAAGAGACAAGGATCTGGGCTCATAAAGTTTTCTCCTGGAAGTCTCTAACTATCTGCAGGCATGGTCTGCTGTCTTCCCCAGGGCACAGAACACCTCATTCTCGTCTCCGCCCAGACCTCCCCTCGGGGTTCTAGTGCTCAGGGCTGCAGCTCCCGGCGACGCAATCCTCGCAGAGGCACACAGCCAGTGACAAGTTTTCACCAATGCACTTTAAGCCTTGATCATTTTGCTTCCTAACTTCATTCAATCACTCCTTCCATGTCTCTACTGCCAATAACTTAGGTCCCTGTCTGGAACACACAAGAAGGCAGAGTACAGATTTTCTGGAGACACGAACATCTGAGCTGCATCACTTCCATGTGCCATGATGTCTGCTAAAACCACAAAAGCCAGATGGCGTCTTCAAAATGGCATCAGTCAACAGGTTCATTCCAACAAGTATTTAATAAACGTGTGAAACGCTCCCTTGTTGCTGGAACAAGAGGACAAGGTTTGTGCCCCGGAATCGCATGCTCAGCTAGTGGACAGTCCTTCCCAGGCTTCCTCTTCACTCCCCTGGTGGCAGCAGCGTTTGCAGTGGTGCCAAGTACACCAAAGACTCCCGAGTTTTCCACATTACGTCCTTGGAGCAGTCCATCCTCCCTTCTGTAGTAACTAGTCCTGACTCTGCAGGTTTACTACATTAACGCTCGTTCCAAACTCCAGGATGACATTATAAAATAATATCCCTGCTGCCGTGTGTCAGTCGCTGCCTCACAGCAATGTCACAGGCCTCAGGGAATGCGGGGAGCACAAGCCAGGTTCACGAAGGACAAAGACAAGAGCCGAGAAAACCCTACTGTGGGCACAGCACCAGGAGGCCCCAATTCACTTTTCCCAATTACCTTTTACTGTGGTGAAACACACGTAACGTAGAATTGGCCACCTCAACCACTTCCAGGTGCACGGCTCAGGGGCGTGAAGCACAGGCTGCCGCGCAACCACCCCCACCACCACTGCCAGAACACTAGCAATCTTGCAAAAATTCTATAGCGCTGACCAGCGAGCTCCCCTCCCCCGCCCCCAGCCCCTTTCTGTCCCTGCGAATCTGACTCCTCCAAGGGCCTCGTATGAGTGGAATCACACGCAACTTGTCCTTCTGTGCCTGGCCTACTGAGTCAGTGTGTCACCCCTGCTGCCGCAGGATGGACGCTGCTACCCCAGCACCTCCTTCTCTGTAAAGGCTGAATGACACTCTGCTCTACGAACATGACACTTCCTGCTTATCCACTCAACAGTCACAGACACCTGGGCAGTGTCCACGGTTTAGCTACTGTGAATAAAGCCTCTGTGAACACGAGTGTAAAATATTTCTTTGAGATCTTGTTCTTAATTCTTTTGGGTACATACCCAGAAGTGGAGTTGCTGGATCAAATGGTAACACTGTAAGTTTTTTGAGAAACCACTATTGTGCTTCTACTTCACACACTCACCACCAGGGCACACGGGTTCCAACATCTGTGACCCTCACTGAGCCGTCTTCTGAGTGATGGATCCTGCTGGGTGTGAGGTCGTTAGGGCGTGTGTCTCCCGATTAACTGTGACTTCTCACGTGCCTCTGTCCACTTGTGTATCTTCCTCAGAGAAATGTCCATCCAAGTCCTTTGCTCATTTTTGAATTAGGTTATTTGCTTTTTTGTTGTGTTGAGTTGAAGGAGTTCCTTACACATTCGGGACCTCAGTCCCTATGAGATCTATGATTATACAGATTGCACTGATTCTACAGCTTGCTTTTAGTGTTGACTTTTAACAATACTAAATCTTCCAAACCATGAACATGGGATTTACGTCTTCTTGTGTGTCTCCATGTATTTGTGTCTTTAATTTCTCACAGCAATGCTTTGTGGTTTTCATTGTACAAGCCTTTCACCTCCTCGGTTAACTCCTAAGTATTTTATTCTTTCTGATTACTGTAAATGAAATTGTCTTCTTACTTTCCTTTTTGGGTTGTTCATTGTTAGTATACAGAATGTACCTGATTTTTCTTTTTTGTGTTGACTTCGTATCCTTCTACTTTGCTGAATTTGTTTACTAGTTCTGAAAGACTTCGTGGTGGAATCTTTGGGTTTTCTACATTTAATATAATACCATCTGTGCACAGAGATAATTTTACTTCTTCCTTTCCAACGTGCACACCTCTTACTTTGTTTTCCTCGCACCTACTTGCTCTGAAAGAACCTCCATGTTGAACAGCAGTGGCGAAAGCTGGCACCCCTGTCTTGTTCCCAATCTCGGAGGCAAAGGTCTCAGCCTTCTACCGCTTGCGGGATGCTCACTGTGAACACAGGCCTTTCACTATGCTGACATAGTTTCTGTCTCTTCAGTTTACTGAGTGTTTTTACCAGGAAAGAGTGTTGAACTTTGTCAAGTGCTTTTTCTGTATAACTGAGCTGATCATGTGGCTTTCTCCATATTCTGTGAATGTAGGGTGTTACACTGATCAGTCTCTATATGTTGACCCATCCTTGCATCCCAGGAATAAACCCTACTTGGTCATAGTGTAGAATCCCTTCAACACGTTGCTGAATTCAGCTTGCTAGCATTTCGTTGAGGATTTTTGCATCACTGTTCGAAAGGGATACGAGTCTATGATTTTCTTTCCTTACAATGCCTGTAATTTCTTTTATTTCACACATTTTATGAGTGGCAATCACCTAGGTTATCAGGAACTGAAACCCAGGAAGTAAAGCAATGTGAGTCTTCAACAAGAAGCTGGTCAGACCCCACCCACAGCAGGTGAGAAGAGCGCTCTCACACCCTCCCCCCTCACGGGCGCAGCTGACACAACACACACTCACCTAATCTGAAGGTCCAAAATGATCTGTCTCTTGTCCACGTTTTCAGTGTACACTTTAACACCGTTGATCCTGAGGGGCTGAAACATAATCAACTCACTTTAAAAACTAAGGAGGGCAGAAGACAACCAGGTGCTGCGACACGGCAGAGAGGAAGGAAGAGGAGACTCCGTGTTCACGATGCCCTAGCTGCTTCTCCAGCAGCAAGCCACGAACCCTTGGCCCCTCAGTGTCCTCATCTGTACAACATGTGATGAGGGGACTGCTCCCGGGGAACGTGAAGCTACCAGACACGGAAGTATGAGGCGCCTGGAGCACTCACTGCCCATTGCAGCAAGCGCTCAGGACGGTGGACGCGGCTCCAGCTGTGACTGGCTTTGCTCCTTCAGGACCCCAAGCCCCTCCCCTGGTCTCTGCCAAATGACCCCGACTCTCCCCCTCTGCCCCATCCCCCTCTGCCCCATCCTTACTACATAGTTTAAAACATAAGTTTCTTTCATTTTTTATGTCATAATCTTCCATTTCTTAAGACTTTCACAAAAGCAGGGCTTTTCAATGAATGTATGTATGTATATGCATGACTGGGACACTGCGCTGTACACCAGAAACTGACACATTGTAACTAACTGTACTTCAATTTTTTTTAAATGAGGCTTTTCAGTGAATCAAAATACTCGCTATATTTTCAATACCTAATACACAATATAAAGTCAGAATCAAACAACTCTATAAAAAGAAAAGGCAGACTATAATAGATGTTATATTTCAAGGGCCCCGTTATAACACCATTTCCAAACCTTTTCTGTATTCATTAATTTGAGACCCCTTCTAAGAAAGTTCTCAACATCATATTTGAGCATTAAAACTCAAGCTGAAGAAATATCTTACCTATCTTGCCTACTGCTTCTGTGACAGGATGGGTGTCCTGAAATCTCACTCTTCAACCAGCTGCAGGACTAAACTCTAAGTCTACCTTTCCTACCGTCCCAGGTTCCGGGCTATTCCCCTGATCACACAGCTCAGAGACGTGCAGGATGACAGATCACAGGACACAGTGAGCTCACCATGTGGATAAGTGAAAAGCGGCACAGACACTCAGGGCCCCGAGTTCAAATGACTGCACCACAGATTCCCTTCCTCCCAGACGACACCTCATATTAGGGGGAGGAGGGGCCAACCCTGGGGGACCAGCACCGACCGAGGATGGACAAAGACCCCTGTGTGGGCTCCCTCTCTTCTTCATCAGACAGCCTGAGTCACTGTGGAAGACACTGAGCCCTCTCTGCACATAGAAAATGGCCCTCGATGGGGGAGGGGACCAGCAGCCACGAGATGTCGAACAGGAAAGAGCCTGGGGGCAGTGACACGGCCAGGGGTCAGTCCTCAGACACGTGCACTAAAACCCCGAAAGGCTGGAGCACAGACATCTGAACACACAGTCCATGCCTGGCTCTGCTGTGGGTGTGTTTGAAAGTACTGCTCAACTCCCAAATTTTATTAGGCATAGAAACAATGTTACCTTGAAAGTAATACAACATTATGTGTCAATTATGCCTCAATAGAAAAAAATGTTACCTTCAACCGTTACTAATAATTGTAAACACTGACTTAAAAATATAAAAACAGTCTTAAGGCTTCCGTAGAGTTAGGATTAGTGACTTTCCCTCGCATGTGAGATGACTCCGATAACAGGATCTATCTTTCCCTCCACCTGTGTCGTTGTTGTGGGCCGGAAAGCCTGGCACTGGGGCCCTGAGCTGTTGCCTCTAAACGTCTGGAGAGTAAAGCTTTCAGCATGTGTCATCACAGCATCACTGGTATGTCTGTACATCAAACTCCTTTTCCAGCAGAACAGGTGGCAGAAAACTGTACAAACGTAACTCTGACAGAAGAACGTGGGGCAGACACTGGTGGGGACCACGGGGACCACCGATGAAACTGCAGTGGCTGAAAGACCACAGTGGATGAGTGAGGTGAGCCCAGATGGAGGAGGAGAGGTCCTGCAGGAGGCTGGCCTGGGAGGACCTGCATGCACACTGCCAGCCTTCCAGAAGTTTCCTCTAGACAATAACGTGTATGCACAGGTAAGAACACTCAAGAGGAAACAAACCTGCTGCCCCATGTCAACCCTCGTGAAGCTGAAGGTGCTGAGGTGGGGGTGTGCCCCCCGCACAGCCGGCTCTATGGTTTCTCGAAACAACTTCTCCATAAACTGGCAAATAAAAGGCCACATCTGTTTGACAGTCTGGAAAGAAGAAAGAGCACATGTTACACAAAATGGAATAGTACTCAAGTCATCATGAAAAATCACACTCCTACAGTTTTTCAGAATTTTTGAAAATGGGGGGGGGCTTTTTTATTATACAAAAAAAGTATCTAAATTTTTTAAATGTATTACAATAAGCTTTTTTTTAAGTAATCAAACAATCATTTACCTTTTTATTTGTGTTCTACACACATTTGAAGTTAGGCAGAGCTAAAGTCCAGAAACTTCACTTCAAATGAAAAATGGTGCCACACTATAAAGACACAACCCACACTGCTCCATGCTGGGACCAGACAGTCTGTTCTTAGACTAACAGCAAAACAGGTAGAGCTGCTCCCTCTGAAAACATCTGGAGCACCAGGTGAACAGTAAAGTATTGATTAACCAATATGCTGCAGGAATCAATTACTCTAGCTAAATATTCTCTTTAAGTATACAGGCATATTTAATGATTGCTAAAAAAATCAGAAAATCCTGTGGTTTCAATTCATTGCTAAAAGCCTCTTAAAACTGTATCATTCTTAATAAACATTAATGAGTTGTTTTCAAGGATGGACTAACTTCCAGTGATTTTCTGTGGGTAATCATTATCCACATTAGTTTTTACTATATAAATCTAAGGATATATAAAATACAGATCTACTCCAAAATATAATGACCTAAAAACATAAC
The DNA here is from genome assembly GCF_048564905.1 of Vicugna pacos. Lineage (NCBI taxonomy): Eukaryota > Metazoa > Chordata > Mammalia > Artiodactyla > Camelidae > Vicugna > Vicugna pacos. Next base: position 294,652 of record NC_132993.1, on the reverse strand, counting down.
CTTCTCCAAAAAAGATTATTATCTATCACTAGATTTCCTGGGTGTTATTTCCCCCTTCATAATAACATTTCCAAATTTTTCGCTTATGATTATCATAAAAGAGATTTGACCAGTGGCTGATCAGTAAGGGAGACACAGGGCCAAACATCCAACTGTAAATACATCATTAATTTTCTCACGTCAAAGACACAGTTTGCACTGTTTAGAAAAGGAAAGCAACATATCAGTTATGACTGAGTTCTTCTGGGAGCAAAAGCCAACCCACTAAGTCCAGATGAGTTCACACACTGTCAACATCCAAATCCCCAAATATGGAAAAATGGCATCTTATCCTCTAATTCCCACTGATATTCTGGTATTAAGTGTATTCGACTCTTACCTTATTTAGCCATTCTGCTCTTTCAGTGTCTGGAAAATGAACCTAAGAGAAAAACACACACACACATGACTTACTGACTCCTAACAACTCTAAGATGTCAGGCAGGCCGTTTAGCATTCTTGCTGTTTATCTGTTGTTTGTATAATGTTCTTTAAACACCCTGATGGGAAGCTGGATACAGAAACATGTGGCCCTGGCTCTCCACACCCGAGAATACTCCGAGGCACTTGCCCATCTCCCCGCTGTCCAGAAGAGCACCCGACCCCAAGCCCCTCCTTCCCTGCCCCGCTGCCAGTACTGTCACCCCACACCAGGGATCTGGGCTCAGAGCCCTGAGGTCTGCCTCTCCCCTCCTGCCCCTACTGGCTCCAAGGAGCCAGCACACAATTTCCCATCCTGGGCTCCTCCCCACACCATCTCCCAAATGAGGATTATAATTATAGTTCTCCATGCCTGGGGCTTGCATATTGGAAAAAGTAAGTGTTTAGGCAGGAAAAACCCTATTTAGAAAAATACTGAGAAAGGGTTTTCTTTGGTGTTACAGCCATTCCTGCAGGAAAAGGCAGAAGCTGTTTGGGGCAGGGAGCTCTCCTCTGAGGTGCCACATACTCCCCTCCCCACCCCTCAAAGAAGAACACACTGGCCATGCCAACGTTCTGAAAGCCACACTTCTGGCTTTGCTGGGTGATGGACCACAGTGACCGAGATGGGGTCAGAGAAATGTTCTCCAGAACTGCCACACTTACTTTCCTAAGTAACACACATACTGTAGCCAATAAAAGACAAGCCCCCATCCCATACTCTGGCTGAGAAGAACTGGTCAGGGAATGTTACCCCGGGGTGGGGTGGCCCCAAGGAGACAGCTCTCTGAGAACCAACTCCACCTCTTCTGCTTGGCCCCTAAGAACAAATCACGGGATGGGGCCCAGGAGCAGCCAGTTCCTCTGTTAGAGATAGGCCACTCTCACCACATATGTTGCGGCCATGCAGCTCTGCGGGAGGTCAGGCCGGGTCCACCTGCCCCGTGTCCATGTGCCCGAGCAGACCTGACCCTTCACAGGGCACCAAGGGAAGCCTTTAATTTGCCTGAACCGTAAGGGTGGGCGAGACTGATGGAAATAAGCTTTTCTAAATCAAGTTAGCTTGAGTCCGTTCTGGGACAGAACCGAGTAGATGACAACCTTCCAGAATTTAGGAAAAGGCTCAAGACTCGGGGACGACACCACTCAGGAGGCCAAGGTTCCGGTGAGAACAGTGGTGACGATGGCTCCAATCCGAGGCTCTGCCACTACAGAGGGGCCGGCTCTGACCCAAGTGGATCCAGATGACCAAAGGATCGCACTTCCCCCAAAGCCAGGAGACATGTGGAGCTTGGGGTGGGGAGAATTGGAGGGCTTGCTGGACCAGCCCGACTAGGCCACAAAATTAGCAAGTGCCATTCATCTGCAGGTTGTGCTCTGCTGTTTCTGGAAATTAAATATTAGAGTAGTTCAGTGCTTCAAAAGTCAGGTAGGAGGCTGTAAAGCAGGCGTGAGGCCATGGTCCCAGGAAGCAATTTACTTGAGACCATCTCTGCATCAAGATGACCCTTGGCACACCCTGGTTTACACTCAGGGAGAACGCATGACGCTAGGGTGTCGTGAAAGGGCAAGGGTGACATCATTGCTGGAGAACTTCAACTGCCACTCTGCTTCCAAAAGAAATAACCCAAATGTTAAGCGTCTTTTGATAAAATTACAGCAAAATGAGCTTAGTCTGTCACGTAAGCCTTTTTAAAATCTGTTTTCAGATCCTTTCTTCTCCCCCAAATACTATGCAGTGACAGGATATGTTCATCCCAGGAAACAATGGGACCACCACTGGTGAAAACTGACTTTACGTGTGGCTACTCGCTCTGACACGGCAGTCAAAGCAGACACAGAGAGCATGCAGCCTCTCAGGGCAATGGCAGCTCCTCTGCAGAGGGACATCCCCGACCCGCATAACCCAGGGACAGGGCGCCTCAGGTCCTGCCAGACACACCTGGGCCAGACTGGCTGCACCCTTTCCCAGTGAGCAGGGGCAAGTGGTTGGTTCCTTTCTGCTAAGTGGTGGGGAGTCATTTCCTCATCCTGTGTACCTCAGAGCAGCACTGTTTCTCTGCAGCTTATGTGCAGAAGAAGGTCCCTTCTACTACTGAGGGGGACAGTGTACTCATAATGGTTTTAACTTTTATTTTCAAAATAGTCCTTGGTTTCTTGGACGAACCAAATTCTTGCTGAGCTCTGAACACTCATAAACAAGCATCCTAAACCCTGTGCCTGGTGGGGAGAAAGCTCTGACTAATCCAGACCTTCCGCCCACTTCAAATCTAAGGGAGGCTCATCACGGCAGGGTCCTGTCTGGGCATCCACATGCCCACAACTGTAGGCAAGTCTGCCTGGAGACCAAATTCTCAGATTCTCATGGGGCCATTTAACCAAAAAGGACTAGATCACAGCACAAGGCTGAGCCCTCTTCAAAGCCTGTCACATGGAAGGTCCAGAGGAGTGGAAGGTGAGGGAGGCAGGACCGGGGACCTGGTCCTTGGACAGCCAAGGGACAGACAACCACTCCCCTTGAGCCAGGTTTCTGGAAGACCAGTGAGGGCGGCTGACTATGCTATAAACTCTACCTGTTCAAATCAGCCAAGTAACCACCATTTATTGAGTACGAGTTGCTTCTGACATGGCAGGTTCTGTGCTAAGCTACTCACACACAGTATCTGAGTTAATTCTTACAAGTCTACAGACGGGAATTACGAATACCCCAAGTTTACAGGACAGCAACTAGTGACAGACTGGAGGTGAAAAGGCAGCTCTGCCTGCGCTCGGGAAGATGCGTGCATGGCAGCGAGTGTGCCCAGAGCTGCCTGTAGCACAGCTTCAGAGCGACAGGGAGGGTCTCTGCGGTGACAGTGCCCAGGATGATCTGAATAACGGCTGTGGAATAACTTTCAGGATTTGTTTTTAAGTGAAAATACAAGTGGAGAAAAGCAGGTACAACTAGCTACCATTCATCTCAGAAGGTGGCGGAGACACATAAAAATCTTTTAATAAAAAATTAACAAGAACTTTAAAAACCTGTTCCTTGGGGAAGGTGAGGGCAGGGCGCAGGAGGCGGTGCAGATGAGCTGGACCAAAAATTACAAGAAATTACTACGCTTGGTAATAATAGAGGATACTGCCAGATTTACCAATAGATAAAAATTGATTAATAGAGGCCACATATGCTTAAAAATACTGCTATGTTTATACGTGTGTATATAAACCTATAGCTTTACACACGTTGTATGTGTTTATAAACAAACAGAAAAGAGTTTGCAAGAATATATACCAAACCAGTGGAACACAGAGGGGAATGAGGCTTCCACACTCCCTTCTATTTTCATACGTTCCAATTACTTGTAAGAAGCATAAACTACTTTCCTAATTACTATTGTAATTTAAGACTAAAATTAAGAATTTTCTAACACAGAAGTATTATTTTATACAAAAAATAACTAAAATTATGTGAAAATATAATTTCCATAAATTAAACTATATCTTATTTTAGAGAGAGTGATATTAAACAAGACTCTCTTAGAACATGAGTAATCTACTTCAAATCTGCTTTAAACATTTTTTTTCTGACTTATCAGGTTTCAAAGGTAAAGTATAACTATGTTGAAAGAAACACTTTCATGATTAAGTATGATAAAACGACTCCTGCAAAAACCATTCCAAAATGAGATATCTGCTTCTCTAACAGCATCTGGTTTCTCTGAGTTCACCGACAGTTCTTCAGCTAATCTGCCAGGGCACCAGCAGTTCCAAGTCACCCTGTCACCAGTCCCACGAAGCACCCACACATCATACCAGAGCCCTGCTGCCCACCACCATGCGCCAGGCAGAAACCGTCACCCGCTGTGAGTTCTGATTCTGTTACTGCATTTTTGTCACTGTGCTATTATTCCTTAATCTACTGCACATGTGTAGATTGTTCTTTGTGGAAAACAGACGGAAGAAGCCATTTTTCGAGCAGTCACTTGGGTCTGGCTGGGTGCCCAGAGCCCGGGACGTGATGCGGAATTAGACCTAGTCCCGGCTCAGGAGGCTCGTGGCTGGCGGTGGGCTGGCGGGGGAGGTGGGACTGCCAGCCTAGGAGGCAAGAAGACTTGCCGCCCCCTGAAGGGTCCACGACAGCTTCAGGATGAAGACGGTGTGTGATGGGCTGGAAAGCATTAGCTGGGGTTTGCCCTGCAAAGAAAAGAGAATTTTCCAAGCAAAAACAATGGCACCTGCAATCCACTCTGGCTAGGTGAGGAGTGGGCAGGACGGTGGTGCTGAAACCGAAAAGTCAGGTCAGCCCAGCCCGAAGTGCCTTCTGTGCCACGCAGAGCAGTGCTGCTTCGTTCACCGCTGCGGTCAACGCTGGGGTTTTCAAGAGAGAAGCTACCTAAGGTTAGGATCTCAGGGAATCTATTTTGGAACTACCAGAGAAGACAAGGCAGAGAAACCATATGCATAGTAAGCTTTCAACACAAGTGAACTGGCTACATTACTAAAATTCACGGAAGACGGATTTTGAAAGTCAGGCCATCTCTTAGTAGCAGAATCCCAAGGCATTCAATAGTTCTGAGGTTTTTAATTTACAAGTGCCAAAGAAAAAGAATCTATCAAAATGGAAGAAAGTAAATCTGTTACCAAATTTTAATTCTATTCCCTATGTCGAAAATCTGCTTCTTAGTAATACATATTCATAAACACTTGTTTATGTTCCACAAAACAGAATTTAAAGTAGCAAAAACATGGCAGAGAAAGGCAGAGATGTGCAGGGAAAATACAAAATGTGTCCCTAAATCATACAGGGATGATGAACACATGTCATCTGGTTCCAAATCTTATTTTTCAACAGAAACTCCCCACGCCCACAAAACAAAACGCCACTCAAATCTCCTTTATAAGTCTTATCATGAAACAAGTTTCATATTTATTATACATAGTATCTCTACAAGCTAGAAATAATCACTGTATGAGTATTTAAGTTTTGATTATATTTAAGAGTTGACACCACCCAAGAAATCTCTTTTTATCTTTTCTTTAAAAAGACAAAGGCATATTTTGGATTCTAATATGATGTTGATAATACCAAAGTTGTTTGTTTAGAAAAAGCAAACCAAACACACAAAGGCAGAACACTGACCATATGCCAGAACTCCGAATACAATACCTTGCCCAGTCCTCACAACAGCTCGTTAACAGTGATGCCAGATAAGGAAACAGACCCACGAGGGGGAAGTGACTTGCTCAAAGTTAGAGGGGAAGTGGGCTAGAGAGACGAGTCCCAGACCCAGAGGACTCCAAAGTCTTCCCTGAAGTATGAAAGATAGAACAAACTAACACATAGCTGGCATTTCCTTAACTTAACTCCTATCTTCCCCATTTGTGAACATGGGATAATGTTCAAAACTGAAGCTAAACAGAAGGACTGTCTGTCTTCAAACAGCGCTGTTCCTGCAGGCAGTGTTAACAGTCAGACCTCCCTGCTCGGCCCAGGGCGACCACCCAAAGCACAGCAGGTGCCTCACCCTCACAGGGGCTGTGGGGACACCTGCTGAAACCCCACAGCATCAGCAGCGTGGAGACACGCTGGGTAAACACACTCATTCCTTCCTTCTAAAAATCCAAATAGGGTAACTGATGTCTTAGAAAACATGAGGAAAGACGTAGGTCTATTACAGCTGAAGCAATACTGATTAAGTATCTTTAGTAAAATACAGAAGATAATGGATAAAATGATGATCATCTTGGAAACCAAATGTTATTAAACTTCAAATAGTAAACTAAATATTCAGGTTCACTTATTCACATTCTTCCTCATTCCAAAGATTTGAGCTTCGCTCATTTCTGCATAGCCCTTTGGGCACAGTGTCAAAAAAAAAAAAAAAAAACAACAAACACAAAAGCCAAAAAAGACCAACATCAAGAAACCCACTCAGTTCTTACTTGGAGAAATGACTGGTTCCAGGGGAAGAAGTCGCTTCGTCCGGGCCTGCTGCTCGGAGCGGCCCTGGGCGGCTGGAGGAGGTCCCAGCCTGTGGGGCCTCCGGTCACCCAGCATACCTGGGTGCATCTCACCACCTGTTGCTGACCCCCAAACACCACCTTCTCTCACCAGGCGATGAGCTCTACGTAAGACTACAAATTGGAAAGATCCAAGCAAGATTAAGGTTTTCTTGTCTAAAATCAACACTTACACCTCGAAAACTATAAACGGATGAGGCAAGACTAGCACAACAGAACCGCAGGTTCCACGAAACCATGAGAGGCCCGTGCCCTGCTGTCTCACAACAGAAACTCAGCTTTCAGGAACCTTCAAGCAGTCAACACACACCTTCGCCTGGAAGTACACGGCGGGTTCACTTACACAGACCTGACGTGCAATCAGAGGTCACAGGCTGGGGAGATACTAACCAAAAATCGTCAGGTGTTTAATACTGTTTTGTCTGCATGGGGATTAGTCTTAAAATCAGAGCAATGGGGAAGGGAAACTCACAGAAAGTAAAAACGCCCAGAAAAATTTTGGTTCACACACAAATCAACCAAAGGGGACTCCAAGGTTCCACATACAGAAGGACTTCCTGGAGAACCCGGGACCTGGGAACTGTGGTCAGTGATGGGGAAAGAGTTGGGCTGGTGTCCAAGACAGCATCAGAATCATCTTCACTCTCCTGACCTTGGTCAGGCGGACGTCCACAGCTCTCTAGCCAGCCCTTCCCGATGCGACCAACACAGGAAACTATGACACAGTACATATGACCTGCTGAAACACTGCGGGCAGCTGGGAGCATCTGCATGGTGCTTGGAGGAAAACCCATTACAGTTCTTCCATACTAATGTAATTATGATGGGGAAAATATACTGACACTGGACAAAACTTCCAAATAACAGGATTTAAACAAATTTTACATTTACATCACCAGAGCACACGCCACCTCTCTGTGGCTCCACAGCAGGGAGCTCCAAGTATTCCCAAAGACTGGCTCATGACCAGGTCAGGAGAAAAGGGCTCAAATGTAAATTGGCACCAACAAAAATCTGTACCCTCCAATCTTTTTATGTTAAAATGTCTCCACCCATTCCCACAGGGGTTATTACACCACCTCTGTCTTTCCTCACACCCCCGATTCCAATCCGCCCTCCCCCATCTTCTCCAGAGGCTCAGTATGCATGGAAATTGAAAAAACAGGGTCAAGAAATGTTAATATTTTTTCTAAAATACTGGGATGCTTTCTCTTAACAGCTCTTTCCATAAAGAAGAAAGTACTCAAGATTTTCCAAAAAGGTGAGAGAGAATATCTCCCTAAGAACCTCTGTCAAGGGTTATTACCAGTATGGCCAAATGACTCGCCTGGATGGAAAAGATGGCACAAAACAATTGGGCTTGTCTATTTCTGGTGCACATAAAAAGTAGGCAATCAATTAATTCACGCATTAATCACAGCAATTAATATTTTTCAAAATCCACAGTTAGAATTTTCTCAGTGGTCTGTCTGTATGAGCTCTATGTAGACTTTGATTACTGTGTAACAGTGAGATCTGACTGACCAAAAAGAACACTGCAGTACAAAGACATTAAAATAAACCGACATTGCTGGAAAAGTCATCTGTTTATGGCCTTCCTACCAGGAGAAACTTTCAAAATTCTCTCCAAGGTGTTTTGTACGTTAATGAGCAATTTCCCAAGGGAGGAAGAAGCACTACTGTCCTGCATCACCGCCGAGACCTCAGGCAGGGAGGGCCCGTCTCCACCTGCGCACCAGGAAAAGACCCGGAGTGAGTGTAAATGCGCTTCTTCTGTCGTCTCTACAGCGGGGGGGGGGGGGGGGGGGTGGCCTGGCCTGAGGCTCTGCCGGGCTAACTCTGTTGGTCAGAGGGGCAGGGAAGGGGAAACAGGTACCCACCCCATGGACAAACGCTCAGTTAGCGCACGTTCATCTTCAAAACTTCCTGGCTATTTCTATGCTATATGAATGACTACTACCTACTTTTGTAGATCAGAAATTGTAAAATACAAATTAAAAAGCTAGGCTTACCCAGCACACCTTCTGTAACAACGCTGCCTAAATTATGTGAAAACCAACTCCTATTTCTAATTCACTAGAAAGGAATGCTATCGTGAGGCTTTCTCTAATTTCACGTATCTGCTATATTAGATATACCGTTCATCTACTTACTTATTTTTGTAGGGGGACTTACATTTCAGTGTGTGCATAGAGTGACAAGGACATTTAAGCCAAGACTGATCGTCAACGGCAGAGTCAAAACTGGGACATGGATAACTTCTATACAGCAGAACAATTAGACATCCCTTCATCAAAATACTAATGTCAAGAGATCAATTTAATGCCTTACATACAGATGTATGTTTATGGAAATTTTTCAAAGATTTGAATCGTATTTTAACAAAATTCTAAAGTCATAACATTCTTTCTGTAACTGTTAAAAAGAAAAGCACTCACAGAAGTAAATTATTTGACAATCCTGATTTAAAGTTGAGATTTTGGCATGAGATCTATCATTCCCACAAATTAAAATGAGTCCGAGAATAGGAAGCATGTCTTCTCATCTCCTTCTTAAAACACTTAAGACAATCTGGTTGTTTTTTTACTTTACATCAAATCCAATGCTATCCTTCATATTAAACTCTTATGTCTTGACTAGAATGGACAGAAAGATAGACATGTTAATTACAGCACTGAAGTAACTGTACTTGTTCCATGTACTGAGCGGAGTCAATCCAGCTTTGCTCTATTATTAAAGAGCAGAAGAAGAGGAAGAAACTATGAGACTGTGAAGTTGGGGTTAAAATCTCCTCGAATTACAGACCTGACAGGTATACCAAACATCTACATGAACTCAGAAGTCACATCATGTTTGAAACTTTACTGTGACTTTTTCATTTTCAAGAAATAGGTTCACATGAAATTTCTCAGCTTAATTTTATTCCCTCACACAGACAGTAAATATCTTGAGTTATTAGAATGAAGTGAGAGGAATTTACCAATCTAAAATCTTCTCGTTTTCTACTTTTATTCCTTTATTTGTGTGTAATGGAGAAACACTAGATAATTAGGCACTTGGAAATATTAGGACTCTTCACCTGAATATACTCATTTATATTAACTGGATGTTTTAGACCAAGGTTCCAGTAAATCCTCCATAATGCTTATTTGCCATTAACTGTGACCATGCAACACAGAAACACAAAAAAATAAGACAAAACAAAACCAAAACCAACCGACCAACTGACCAGAGAAAACCGTCAGCTTCATCATCACAGGAACAACCCAGGGGAAGCATGCGGCATATCTATCGTTCTTTGTTTTCTGCACAAGGGACTAAAAAAATATCGAGGAACCTCAGGGAGAAAATTACAAAAATGTCTGGACATCCCCTGATCAAATCCCAAACTCTCTCCAATTCTTCCTAGAAAGTCCTCTAGTTTATTCATCACAAATGGACAACTCTATACAAAAACCAATAATTAGATCATAACATCACCCTCAAAAATCTTTTTCTTTTGAAATAATTACAGATATTGCAAAAAAAAGCACAGCAAGGCCCTGTGTACACATTTCCCAGGTCCCTCCGATGGTCACACCTTACACAGCCACAGCAGCACCACCACCGGAGAGGGCTGTGGTGCCTCCCAGTGATCTACCAGTCCACCCCTGTCTGTCACCGACCTCCCAACCTCTACCATCCATCCATCACTCTGATAGTCAGGGCCACAGAGCCTGCGTGCCGTCAGGCTGCCCGTACGTGGGATGTCCAGGCCAGCGACGCCCACAGACACAGGAGTGGGCTGCCGACTGCCCAGGGCTGGCATCAGAAGTGGGGGGAGAGTGAGTGTTGGTGGGCATGGAGCTTCTTGGAGGGAGGACAAAGATATTCCAAAAATAGATTTTGGTGATGGCTACAAAATCCTGTGAATATTCCCAAAAAACACTGATTTGCATACAGTTGACCCTTGATTAACTCGGGGCTTAGGGGAGCTGATCCTCTGCACAGTCGAAACTCTGGGTATAATTTACAGTCAGCTCCCTGCATCCTGGGTTCCAACCAAATGCAGGCTGCTTACCTGAATACCATGCTTACATGAATAGGCATTTCCCTAAAAATAACAGAACCAAGTACGTAATCCAGAGGCCTAGAGGTAAACGTGCAGCCTGATTCTGAGCTCTTTGTCAGTGGATCAGTCAACAATCAAAGACACGTCAGTGGTGCACTTGGCCTTAGAGCATACCTGGTCCACTCACTGATGGAGCAGTGGTCATGTCACTGTAGGCCTCAGGTAATTTCTGAAGTTAGTAACAACTTGGACATATGACAGAACTGAAATACTTGGTGACACCACACAGACACATGAATAAACTGCTTTATCATATTATATACTGTGTTTAATGACACTTCCAGCCTACTGCCTCAGCTTCCTCTACCCTATAAATTATTCACCTCCCACTTTAAAGCACTTTCTCCCCTCCCCGTGCCTTATCCACGCTGTACTGCCTTCCCCCACCCCCTCATTCAAGGTCCAACTCCTGGTTCATTTTTAAAAGCTTGAAGGGACCTGACTTCCTCAGTCCCAGACTCTGGCTGGGGCCACGGCGCACAGTGGCCACACTGAAACTGGCCTCGGCTCCAGACCCACGCTGGGCCCCCGGACCCCCAGCCCTCCTCGCACAGGAAGGGGGCTCCTATGCAAAGTTTTACCATCCATTTTTCAAAACTTTTTCCTCCTCCTTTTCAAGCTGTCTTCCTCCTGGAGCTGTAAGGTACAGAGTGAGTGAGACAACAGTACCCCCCCCCAAGAAAGGTGAGTTCACTAAATGGTCATGTTGAATAGGTATTTCCAGGGTTTACCTGACCTGTCAGGTGCCGTATCACAGGTGAGACAAGTGAAGCCCAACTTGGAATTCTTCTGCAGCTGTTTACTTCGTGCTCCACTGCTTAAAATTTAGTAAACACCTCATACGTTGTGCTTCACAGTAACAGTATTTTCCTTCAAACAACAACCACCAAAAAACCAAGTTCTTCAAAACCGTGAAACCCACCTAAACTCATTTACCCAGGGAAACATTTTGAAATAAATTATGCAAGTAAAACTGGACACCTGACCCCTTTCTCCTAAATCTGTCTCGCCCTCCCCTTCCAAGTGCGCCCTCAGCAACTGAGCCCATCTGTTCTCACTCTCACAGGGCAGTGTGCTAGTTCCCAAGTACTTCCCCTAAAAACAACACGGGCTTCCAGCTCCGATGGTCAGAGCGCCTCGCAGGCAACCAGACAAAAGGCTACGGCACAGGGCTGGGGGGTCGACCTGCTGCGGCTGTTTCCCCCCACCCCGGGCATGGTGCCAGAGGCTGAGAAACCCAGAGAAATGTGGCTGAGAAGCCAGCTGAGCATACGGAAATCTCCCAGACCAGGGAGACAGGACTGGAGTTGGGGTCAGCTGAGCAGCAGGACTTGAGGGCCAGGACCCCTAGGGGCAGGGGAGGTAAAGTAAGTTACCCTGCAGGCATCTTCCAAATTTTTAAGCTACTAAAGGCAAAAAGCTAGCCTCTGAAAAGCAAAACAGCTTTCGGCAGGTGCCCTGCCCTGAGAAAGCATAGCCTGGACTCTGAAACAGACCGAGGGAGGCTCAGCCAACACCACAGGTCTTCAGCTACCACCTCCAGAGGACAGAAGCCCAAGAGTGGGTGAGACCAGGCCAGAGGGAGCTCTTCCCTGCAACCCACCCTCAGGCCAACTCAGAGCCCTGCTGCGCTAAGGTGATCTGTCCCATCCACCCTCAGAGGTCATGGCGAACCTCTCTGCAGGAGGGTACAGACACAGCTCAGAGCGGTGGCAGAGTGGGCACCGGTTCACGGCCAACTCTTGGGGACTGCCGACTTCCAGGGCGGAAATATTCCTGCCGTGGCCAACGTCAAACTACCAAAAGAACCTCCCTAAGTGTGGAGCTGGAAGGAAATGCAATCATGAGGTGGTGGCATCAGTCACAGGGAATGCAAATCAAACCCACAGTGAGATACCACTGCACACCCACTACGATGGCTCGGAATCAAAAAATAGAAAAGAGAACGTGCTGGCAAGCACGTGCAGGAACTTCCACTGGTGAGAATGTGGAATAGTCCCACTACTGTGGAAAAGAGTTTGGCAGCTCCTCAGAAAGGTAAACCCACCAATCCCACTTCTCAGTATACAGACTCCCCAAAACTGAAACTAGGTGTTCGAACAAAACATCTGCAAGTCAAGTAAAACAAGAAGAAAACCTACGGAATGGGAGAAAAATTTCGCAAGTGAAACCAACAAAGGCTTGATCTCCAGAATATATAAGCAGCTCATACGACTCAATAAGAAGAAAACAAACAACCCAATCCAAAAATGGGCAGAAGACCTAAACAAGCCATTCTCCAAGGAAGACACACAAATGATCAAAAAGCACATGAAAAAAGGCTCAATATCACTAATTATCAGAGAAATGCAAATCAAAACTACAATGAGGTATCACCTCACACCAGTCAGAATGGCCGTCATTCAAAAGTCCACAAATGACAAATGCTGGAGAGGCTGTGGAGAAAGGGGAACCCTCCTACACTGCTGGTGGGAATGCAGTTTGGTGCAGCCACTATGGAAAACAGTGTGGAGATTCCTCAAAAGACTAGGAATAGACTTACCATGTGACCCAGGAATCCCACTCCTGGGCTTGTATCCAGAAGGAAATCTACTTCAGGATGACACCTGCACTCCAGTGTTCATAGCAGCACTACTTACAATAGCCAAAACATGGAAACAGCGTAAATGTCCATCAACAGGTGAGTGGATAAAGAAGAGGTGGTATATTTATACAATGGAATACTACTCAGCCATAAAAACCGACAACATAACACCATTTGCAGCAACATGGATGCTCCTAGAGAATGTCATTCTAAGTGAAGTAAGCCAGAAAGAGAAAGAAAAATACCATATGAGATCGCTCATATGTGGAATCTAAAGACTCATGGACAGAGAATACATACTTGTGGTTACCAGGGGGGTAGAGGGTGGGAAGGGATAGACTGGGATTTCAAAATTGTAGAATAGATAAACAAGATTACACTGTATATAGCACAGGGAAATATACACAAAATGTTATGATAACTCACAGAAAAAAAAATGTGACAATGAGTGTGTATATGTCCATGAATGACTGAAAAATTGTGCTGAACACTGGAATTTGACACAACATTGTAAGATGATTATAAATCAATAAAAAATTTTAAAAAAAATCTGCAAGTGTTCACAACTCTACTCACAAGAGCCAAAAGACAGAAACAACCCAAAAGTTCTTCAAAGGGTGCATGGGTGGACAAACTGGGTCTACCTATATGATGGAACACTATTCAGCCATAAAGAGAAATGAAGTGTGCTACAGGGTAAAATCTTGAAAATGTTATGCTAAGTGAAATAAGCCAAATACAAAAGGTCGAATATTGTATGATTCCATCTATATGAAATATCCAGAATAGGTAAAATCATAGAGACAGAAAACAAAGTCATGGTTGAATGGGCAGGGGGAGGGTGAAGTGGGGAGTGACTGCTAATGGGGACAGGGTTTCTCTTGGGGTGATGAAAGTTTCGGGGACCAGACAGAGGTGATGGTGGCACAACACTGTGAATGTACTAAATGACACTGAATTGTACATTTAAAAATATAAAGTAATATAAAATAAAAAATTTTACATTTTTTGAATTTTATTGCAATAAACATAAAAGAAAGAAATGAACCATCAAGCCAGGAAAAAATAAGGAAAAAACTCTTAAATGCCTATTGCTAACTGACAGAAGCCAATCTGAACAGGCTGCACACCGTGGAAAAGGCAAAACTGTAGGTAGTAAAACAGCTCAGTGGCCACCCAGAGGTTTGGGCTTGGGAAGGAGGGAAGACAGGAGTGAAACTAGCCTACAAACAAGGAGAGACTCCCAGTGTAAACGGTGGGCTGCAGTTAGCACTGTGTCAACACTGTTTCAATAACTGTAACAAACGTACCACGCTAATGCTGCATGATAACAACACAAGAAACTGTATGCGGATGGGGTATGGAAACTCTGATTGCTCAGTTTTTCTGTAAGTGACACAAATTGAGAAAATTTGTTGCTGTCCAACTTGCATTAAAAGAAGTATTAAAGTGAGTTTTCCAGGCAGGAGGAAAATGACCCCAGACAGAAACTGGGAAATGGAGGAAGAAAACAAAGACCAAGAAAGAGCATTTCTATTCCTTGTCCCAATTACAGAGATCAGAACCTCTGAAAACAGACACTACTGCCTAACACGACACTCAAGAATGCTGATGCTGTACACCCGAAGGTGGACTTGCTGTCAGGGTGGCCACCAGCCCAGGTCAGGCTGCTCTGTCGGCAGCAATGCTGCCCCCACCCTTACAGGGGCTGGGGCTGCCCACCCTCTGGGTACCAAGCAGCAGTGGAGAGGGCATGGGGGGAGGAACATGACCCCAGCCCGGCATCACCTCTGGTCCTTGCGTGGCTGTGGGTACTTGCTGAAACCCCCGGCCTTAGTCTCCTCCTCCAGAAAGTAGAAATGATCAAAGTGACCATATGAGACGATGTCTACTCCCCAGTTTCTTCTTCACCACCATCTAGACAGGAGGGGAGCAGAGGGGCAGATGTCCCAGTCCAGACTCTACCCAGGACCACGGCAAGCCACGACTGTCTCAAGTCAGCATGGTCTGCCTCCTGTCTGCACAACAAGGGTGACAGGTCTGTTGTGGGGCTTCAGTGACTCCGCTCTGCAGAGCTGTGCAGGCAGACGGTGCAGAGTAAGCAAGCACCAAATGAATTAACCACTTTCCTCCAGAGCCAGAGGGTCTGCCCAGGCCCTCTGGCCTGGTATCTGCACACTGCTCTGCTTTCCCACCACCCTTCGCCCGAGCTGATGGAGCCCCGCATGTCTCCGGGCACTAACCACCATCGCTGACTGCTGTGTGCGTGACTGCCCCTTAAACTCAGCGTTTATAAGACAAATAATCCTCCACCCTTGTCCCTGGGCCTCCAAACTATGTTTCCCATTGAATCATTCCTGGCAAATATCATCATCATGCCCCAAGCAGGTCGCCTGTAGTCACCTTCCACGCTCCCTTCGCTCCCAGTGTGGCCCCATCAGACTCAGGCTCTCCTTCCTCGCACTGGGACCCAGCCACCAGTCTCTGTCCCCTCAGTCCATCTGCATGTCATCGCCAGATTTATCTTCCTACACATCCCTTCTTAAAATTGGGGCACACCATTCTTTTAAATATTTTGATGTCTTCCTGGTGCCCTTCAGATCAAGCCCAGCTCCCCCGCTCACACAACGCGAGGCTCTGCTCTGTGTGCCTCTCACCTCCCAACACGGACACTTTGGCCCACGTGGGCCACCTTTCCTCCAACCCTCTCCCCACCACTTGTCTCTCCAAGACCACACGCAGTTCTCAAGCACTAGGGCTATGGCAGGAAAAGGGAAGAGTCAGTGTCGAATCCAAGAGGTGGCCAATGACAACACACGCCATCACTTCTGTGCCACAAGACAGAAAGAGCACGCTACCGAAATTACACGCGGCTGACAGGGGAATCTGAGTCCGGGCGTTAAGAGTAGGGGACCGTATCTTTCAGAACTGATGAAACAAAGCTGACCTGCAATGGCTGTTGTTGAGCCACCCTAACTTCTGCGAATTCCAAGACACAGGGCAGTGCTGTCTGGAAAACAGGTCCACCGAAGTCATCCACGTCCTAATCCCTGCATGGCAAAACCAGGACTTTGCAGATGTGGTAAATTAAGGATCCTGAGTTGGGGAGATTATCCTGCATTATCTGGGTGGGTCCTAATGCAATCACACTCATCCCTTTAAGAGGGATACATACAGGTGACACGGTGGCAGTGGCTGCCAGCTGTGAGGGTGGAGAGCAGCCCAGGGCCCAGGAAAGCAGCTCCAGAGGCTGGGAAAGGCCTCCAAAGGGAGCAGGGCCCCAGTGAAGCCTTGGTTTCATCCACGGGAACCAATTTCAGGCTTTCGCCTCTGGAACTGTAAAAGATAGGTTTGTGTTGTTTTAAGCCACCAAGTTTGTGGCACTTTGTCCCAGTGTCCCTAGTGCAGGCAGTAAAGAGGGCCCACTGCCTCCCCTCTCCTGCCCCGCTCACCATGGAGACCACCCCCTAGGTAACTCCTTGGAAGGCTGCTCTCCGGGTCACGTGGTGCTCATGCCTTCACCTCCCCCACGGTGAAACCATGATCGGACTCAAGCTATTAAGCAGAAGCAACACTTTCCAACAGCTACTGGACAGACGTCAAGATCTTCACTACGTGAAAAAATGGACACTATCGCTATTTTTGTTTCAGATTATATTTGGGTTTTTGGTTTTAAAAACCCAATTCTCAGACATTAGAAAGTCTTAACAGATTGTATGCATTCACTTGCTAGGCATTTACATGTTTACAGCACAAAGGTAATGAATTAATGATCTCAACTACGTGAAGTAGCAGCCACGCAGGCCTTACGCAACGAGTTACAAACTGGGTGCAGACAGTCCTAATAAAGCAGGCAGTTGGAAGTTCACTGCTCCAACAGCTCCCCAGGTTTACTGAGCAAACTCAGTGCAAACACTCTGTTAGATGCTGTGGCAGATATAAAAAGTCCCCGTCTTCAAACTCCAGACTCTACATACGATTACAGGACAAAGCAGGTCTAACAAAGATGTAAGTTCTCTAAGAAGACAGAAGGTAAGAATATCACTCAGATTAGTAATTTTAGCAATTTGATGCTGGTATCTCAGAATGTGAGTGGCATAATGGAAATCCAGTATGTAATATGTCCTGCAGTGTGACATTCAGGGCATGAAGCAAGTTGCACAAGGTTCTCTTTGCATGTTACCGGGCTCACCTTCTGCAGATCCACCTTACTGTGGGAAACCTAAATCATCGCAACCCACAGATGCCAACAGAGGGAAACAACTCCACATCTAAAACAGATCAAATCAAATTATCACAACAGACCCAGAAATAGGGTGTGCATTTTCAAATCCCCACTTTAGTCACTAACCAACACTTACTCACAAGAGGAAGGAAATGAGTATTTGAATAAAAAAAAATTGTATGACATGATACTGCCATAACGTAACTGTGGTTATCGACTGCATCAGGGCAGCTGCTGCAAATAGAACTGAGAACCTGTGTTGTCCGGACAGGTTGTTTAAGGGAGACACAAGGATGAGGGTAATAACGTGGGCTCCTATTTCAGATGTGCACAGAGAGAAAAAGAGAAATTACAAGTGTGAGGAACAACAAAGCAAGATCACAGATAAATTCTTAGCAACAACACAAAATAAACAAACCACAGTGAAACAGAAACAAAGAGAAGCTCAGATTTCATCTGTCTGCCCGCTGAAGTGGGGAGGAGGTGGCAAGGTGAGGAAGAGAAGGACTCAGGCAGCAGGAAGCCGGTGGTAACACAGAGCAACTGAAAGGAAGCATCAGACACTCAGATCACTAGCCCCAGGGTCCCACTTGCCACCGCTGCTGTCCCAGGCCTGCATTCCCCGGCCTTTCCTCGGTCCAGCCTCAGAACCACAACATGGGGTCAAGTTCATTTCATGCCCATCTAGTGATGAGGAAACTAAGTTCTAAAGGTGTGACTGAGGGATCCAAGTGCCCAGACTCAGGAGAGGCGGGTCTCAGGTAGGAACCCACGTCTTCCAGACCTAGAGCATGTGCCTGAGCAGCAGAGCTGCCACACGTGAGATCGGGACGCAAGGGCGGCCCACTCAGCCGCTAGGAGCACACACCACTCAGTAACCACGGGTGGCCAGGGTACACTACGACACCAGTTGCATGGCTGGTTATTTTCAGACAAGACCAAGGACAATCCAGGGAGCCTTCTCAGCAATCTCCAAACAGCCACCACGACACTGGGCGACATGAAGCCATTACTCCAGTTTACAGTCTTCCTCCTGTTAACCGACTTTCACATCCCAGCACAGCACAGAGGGAAGAAAGCTGTCTGAACAGTGACTCTGCGTGGGGGGAATGCTCTTCTTCTAAAGGTTATTTACATAAGAGGGGCTCCGGATAAATCTACTGTGCTTATTTTAACATCACAGCGTTCAAAACACTGTTTTCTAAAGCTAGACTTCTACTTATAAAATTATCACCCAACTCTTTTGAGCTCAAAAATAGTTTATATATCCTGGATAGATCTGATAAATAGCTCAAGCAAATACTCTTTCAAAACTTGAAAAGAGCAGAAAATCAAATGTCTAAAATTCTATTTTCCCTTTCCCCAACACACAGTATCTAACAATCTAATTTTTGGAACTTGTCCACCAGATATAATTTACATAAAGCACAGCACCCCCATAAAATGGATGCTATTGCAATCATCTGTCATATTTCTGAAGAATAGTGACATAATAGTGACATGTCCACAACACTGTGCTTAATGAAGGAGAATACAACACGTGCATGAACCCATATCTTCCAAACATACTAAAGACTCAGAAAACCACCAAAATGTTAATAACGGCTATTACTAGTTAGTAGGGCTGCAGGTAACTTTTTCCCTCTTTATTCTTTTCCAAAGCTTGAAATGTTCTACAATGAGCACGCAGTCTTTTCACACCAAAAAAACTGTTTTTAAAATCTGTCTAGCCAAAACATAAGAAATAAAGGAAAACATGACCAAATTCCATTAATAGAAAAATAAGGATACATTCACTAAGTGAATGAAAAAAAAAACTTCAAGTTCAACTTCAATGACATTTTTACAAACAAAAAGAAAACTCAAATGAATGACTGAAAAATTGTGCTGAACACTGGAATTTGACACAACATTGTAAAATGATTATAAATCAATAAAAAAAGTTAAAAAAAAAAAAGAAAACTCAATAAAAAATGTCGTATCAGTATTTCCACGTCTGCCACTTCTGCGGTTATCACCAATTCTCCAGTGTTGTCACCAGCTACAAAAATGGAGCTTTTTAAAAAAGGAAATCACTACTGCCGACACAGGGTGCACTTAAGATGTGTTCCCACTTTGTGTCGATACTTTCATCCAGACATCCTGCTGGGATCCATTAAAAAGACACCAGATACTGAACTACTGGCCTCAGAGGCATCCACTGTGAGTAATCACAGAACTACCTTTCACAAAATACAAAGACAGGATAGCATAAACTTGAATTTACATGCACAGCTACATCTACAAACCCTGGAAAAAAGTTTTAATCCTCATCCACACAATCTTTGTTTTACAATAGACTGATTTAAAGAGTTGAGCTATTATTTTAAGTGTACAATATGCTCTAAATGTCAATAATTAAAAAAAAAAAAAGAACCCACCACTTCCCCAGCTGAAAGACCTAATAAAGGTCTCCCTTTCTTTTTCCATATGTAGTTAAGTCTTGAAAACTCTTAGATGCTAAACCATACCTTTCTGAACTAATTTTTTTAGCATGGTTTATCAGTACAAACAGACAAATTCACAGTAACAACTCCATTCAACATTGATACAGTTCTTCACCAACTACTATTATGGTGGTTTGCAATTTATGCATAATGTTTTCAAAATACTTTTTTTTAATTTAACAAAAATGAATATGTATTACTTTAATTTAAAACAACAAAAACTGCCAGTGCATACTATGACTAAAACCAGGATAACACCTAGATTTGTGTTATTACCAGCTAGGAGACTTCTGAGTTGAAGGCCTTGTTTTATTAATTACCTAGAACAAAACAAATACCTAATAACTGTTGGCTGAGTGAAAAGATGAATCAGTAAAGGCTCATTTTTAGTCCCTGCGTATAAGCTGGACTTGTCCTTAAAATGTGATCTACTCTAGGAAAAATTCACCAAAATAAATGGTTTCCTTTAACAAATTTACAAGAATGTTTTGAATAGTTAAGGAAAAACAAAGAAAGAAAGAAAAACCAGTGAGGGAGAAAAACCATGAGAAAACTTGTGAATAAAACATATTAAATGGAAAAATGATTCCCTGCAAAAGAAACTACTGACCTTGTTTATGCAAGAACCATGCCCCACCCAGCCCCAGAAGAACACAGGTGACTCAGTGCTTCGGGCACAGTAAGGTCACGAAGAGAAAAGAGGACAGTTTATCTGGGGGATAAGCAGCAGTAACCTGGGCTCTAAATGCTTCGGCAGCTGAAGCAAGAGAACTCCTGCCCTGCACGGGGGTCTCCACTGTCTGATTTCACAAGCTTGGTGCTGAATCCATCGCAATGCCCCCTCCTCCTGCATCCAAACCCTGCGAGCACAGCCCAGGCCCCATCTGAACATGTCTCCTCCTCACCTCTGGGCCCAGAACCAGTCTGAGTCTTGGTCCAACCTTCCATCGCCCTCCTCACCTCACGCCTCATGATGGCAGAGCTCAGGCACCCCCAGGGTTCCACCCTAGGATATGCCAGATTCCCCAACTCTGCACTTTCATGTCTCTGTTCCTACTTACTCTTCAACGTCCCTAGTGTGTCTATGCGTGCCCCTACCACCAACTTCGCCCATCCTCTGCTCTGACCCACCCACCAGGTCTCTTCAGTTGTAGCCCTACCTTCTGTCTACCTGGAAAAGAGTACACACGTGAAGGCAAGGTGACATCTTATACGTCTGCATGCAGTGGTCCTCAGACCTTTAAATGGAGGAAGCATTGTCATGGAAACTAAAGAAGATATGACTTAACAAAACATAATGAAATGCAAAAGACTAAAAATAGTACATTCTAAAATCATGCTATGATAGAATGTATCTTACATAAAACAAGCCAATCTACAGGATAAATTTCTGAAACACACATTGTAATTACATATTGATACCCTGAATTAAAGATAAGAGTTTAAAACTTATAAAAAAACATACACATTTAGGATATTTGTATCTTTGATGCACAGTCACATTTCTATTTGTTCGTTTAGCCAACAGAGAGTATCAATGTTTAAAGCAACATTAGGCTTAAGGTAAAAATATTTACTTAGTTACTTTTTTCATTCATAAGCTTCCCTTTTCATTAAATAGTCTTTAAAAGTAAATGCTTCCAAATTTATATTGAAACAATAATTTTTAAAGATTATAACAGCTTTAGCTGGAATTCCATATGGAGGTTTGAACAGCTGTCTTTGTACTATAACTCATCACTGTTTCACTTCTTATTTTTGAAAGAAATTCAGTGTCTATAATATTTTTTAACAGCATTACTGAGATATAATTCACATGCCATACAGTTCAGCCATTTAAAGTGTACAATTCAATGGTTTTTAATCTATTCACAATATCTGTGATATTATTCAAGAGGAAATGCTGTAATCAACGCAGAAACCATGAAAACCCAGAGATCAGAGGTTCAGCAGAGGCCTGAGGAGAACACTGAATCACTAGTCAGTTGTTCACAACTGGTTCTTCACAGAATCGAGATCTATATTTTATAAGTATAGTTAATATAACTTAATATAACATATATGAACTTACTATAAATACATTACACATATTTTAAATTCATGTATCTATTTAAATTACTTATAGTTCTATCCTAGTTCGATATTCTATCTTGAAATGTAAAGTGAGGCTACTATTCATCTGAAACAGAAGTATTACTAAAACTAGAACATACAACCTGATGGATGCATGTCCTAAATTCAAATCCATTTTTTAGTTTAAACTAAAAAAACAGGTATTTAGTGTTTTATGTCCACCAGCCATGGGGCATTCAGCTCTAACTTTCTGACGTATTTGGACGACACCCTTTTCCCCTCTGAACTACAGCAGGAGTGGGTATAAATGAGACCAGAGGGCATTTCCGTCCCTTTCACAGGTAGGAGGAGGGTTCTAACATTTTCCCACAGCACATATCGCCCTTGGATCTAGGTGCTAAAGTTGCAACCACAGTTTAAAATAGCTAAACTGTGACTCCTGATTTAGCCACACAAACTGTTTTCTGTTACAAGTCTTCACAAAAATTTTCAAAAGTATAACTCAGTGATTAACACTGAGAATAAAAGTATTTGCCCTTCCTTTACATGAGACCAAAATGTATTCTTTTCTTTTGTTCATTTGGTTTTTGGCCTATACTTATTAAATTTTGGCTAGAGTTAAATTCTCCCAGACTTCCCAGAAGAACCATGAGAAGAAGAAAACTCTTCCCCAAATAAAGATCGAACATAATAGAAAAAAAAAAAGACAACATGGAAGTTGACTATGCTTTAAATACCAATCATCAATTCTCAGAGAAACAAAAAATTGACCGTCACTTACGACAGGTTTGGGTCTCCACTCACCAGAAGCCGTAGAATCAGCATTTACTGTCAGAAGTAAGAGCAAGAAAGGGGCAGACACCACACCAAGTTATAATTTTTCATATAAAAAAAAATAGCAGTGGGAAAGTCATCCTTACTCATCTCTACAAAAATTCCTCAATACTCTT
The DNA here is from genome assembly GCF_048564905.1 of Vicugna pacos. Classification (NCBI taxonomy): domain Eukaryota; kingdom Metazoa; phylum Chordata; class Mammalia; order Artiodactyla; family Camelidae; genus Vicugna; species Vicugna pacos. The sequence goes on along the minus strand of NC_132993.1, from coordinate 271,761 downwards.
CACCTATAATCTAATCTTACAGGGCCCGTTAACAAGGGGAGACCACTGGTACAACAAAAAGGTCAGTCCTCAATTCATCAACTCAAACCTGCCATGCCTTTTCCCTATTGATGGGAAAAAAAGAAGGGAGAATGAGTAATAATGTGGTTTACATTAAAGCTGTAGGACCAAAGTCTTACAGAATTATCACACATTAAGTGATAGCCGCTTTTCATAACCTAATAGCCTTAATTTGAAGCAGTACATATATATTTTTTTCTCAAAGTAGTAAGATCCATTAATCATCTCATTTTACAAAGACAGTATAAATTTTTTACTAAATAAAAAGAAGAAAAGCTGTCAGTAGACATACTCACAAATGGGGTTAGGAAGTGAGTACCACATTGGGCCATGTTTTCCTGTTCCCCTCAGCTAGGAATCATAGCTGTCCATGACACACCATGAAATCTGCACAAATACATCTCATTCAAAGCAAAAAAGCAGCCCAAAGTTCAGAACCCCCAAACCTAAGCACATACAGTAAAAATCAAAGTACTACTAGCATAGAAACCTCCATGGTTCTTGTGCACAGCTTCTTCTATTGTTGATTTGCCCTAGCTACTTCTAGACAGTGTACCTCACTGCTTTTATTATGAAAATAACACATGGGGGCCACAATAAAAACAGACATTAAAAGAACTCGCTCAGCCCCCAGACTCCTAGTGCTATTCTGGGATATGATCACTGTCAAGTTTTGTGTGAATCCTTACAGAAGTTTTCTAAACAATACAGGCACGTTTGAGTAAACATATGTGTGATATGAGCACAAATACACATTTGAAATAAATAAGTGAAAAATTCTGGAGAAAATATAAATTCCTTACTGTGAGATGAACACCGTGTTCATCAGTTTAAGTCACACAGAGGAAAACCCAAGAAAAGACTCTCTGGCCAATCATCCTTCTGTTTAAAAAAAAAAAAAAAAAGAGGAAGAATCTGTCTTGTCCTTCAATATGGCAGCAACTGCACCTGTTAATTTATTATGTTAAAACAGTGTGCATTTCATGACTTTTACAAGCAAATTTGATGTTAGTACCACTGCTCCATAATCAGGTATCTATGCATGTCAGCACCACCAAGTTCTATGGATTTCAACCCTGATAACACCAGCTGTTCTGTTAATGTACCTACTCTGTTCTTAGCTACTTTCTGGAATCATTTAATCTGGTGGAAAGGAAGACCACAAGACCCCCTTGAGAGCTCTCCTGCTTCCCTAAGTGCACCTCTGTCTTGTCTCTTCCCACCCTGGTTACTTTGAGGTCCTGTTTTCTACACCTTCCTCCTCTTTCCTGCTTCTGGCTGAAAGCTACACCACACTACTTAATATGATTCTTCCAAATACAACAGCAGGTATTGACAGAACTTTAAATTTCCAAAGTCCCCAACTATTAGATTCTCACTGCACCTGCAACTTGTCATCACAAGGTGGTATCTAGTAGGTCCTCCTGGAACTGAGGGGCACCCCTGCCTTCCAACCTCTGCCTGGTGTCACGCACTCCACGCCTTGCTTCAAAAGTGTCTTATGACTGGAAACAGGGATCATATCCAAGCCCTTGTCTCCTCTAAGAGAAAAGGACCCTTCTCAAAGTCACCGACTGGTCACTTTTCCATGAAGCTTACATCAAGCCTAATATGAGCATCCTTTATCTTAGATAAGCACTACTTCCTGCGGTCTGAAACTGTGACACCAACTTTTGGTTAAAAAGAATGAGGGAGCCAAATGCATTCGTTTTCCATGCTGCATAAATAAATTATGCAGAGAACTGCTTGAGGTAAAAACAGTACGATGACTCTTCCTAATAGGGTAACTCTTCCAAAACTTCCTCCCCCAGCCCCCTTAAATTCGCAACGCGTTCGAGGTGACCCTGCATAAACGTTACTCAGCTTATGTTACTTCCAAAGAAGTGAAACAAACCTTCAGCTATCGTAACATCAGCAGATCTTTCAGGGGACCCCCCACTGCTCTTCAACAGTGTCAGAAACAACCGAGAAACGGCTGAGGCTTCTCAGGAAGGGAGGAAAAACGCCCTTTCCCCCCACCGCTGGCTGCCTTCTCCGCAGGGGAGGGAACACGTCCAGGCCGGCTGGGGAAGCCGGCGGCCCCGAGCCCACATTCCAGAGGCAGGAGTCACGGCCTCTGCACGGGGAGGCCTGGCGACGTGGCCAAGGCAGGACAGCGCGGAGCGCGCCTCACCTGTGCGGGCCTCACCTGCGCCGCCCTGCTCGGACCCGCGCGGCGGAGGGAAGGTGCCTTTTCCAAGAGGGACGGCGGGCAGAGGGAGACACTGGCGGGTGGGCCGCGCGACGGCGGCGAGGACCCCTGACTTACACGGCACTCAGGACCCCGACGCCGACCCCGGCGGGGCTGCCGGCGGAGCTCAGGACGCCCCGACGTGGGCGGGTGGGCTGGGGCAGGCGGGCACCCCCCGACCTGGGCGGGGTCAGGGTCGGGGCCGGCAGGGGATCCCTGACCCGGGAGGGGCAGTGGCGAGCGGGTAGGCGGGGTCGAGAGGTGGCGGACCGGGAACCCCCGACCCCGGCGGAGCCGTGTCGGGCGGGGTCAGGGGCGGGGCGGGGTGCGCGGCGACCACTCACCCAGGCGGGCAGGTCGCAGGCGCGCACCCCCAGGCGCACGGCGCGCTCCTCGTCCTCCAGCAGCGCCAGCGCGCGGCACAGGCGGGTGGCCTTGAGGCCGCGGCTCCGGCGGCACCACACGAGCAGCCCGAGCGCCAGCAGCACCCAGCTGAAGCTCAGGCCCAGGTAGCCGAGCGCGTACACCGGCAGCAGCAACGCGAAGCTGCGCGCCAGCTGTGCCAGCAGCCCGGCCACGTCCACGCTCAGCGCCGCACCGGGGGGCTCGTCCCCGGCAGCGCCGGCCGCCGGGCCCGGAGCCCGGGCGCCGCTCATCGCCCCGCCGCGCAGCGATCCCGCCGGTCCCGGCCGACGCGCCTCAGCCAGCGCGCCAGCGCCCCTCTGAGGGGACCGTACTGCCGCCCCGCCCGCGGCGCCGCGTGACGTCAGCACGCAGGGCGGGGCGGCGGCGCCGCGGGGCCCGGGCCGCTGCCGGGCGTGGCCCTTTGCGTGGGCACCGCCCAACGCGGGGTGCGCAGGGGCCAGCGTGTGACGTCATCCCACCGCCGCGGCGGGAGTGGGCGGTGCCGCTGTGTGGTGTCATCTAGGGTGGGCGGGGCCGGCGTGGGTGGCACCTCACAGGGAACGCGCCCCTGAGGTGGGATGGGCGTGGCCGCCGTGCAGTCGTCGCGCTGGCTGGCGGAGTGCCCCTAAGCCACGGTGGGCGGGGCCGCTGTGTGCCATCGCGCGGGGTGGGCGTTGCCGCCGTGACGTGTTCGTGTGGGCGGGCCCCAGGGGAGGGGGGGAGGGGGAGGGGGTGGGTTACCCGGTTCTGGTGTCCGCCCAGGGGCGTGGGGACGGTGCTGGCTCCTGGGCCCCGGTTCCTGCGGGGTTAGCGTGAAAGGAGGGGCGCACTGTCCTGCGATTGTGTTGTATTTGCCAAATTTTAGAAAGTTACTGTTTCGGGTACTTCTTTTTTTTTTTAGATCAATCCCAGTTTTTTTTAATATATATATTTTTAACATTTTTATTGATTTATAATCATTTTACAATGTTGTGTCAAATTCCAGTGTTCAGCATAATATATTTTTATAGAAGTACTGTCAGTTTACAATGTTGCACAATACTTCAGTCACATAGGCACATACATACACTCGTCCACATGTTCTTTTTCACTGTAGGTTACAAGATACTGACTATGGTTCCCTGTGCTATACAATATGAACTTGTTTACCTATTTTATATTTATTAGTCAGTATCTGCAAATTTCGAGCTCTCAATTTATCCCTTCCCACCCCCTTCCCTCCCTGGTAACCGTATGTTTGTTTGCTATGGCTGTGAGTTTGTTTCTGTTTTGTAAATAAGTTCGTCTTTTTTTTTTTTAAGATTCCACATATGTTTCAGGTACTTTTAAGATATTAAAAAACATAGATTCTGTGGGCCGTAAAGCCTGGTGTGCGTTTCCAGGCATGCGGACAGCCCGCAGCATCCAGAACCCCCAGCCGTCTTGGAGACATGAAAATACGACCGCTAGGCTCCTGGGTGGTCGCCCGTCTGGATGTGCCCTGGGTGCGGGGCTGCTGAACCTGCCCTACAGGTGCACACGGCAGCTTCTCCCGCAGGTGCTGGCACCTGCCCGCGGCTTCCCAGAAGCATAGACAGCTCTCCATCACTGGTTTCTGGCAAAGTAGCTAGTAATTGTATTTGTTCTATAGGCTACTTAAAGCCAAACAGTTGCAGAGGACAGTCTAGGTCAGTGTTTATAAGCGTATTTAGTGAGTTCCAAGGATATTTTAATTCAGTTTATAACAAGAGGGCTAGTTCCCCACCCCCCAAATACTCTTCAAGTCTTTGTGTTGCTGGCAGCCTTGAATGATCACCTTCAGGAGAACAGGGATTACTGGAGAGAAATGTAGCTTGCATATGTGTTTTTAAGTTCTTGATGGACGTGTTCATGTCACATGGCCCTTCTCTGCTATATTGTTTGGATTCTGGAAAATGACAAGACAACTATGCAGTAGTTGCAGGGGCAGAGCCTGGCATTTACAGGATAAAACTGTTATGTCCCACAGGCCACTTTGCTGTGCAGACAGAAGAGAAAAAGCCTGTTAAGTTGAAGAAGAACTACAGCTAAAGACTAACTGCAGTCACAGCCCTGTTAGACGCAGCCAGCAAAAGACTTACTGCTCGCATGAACCTTTGGGTGTGGGAAGCATTTGCATGCATTGGTAGCTTTGCCAAAGTCTCATTAGTAATTCAACTAGGCTCTAAGACCATGAGGACAAGAACCATATTTATTATGTCCGTTATCACATCTTCAGTACAGCACAGTGCCTGGCACAGCAGGTGCTGAATACGTAAACCATGCCTCCCCTCCCCCATTTGAGTCGGTACATACTGTGTGCACATGTGTGCGTGTGTGTGTGTGTGTGTGGCTATGCAGATAAATATGTATCAGATAAACTCTAGGGGCTAGAACACTCAACTTTGGGCAAGGGCACTAAACCTCAAGCAAGCGAAGGAAGTTGTTTTCCTTTTCTTGCTCTTCCCCAAATTACATTATGTAAGTTGTAAATACGTAAATTGGTGCCTCTCATCCCTTTTCAGGCAGCAACTTGATGCTCTAATGCCACCTTTCACTCAAGACCGAATCACAACGCAAAACAAGTAATTGCCTCGTTAACACAGGAAGGAGCATGCATGAGCCTTTCTGTCATGTGATCCTTCCTCTAAAGAGCTGTTGAATCACATCCTATGGATAAAGACTTGGGTGAACACATGTCCCAGGAGAAGTCCTGTGTGTCTGTGATGAAGCCTTTGACCTGGGGGCCTGGGGATGTCAGGTACACCCAAGAGACAGACAGGCCCGTGTTGTCCCCCAGTCAGCCTCAAGCCTCTGCCACCTTTGTGACCCCACTGAACTTCTGGCCACTTCCCACAAGGCAGAACCCATCTCCCCGCACCAAGTCAAATGCCAGGCCCAGCCCAGCTCTTGGGGTTTTGCCAGCATTTTACTCTGTACCCCAAATCTCCTGTGGCCTCTTTATGTTACCTCTTTCCTTACCTTCTGCATGGATGATTTTCCAATGAAAGGCCCTGCTTTCCCAGAAGAGAGATGAGCATCAGTGTGAGTGTTCTGGTCAGAAGAATGAAGTTTCAGCCTCTGCACTCGGCCTGTCCAGTTTCAGAGAAGAGTGCTGCCTTCCGTTTCAGTTCAGCCTGTTCTGCTTTGTCTTGGATTCCCCTCCCACCTGGGACTGGGGACCTGTCAGCTATTCCACCCACCCCTCCCCCTTCCCTCTTCCCTATCCACCCCCCAACCTCTGCCCAGGTGTCATTGCAGAGGGTGGGGGCACAGTCTGCTTCTCTGCTTTTATGCTGCTGTCAACTGAATAAAAAAAAAAAGCACAGTGTGAGAGCTGTGAGTTAAGTTTTATTTGTGGCAAATGAGGACTCTGCCCCGGGAGACAGGGTCTCAGGTGGCTCTGAGGCTGCTCCAAGATGCGGGGGAGGTGAGTGCACACGGTCCTGGGGAAGCTGGAGGGACGTGCGGTCAGCACACGTTTAGGCAGCACACGTGCTGCTGATCCCGAGAAGCAGGTGTCCCCGTTAATGATTTCAGTGCTTTTCCAGATATGAAGAGACACAAGAATTTGGGCTCATAAAATCTTCTGAAAATCTCTAACTATCTGTAGGCCTGTTCTGCCAGCTTTCCCAGAGCACAGCATTCTGATCTCTGCCCGGAGCTCCTCTTAGGGGGTGTTGAAGGTCAGCAGCTGCAGTGGCTCCTGACATAATTCTTGTAGAGGCAGATGATCAGCGAGAATTTTTAGGAGGCAAGCAGAGTCATTTTGCCCAAACTCGTGCAGACTCCTGGTCCTGGGTTTCTGAGATGCTTCTTAAGTGACACCACCACACGCTCTTCACCTGAGCCACCCAAGCAGGTCTCTGTTCTGTACGTCTGTAGGGATCAGAAAAGGCTTGGTCCTTTCTGGCTTGCTAAGCTTATTACGAAATTTTCTGAGTTGATTGTTATCCCTTAAATTATGCCTGCTTTAAAATCTCCTTGGAGACCTTCCCTCCCCGGCACGGAGGACCAGTAGTGGGCCTAGCACTAGTGACTAGTCAGCCTGGTTGTACTTGCAAATAGACACACACACAGCGAACATAATGAAATCAGGTTTCTTGCCATTGGTGGGCTCATAAGCATGGAAAGGGGGAAGCTAGAAAGAGCCGTGAAGTGTTGGATTGGAATTGGAGGGAGTATAAACGAGTGTGTTTTGATGTATGTGCACAGATGGACAGACAAGTAGTTCCTGATCTTACTTCTAAATACCATTCCCCAGTGACGGGAAGCAGGATCTCTGGAGAAATAGTTGACTTCTGGGCTAGAGCGGGGAAATTGCAGGATGAGCCTGAAGTCTTTTTTGTGCCAGAAAGTAAGAAAATGCTCCAAGAGTCACATGACATCAAAGAACACTGGAGACAATGAGAGGGGCACCCAATGATTAAGCCGGGGATCATTTGAGCAGCAAAATCAAGGGCAATATTAGTCGATTACAGCCCAGTGAGTAAAGCAGGATCCGTGAGTCCTTACGGATGTCAGTGAATGAGTGAGCCAAGAGTGCCTGGGAAATGTGATGGAAACAAAACCTCCATTTAGCGGTCATCACAGTGCCAGGTGAGTGATCAGTGGAGGCCAAGGATGGCAGGGGGAGGTTCTAACACCTGCTACAAGGGACATATCAATCACAAAGGGAAAAGCCGGCAGTCAGGACCCAGCTACCTGTTGCCAGTGGCGGGTGGGGGAACCAGGTTAGTTTTTGAGACCTGATTCTTTGTGCTGAGAGGAGCCCAGCAGCATTTCTGGGGCACTTCTGCCAGGAAGTTGGATCCATGTGTGGCTGGGAACTCATGCAGAGATGCGGTGTTAGGGGCCCCCTGGTTTTTTACTGAGAAACTGAAGTTTCTCCAGGTCCCAGGAGACTGAATGCAATGTAAAACTGCATGCAGTGTAAGTTCCTGAGTGTTTGGGGGACAGTCTGTGGATTAGACAGCAGAGTTGGTCGCTGTTTACTTCTTGACTGGGAGGGTTGTGGGGTGGAGGTTGTCCTTGTCTGGGGGAAATAGGTGCTGGACTGTTTCAGGGTGATAGGTAACCATATCTGAAGCTCTTTGTCAAGTGATTTAGAAGACGACTTATGTAAGTGTGTGCACATAGACGGTAAAGGACAGACAGGTGACAGGCTAGTGGGAGCAAGCGTTGGTGAGGCTGACAGTGGGGGTCCGGGTGATGGAGACAAAGGAGTTCTTTGTACTCACATAGTTACCTAAATGTGAAATTATTTCCAAAATTATTTCTAAAAGTCCCTATTTCTATCAAATGACCAATTTAAATGCAGATTTGATTAATTCCCCTCCCTGCTTAAGAACTGTAGTTTACTTTGCTTCTACCGTGCACTTAAAGCTCCTGTGCACTGCAAACAGAGCTCCTCTCCCTCCTGGGGTCTGGGGTCCGGGGTCCGTGCCTGGCTGTCCCGCTGCTGCGCACGCTCAACACACTGTGCCATGGTCTCTCTCTGTTGCAAAACTCCTGAGCATCTTTCAGAGCCCAGTTTGTGTGTCTCCTCCTCTGGGAAGCCTTTTGTGGTGGTGAGTTAATCCTGTCTGCACCTCATGCTCGTCTCCACGATGCAACTTATCCACTGATACAGCTCAGCCCTCAGGAGCCCCTGCGGCAGCTCCGTGCCCGTGAAGGGCGCCTGATGTTCATGGGGGAGGTCTCAATTACCTGGTACATAGTAGAGTTCCCCGCGGAAGCCACGCACCGAGTCGCAGGCCCCACTTCAGTGTTTGCCAATGATGAAGATGCTGTCTGCGCAGCCTCGCTGGGTCCTCTGCTCGGGCCTAGTAAGGCAAGGCAGGTGTTGGCTGAACTATGGTCTCCTTGGGGACGCTCACCTGACATCATCTCCCAGCCTCATTGAGCCTGTAGGACTCAGGTCCCAGTTTTTGTAGGTGGACATCGGGGTCCCCCTCAGCTGTCTCCACGTGGCCCCTTCTGTCATGGCCGTTTGCTTTCTCCTCTCCCAGCAGTGACTTTCTGACATGTCACCTCCTTTTAATGTTAGTTAGGCCCATTCAGGATAATCTCCCTCTGACTTAGGTCATCAGTAGGCTAGTCATGGACTGAAGTTCAATCACATTCACAGGCCTGCTCACACTGGAGGAGAGTAGACCACGGGAGACCGTGGACTTGAGGGGCACTGGGGTTCTCCACCACAGTCTCCCTGTGAGTTGAGATAAGAAAGACGTGTTGATGGGCTCTCTGAAATTCCAGAAAGGGCTCCAATTCCTTTCACACGACAACAGATAATTTATGAATTTACAAATGAAGGCTATGATTGTGGTACCCCACCCATTTCCACCTGCTCTAAATGCTTATAATTCAGATAATGGTAGCAATAGTAATAAAAAAAAAAGCATTCATAACTAACATTTATTGAGTGTTCAGTCTGCACTAGGCACAAAGTGCTTGGGACTTAACAGAATTACTCCTTTAACCCTCTCAGTCCCCACAGAGCAGGTACCTGGTAATTCCCACCTTCACCGGGGAGCTCACGGAAGCACCGGGCAGTAAAGCACGCTGCTAGTGACGGGAGCTCAGACACGCAGACTCCTCACCAGGTTTTAGGTTTTGTGTCACACCCACACTCTACAGTGACACTATCCTTACGTGGCTTTTGTAACAAAGTTGTTTATTACGGCGAGGGATCGGGGGGAAGTTTTGTTTTTATCACAACCTGCAACTGTGCAGGTTTACAGTCTAGTGAGGAAGTTGGACATTTTTAAATTACAGGGAAGAGGATACGGGGAACTGTGACAAACCAATCGGATGCCGACGGAGCAGTGGAGGCTCCGGGGTGAGCAGGGCTGAAGCTGGTGGAGAGAAAGGGACAGGACCCCCAGCAGGGGAGCACCCACACAAAGCCCACCAAGCCTCCCGCCTTGTCTCTGGGCTTCGGGAGTTCCCCAGCCGCCCAGCCGTCCGCCAGAAACACAGCCTCCTCTCCCATGTGAAGAACATCACTGCCCAACCTAACTCTTCAAACCTGGACACCATGCCATTCAAGGCCCTTTACAAATTGGCCCTGTCCCCTTTCCAGCCTTCCCACCCACCGCATGCCCCCCACCCCCACTCACACACCCTCTGCTGTAGTCCTGCACCTCCCATAGGGAAGGTACTGGCCGCATGGGGCTCTGAGCACTGTAAATGGGGCTCATCTGAACTGAGATGTGCTGTCAGGATAAAGTACATACTGGATTTCAAGGAGAGTACAAAAAAAGTATAAAACAACTCAATATTTTAAATATATTTTATGTGACAAAATGATAACATTTTGTGTATATTTCGTTAAGTACAGTATATGATTAAATTTGATTTAATCTGTGTCTTTTCACTTTAAAAAATGTGGCTACCAGATAATTTATAATCAGCCCTGTGGGTCGCATTGTATTTCTGCTGGACAGCACTGTTATAGACACAGCTATCCCATTTCCTGCACCCTCCAGACCCTCCCTCCTCCCTTGGACTTGCACCCATATTCCTTTTCCCCTAAAATGCTCTCTGTGTCTCTCTGCCTGGTGGGTGATTTGTGCTTCAAGGCCTACCTGAAGTGAGGCCCTTCCCGACCTCATTCCTTTCTTCCAGACAGAGCCTGTCACTTCCCACTCACTGCATCATACGAGGAGTCCTCACACTCACATTCTTCCACAGCGGTTCACACACATCTCCCTCCAGGCAGTTGTGAGGGCTAGAGGTCCAGGCTGCGTTCATGGAGCTGTCTCCAGCACTCTACCAGTCCCCATGTCCTCAGATGAATAGAGGTGATAAAGGGATATCACAAGGTAAGATGCGAGGGGCAAATGAGCTACTTAGAAAAGAATTGTTTTAAGAAGTCTGAGGAGAGAAAGATTTTTTCACTTCCTCGGAACATTGACATTTATTTGGCCAATATGGTGGGGATGGTGAGAAGGAGACAGCATTTGCAAAGCCCTGTGAATACGGTGCATTTGGGGAACGGGGTGAGAGCCAGGTGGGGACAAGCAGGGAGTGATGCAAGAGTCACCTACTGGACTGCTACCTGCAAAGGAGGAGGATAGGCTGGTAGGGGCTGGAGTGGAAGAAAAACAGAATCAAGACACAGGGATGTTGACTGGAGCTTGAGACTGCACTGGGGAGGGGAGGGAGAGGGTTCAGGTCATGCCAGCAGCGTCCGCTTGTGACTTGCTCTAATACTGCGGCTGGTGACTTTATCCTTACAGTCAACAGTCTGAAGCTTTTTCAGTATCAGTTGTTTTCAGCTGACAAAGAGTGACACAGTGGTTAAGAGAATGGACTCTGGCATCAGACCATCCACCACCCTAGCTGTGTGAGCTTAGGCAACTGAATTATTCTTTCTCGGCCTCAGCCTCCTCATCTGGAAAACAGCAACAAGCCTACCTCACAGGACAGCTGTAAGAATTAAATGAATTACCAAGTGGAAAGTGTTAGTGTGGTGCCTCCTTTGGGAGCAGTTCCTAAATTAATAGTAGCTATCACTGAAATTACCTTTCATAACCCCCTTTCCTGTTTGCGTCCTTCCTAAGTGCTGCTGAGTGAAAATGAAAAAGGTAGTAGTGCAGAGGTCAATTAAATACAAAGGCTTCTTGGATCTGTGTTTAATTTCTCTAAGGCAAGGAGCTGAGTAAATGGCTTTTACGTCCGGAGCAAAGCAGACAGATGCATAAACCGTAAACTGGTTCCTAATAGTATGTGACTCAACAACACAACGTCTGCAAAATGTGCATCTACAGAAAAACCGTGATATCAAAATCAGAGACCCCTGATAACACACTCCCCGGCTGCTCCTTAGCGCAGGACTTGACAGCCTCCCCCTCCCGGTCTGTCTCCCCTTCTCCACACCCCCCCCCCAACGTTAAGTGCACTCTTCAAGGAACATTGACAGTCTGCAGAAACAGAGCTAAGTGTCAGTTAGAACGCGCATCACCCGACTGGGACCCACACCTCTTCAGTCTTGGGCTGGCTTTTAAACTTCAAATAAACACGGTTGTGGTAAAAATAAACCTGAGAGGCAGAATGTGTCTCAGTATTTCAGTCCTCTGTCTCTTGTTTTGTATAAAACCTGAATCTTTCAACAGTGACTGTTTCAAATACTGTTGAGTCCCACCAGCCTCGCAGGGCGTGTCCCGTCAAACACGAGGGAAAGTGGGCGGAAGCTCACTCCGCCGCCGCCGGGCCCGCGGCCGCGCTTCAGCTTCCCCGCTGCAGCTGCGGTGCTGCCGGCGGCCCGCGGGCCCGGCCCAGCTCTGTCCCCGCATCTAGAGTCCCCGACCGGGGGGAGACCCCGCGCCCTCAGGACGCCCGGAACCGAACACCATGGGCAGGACTCCCTTCCGCGCCCCTCCCTCTGGGCCGCGCGGCCGTCCCGGGGCTGCGGCCGCTCGGCGCTCCGCTGCCCCGCCTGCCGGTTGCTAGGAGGCGGGGAGGCGCAGGCGCGCTGGGGGACACCGCGGGGCACGTCGGGCCGGCGGTCGCTCGGCGCTCCGCTGCCCCGCCTGCCGGTTGCTGGGAGGCGGGGAGGCGCAAGCGCGCTGGGGGCCGCCGCGGGGCATGCCGGGCCGGCGGTCGTTCGGCGCTCGCTGCCCGGCCTGCCGGTTGCTAGGAGGCGGGACGCCGGCCGGGCCCAGCGTGCGGGCGGGCGTCTCCTCCCGGCCTGGCCCCAGACGGCTGCGCGGCCCCGGGCCTGCGCGCGGCGATGGAGCCCGGGAAGGTGGGTGCGGACGCCTCGCGGGAGGCTGAGCCCGTGGGCGCACCAGGTGCCGGGGCTGGAGTCCTGGCCTCTGGGGACGTTCCCGACGTGGCTTGTGTCCCCGCGGATCAGGTCGGGACAGTACTGGTGGGGCCGGCGGAGCCCTGCAAGGAAAAGTGCCTAGAACGGTGATAGTTTTTTATTCACTGAAGTCTAGTCTGTTGACAGTGTTGTGCTGGTTCCTGGCGTACAGCAGAGTGGTTCAGTTTCACACACATAAATACCTGTTCTTCATGCTCTTGTCCGTTATAGCTTATTACAGGAACCTGAGTATGGTCCCTGTGCTCTGCAGTAGGTCCTTGTTGTTCGTCTGTTTTATACACAGCAGTGTGTGTATCTGAAAAGCCCAAACTCCTAACTTATCCCTCCCCAACACCCTTCCCGTTTGGTAACCATCAGTATGTTGTCTATGTCTGTGAGGCTGTTTCCGTTTTGTAAATAAATTCATTTGTATAATTTTTTAGGTTCCACGTGTAACTGGTTTCATACGGTATTTGTCTTTCTCTGTCTGACTTACTTCATTCACTCAGTATAATAATCTGTAGGTCCATCTATGTTGCTGCAGATGGCATTATTTTATTCTTCTTTTATGGCTGAGTAATATTCCATTGTATAAATATATCACAGCTTCTTTATCCAGTCATCTGTCAGTGGACATTTAGGTTGTTTCCATATCTTGGCTATTGTAAATAGTGCTGCTGTGAACATTGGGGTGAATGTGTCTTTTCAAATTAGAGTTCTCTCTGGGTATCTGCCCAGGAGTGGGATTGCTGGATCATATGGTAACTCTATTTTTAGTGTTTGAAAGAACCTCCGTAGCAGCTGCAGCAAACTACATCCCCACCAACAGTGTAGGAGGGTTCCCTTTTCTCCACACCTTCTCCAGCATTTATTATTTGTAGATTTTTTAGTGATGGCCATTCTGACTGTTGTGAGGTGATACCTCATTGTAGTTTTGATTTGCATTTCTCTGATAATTAGTGATACTGAGCACCTTTTTAGGTGCCTATTGGTCACCTGTGTGTCTTCTTTGGAGAAATGTCTGTTTAGATTTTCTGCCCATTTTTTGATTGGGTTGTTTTTTTGTTACTGGGCTATATGAGCTGTTTGTATATTTTGGAAATTAAGCCCTTGTCAGTTGCTTCATTTGAAAATGTTTTCTCCAAGGCTGTAGGTTGTCTTTTCATTTTGTTTTTGGTGTCCTTTGCTTTGCAAAAGTTTATAAATTTGATTAGGTCCCATTTGTTTATTTTTGCTTTTATTTCTATTGCCTTGGGAAGCTGATGTAAGAAAACATCAGTAGGATTTATGTCAGAGAATGTTTTGCCTATGTTCTCTTCTAGGAGACGTATGGTGTCCTGTCCTATATTCACGTCTTTAAACCATTTTGAGTTTATTTTTGTGTGTGCTGAGGGTGTGATCTAACTTCATTGATTTACATGCTGCTGTTCAGCTTTCCCAACATCAGTTGCCAAAGAGACTGTCTTTTCTCCGTTGTATGTGCTTGCCTCCTTTGTTGAAGATCAATTGACCTTAGGCACGTGGGTTTATTTCTGGGTTCTCTATTCTGTTCCATTGATCCATGTTTCTGCTTTTGTGCCACCACCACGCTATTTTGATGACTGTAGCTCTGTAGTATTGTCTGAAGTGAGGGAGGGTTATGCCTCCAGCTTTGTAGGACACTGTTTTTAACTCAGTAGCTGTTAACTGTCGCTGTCCTGCTTGTCTGTGGATTCCCGCTAAAAGATGAGGAATTTAGTTTGCATACGTCTCCTCCCACCCTCCCTCCTATTACTTTCTTGTTTCCGTCATTGACTTTTATAATGTTTGTAGTATTGAGCAGGAAGTTAGTGCCCTCGCTATCCTCCGCAACTTCCTGCCCTCTGTCACCTTCTCCAAGATTCCCTTAGATTTTCAAAAGTTATTGTATAACTTAAGTTTTTTGTGAGTTGTTTATAGGTTGCTTTTAAAGTTGTGTTAGCCAAAACTTTAGAAATGGAGACCTGATTGAAATAAAAAATGTTTATTTGGTATTTGCTAAGACTGTGGCCAGGGAGACAGGAATTGAAGAAGCATTTGAATTGTGTTCCCAGGCTGTAGAGTGGGGGAGGATGGTACAGGCACAGAATGGCACGATCACAGTTGTCTGCATGAGTTGTTTGTCAGGAGTTAAAATTGGAGCTGGAAAGAAGTGGGGGTGCTTGTTGGGGGCCTGCGGCTGGCAGCTGCTGCTTGGTGGCTGCTAGTGTCCTTGGTCTGGTGCTGTTCAGACAAGGTTCAGGTTCCTGGTGATGCAGGGACGGGTCTGAGGCCAGTTCCTCAGTGGCCACCGGCCCCACCCTGTGTGTGCCTGAGCTGGGGTCCCCCCATTATGTCAGTTGTCATCAGTTACCGTTGTCGTCCGTGCGGAGCCAAGAAATGTGGCTGTACAGCCCTGGCATGGGGGCAAGGGGGCGTCTCTTTTCACACTGAGTGCAGTGTATCACAGTGTAGTTTACTTCCTGTTTCCTGTAGTTTCTGTTTGCCTCCTTCGTTGGAGAGAAGAGCATGTTCTTTTTAAATTTCAACCTTATCATTTATGACTCAGCTTATTAATCAGTCACATTATCTGTTGAATGAAATCTCCTTTAAAAAACCCTTCGCAGGGCTCACTGACTTTCAGGGCTAATTGTTTCAAGACCTTCACAGAGCTCTTCTGGGAATTTCTTTTCTTCGTTCTTTTGGGTTACATCTACTGTTTCTTGGATCCAATGCTGTCACCGCCCTTGAAATTCCCCATTTTTCCCCTGGAGTAAATCCTCAGACACCCTTTCTCCAAGGGTGTTATGCTCTGAGAACACGTTACTGCGCTGATGGCCCCATGCGAGAGTGCGGCCCAGGGTGGAGATCCAGTCCCAGCACCTTGACTAGCGTCTGCTTTATCTCCTAGCTACTGCTTGGCTGATGAGATACCTTTGCAAGTAACATCTTCTTTCTCTTCAGAAGATTCCGGGTCATTCTTCTTGGTGCTCTGGACAAATACGGCAGGAATCTGTTGTGGGTCTTTTTTCATTTGTTATTTTTCACATTTGATCATCCCTTTCAAAATATAAACTCAGATCGCCTTCACTTCTAGGACAGTTTTCCTGTTATTTCTGTATTTCCTTCTCCTGCTTTCCCCATTCTCTCTTTCTGGAACTCTGATCCAGTCTCTTGTAGGATGTTGAACTCATGGCCCACATTTTCCATCTCTGTCTTTTTCCCCTATAATCCAAGAGATTTCTCCAACTTTACTGTTGCCTCATCTACTTAATGTTTTACTTTGTTAATTTTAATATCGAGGATTTTTTCTTGTTCTTATATCGTTCCTTTTAGCAGCATTTGTTTAACTTGTGCTTATAATATTTTAGAAAAATTTGGAAGATATTCCTTTTATGCCTTTTTTTAAAAAATAAAGATTTCTCTTTATTTTCTTGGTCACATTTCCTTTTAGGATCCTTTTCTCCATTTGTTTATCTTGATTCTTTGCTCTCTCATGTTTGTTTTTCTCACTGATCTTTCATATTTGTGTGAAGTGCCAGATTAATTGTGTAAGTTCTGGGATTCCAAGGGTTTTCTCTGCTGGTCCTCTGCTCTGGTTCCCTGTCAGGCCGCCTGCACTGTCTGCAGAGTCCTGCTGGAAGCAGGGGTTCCAGCACAAGCCCCGAAGCCCCTCGGGGCTCCTCTCCACCAGTCCTCACACTAGTCATCAGACACCCCTTTCAGACACCTGTTTGCCTCTGGGACCCCCGTGAGTTCCTTTCCCTCCAGTGTTTTTCTGTGGTCTGGCTGAGATCACTCACCTGGTTTATTACAGTTTGTGTTATTTTTGGGTCACTTTTGGGATTTTTTCTGGTACATATTTATTAAACATTTAAAGTCACAAAAGCCACGACCTCAGGGCTAATGTTCGCTGGCAGCTGATGGGTGTGCACCTTAGTTCTCAGTTTAAGCTGGTCACTTACTTCTTAGGAAGTTAACCCACCGGTTGTTAGAACCTGATTGTGTAATTACTGTGACTTCGTGGAGTTACTACTTTGTCTCCTGACGCAAAGGGAAGGGTCAAGGTGGCACCAGCTTCTTGATGGTGTTTCTTCCGGCCCATGTCCTGTGCCAGCCCTTCCCCTTCCTCTGAGCATCTGTGCACTCTGCGCTCACACACACACACACACTCTGTGCGTACACACACCGCGCTCACGCACGCACTGCACTGACGCACACATACTGTGCTCATGCACACACACACACAGCGCTCACACACACGCACACACTGTGCTCACACGCACACACACACTGTACTCACATGCACACACACACACTGCGCTCACACATGCACACGCACTCTGTGTTCACACACACACGCACGGTCTGTGCTCACATGCCGGCAGTGCAACGCAGCAGGGCCAAGGCCTCCCTGCCCTGGGTGCTCACGGCCATCCCTGGGACACCGAGCATGCCTCGTGTCTCCTCGGCAGCACACCTGCTGGTAGGACCAGGCAGTGCTGTGAGTGCTTTATGTATTACACAGTGTTGTACACCTGTTTTACCTGGATGAAAGAGCACACTTCAGCTTACCTTGCTTACATGGGAATGGCCAGGCCCAGCATCTGCCCCATGGACTGGGGGCGAGGCCTGGTGTCAGCAAACCATGCAGGGTGGACAGGAGTGGACACGGGGGCAGCCCTGGAGAGGCGGGAGCCCGCGTCTCCCCCGCAGCCTCACTGCAGTGAGAACAAAGGACAGTAGCCATGTTTAGGGAGCGCTTCCTCAGTCACTGAATTAGATAATTCAAAAAATTCTGGGATCAGGCATAATTTTAAAAGATTAAGACAGCAAGAGGGAACTGTCTTGACCCCAAAGCGGTGTGTGAAGCAGCCTTTCCCCCTTCGGGACTTTTTAGCAAATGTTAGGGTGGTCTGTCACCTCTGGGGGTGGACAGCATCCTGTGCCCCTGTGGTCCTGGGAGTCGCGGTGATGCAGGGACCCCGCCCCGGGGCTGCGGCAGGTCAGGAGATGCTAGTCTAGCCGGGTGTGGGTGGCAGTGGCCTGGACCGGAGGGTGGAAGCAGGGCATGAGTTAGAGGAGGACATGCAGGGACCTGGTGAAGAGCCGTGTCTGATCTGAGAGTGGACCCGCCCCTGGCTGGCTGTCCGGGCACCAAGACCTGCACCGAGGTGCTTGGAGACGGATCCTGCTTGGCCTCAAGTCTAGGGAGCAGGGACAGCCGTTTTCACCCAACTGATGGAGAACGAAACAGCCTTGCTCTCTGACCTGCGGACTGGTTCAGTGACTGGCAGCTGTGGGCAGGCAGAGGGAGAGGTCTGCTCGCCCGGGCGGTGCAGGGCACTGGAGGCAGGAGTGGAGGCCCCTGCGGGGCGGGCAGCTGCCCGGTGCTGCCTGATGGGACACCCGTGAGCACAGCACTGCCGGGGCAGCTGGTGGAAGTCACAGCTGGGGTGTGTGGGGAGGTCCGGGCGGCTGAGCTGTTCGGGTGGGGAAACTGGGGAAACCACTTTTCTCCAAAAGGGAAACAGGGCCAGCAGGGCCACCTAGAGACCCAAACATGACCCTGGGGGTGAGGCCATGGCTGGACGGCCTGTGCCTGGCTCAGGAGAGACATGGTGCAGGGAGGTGGACCCTGCGTAGTCATGTGGGCCCCGAGGCAGGGCACTGGGGTCTACGGCGCTGCTTCCCTGGGCCCACCTGGGGCCGCGCCTGTGGTCTGACACCCCTGCCCCCTGGGGGCCCTCCCCTGGTTCCCGCAGTCTCAGGATGAGCTGTGGGCCCTGCGTGGATGGGAAGGGAGGGAAGCAGTGTGACCCCTTTATCCCCGCGGAGGTGGACGGACTGCCTGTTGCCTGGGTTCTCACTGGGCGCCCAGCAGGGCTTTGCTGTAGAAGCTCCTGGACAGCAGCCGAGTCTTGGGCTGCGTATGAGCGCTCCCTGTGTCTGTCCATCCCGCGCACAGGACGACACGCACGTGGGGTGCCAGCTGAGGTCCCAGCGGTAGACTGGCTGCTCCTGTGGTCGGAGGGTTTACTGTTCAGGCAGCGCCCTTCATGGAGGACATGCGGCCTCCGGCTGTGGAGTAGGTTTTAACTGCACTTGCTGCTCCGCGAGGCAGACGGGGAACACGGGCGAGGGCGGCTCCCGTCTGAAGCCGTGTCCCCGCGCGCACTCTGTGGCGCTGCTGGACTCGTGTGACAGTGAGCTGTGGTGGGCGCGAGGTGCTTGTCATTTTACAGCTTAAAAAGTGTGAAGAGAAAAGGGAAAGAAAGAAAAGTGCAGGACTGAGACCTGAAGTTGAGCTTTGGTTGGTGGGAACGTAAGAGGCGGGTGGAGAACCCTGGGTGGGGTCTCTGCTGGAGATCTGTTGCCTTCAAGATTTTTACTTTTTGACACAAGTGCTATGATTACAGCCACTTGGAGAGCCATTCCGATGGGTTCCCGACGCCCTCGGTCTGCTGTCCGGCCCTGGAGCTGGGTGACCGCGCTGCCGGCACATGCTCTTCCTTGGGTTTGGACCTTTTGTTCGGAAAAGGTCACGTGTTAACCTCTCTAAGGAGCCTTAACTTGAGAGAATGGATTTTAAAGTTCAGCAGCTGTGAGCTGCAGCCGTGCTGGACGCTGATCCTCTTAACTATATCTTCCTGTGACCCGTTTTGTTAAATCGACCAGCTTATCGGACGAAGAATACATTTCCTAGTGAGCGTGATGGTAGAGGGCGACGCGTTTTGTGGCCACCCTTTGGCCAGGTTCTTCCACCGGCTTGCTTTTTGTTCCTTTCTGCCTAGTGTATTTGTGAGCGGCTGTGATTTTCTTCTGCTTCCCTAATCTTCACATCACCAGGAAGACTTCTGTGTTTTGTCTTCATTTGGGACACCTTGGCTTTAAAGTCGGAGCACTCCAGGTCGCCCTGCAGCTGTGCCCTTAAGACCGTGTTTCTCCAAGGGAAGGGGAGCAGTCCACCGGAAACGCCCTTAGTCCCGTCTTACTGTTTTCACCAGGCCGTGTCTTGCATGCGGCTGGGGACCCGTGTCATGGGCTGGTGTCCTCTCAGCACCTGGGGGGCCACCTGCCATGAGCCCCTGGGGGGCCTGAGCCTGGGAGCGTGTGAATGTCACATTATGAAGTAGCTTGTGATCACTTGTGGGTGGTTTTAAGATCTGTGTTGGTGGTAGTTTTAATTCCTGTAGAGAGACTTGTGTTTTCTGGCATATGAAGGGCTGATTGCCACTGACTGGAAGTGACAAAGCTCCCTGGAGCAACAAAATTCGATCTTTTAAACTTTAATGATTCTGACTTTATGCTTTTTGTTTCAGAGAAGAACCAAAGATGATACTTGGAAAGCAGATGACCTCAGAAAATACCTTTGGGTAACATACTTTAAAGATTTGGGAAGAAAGACATGGACCTTGGATGGTTACCTGGGGCAGTTTTACCTGGTTCTCAGGGCTGCACGACTTTGCTCACGTGTGACGTGACTCGTTTGGGGCAGTTTTCACACAGAGATAAAGCCACGTGGTTAATTGCCCTGGAATGGCCCTGGGATAGGGTCCCTTCGCCCCCCGCCCAGCACCCCACCAGCTCAGTCGGGTTTCTGTCGAGGTTCAGGGCTCGTGTGTGAGACAGTGTGTCACTGTGCATGTGTGTACACGGGGGGCATCCAGGTTGTGATCCAGGCCTCCTGAGGGCTTACAGCGAGGGTCCACGCTGGTGGAGTGGGCCCTGGGTGGTTAGTGTCACACTTACTGCCCAGCCCACACCCTCTCTCTTCTTTCTGCTCCACGTGGTACTTTAGGGTCAATTTGCCAACACATGTAGGTGTCCCTTAGGTGGGTGCTGTCACCAGTCGTGGGGCCGCCAAGTCTGACCCCTTCTTGGGTTCGAGAGTGTTGGTCTAGGCCCGTCCTGCTGGGATGGAAAGCCCTCAGCCTGCACTTTAAGGCCCCTTAGTGAGTCTGACTCTGTTTCTGAAACTTGCCATCTCTTGTTCAGGCGGCACAGTCAGCTGGTCCCAAGGAGGATAAGAAACACAGAGAGAAACAGCCGCAGAAGGATCTGGAAACGGACCTCCCTGAATGCCGGGAGCACAGACGCAGGGACCCAGAGCGGGACGCCAGGTGCAGAGACAGGGCGGCTGAGAGGGAGAAGCCACACAGGCTTCAGGACCAGGACCAGGACCGGCATCGGGACAGGAGGAAGGACACCAGGAGCCGGGACAGAGAGAAGCCCAAGGAGGGACACCGAGAGCAGGCCACTGCTGAGAAGGCCCCCAGCCGGGGGAAGGAGCGCGAGAAGGGGGGCCACAGGGCACGGCGGGACGGGCTGAGGCAGGCAGCTGGCTGCCACAACCTGCTGGGCTGGGACGCGCAGGGGCAGCCACCTGACAGGCCGGAGCGCAGGACGCAGGCAGGTGTGTGCAGGGCGGCCTCCTCCCCGCTGCTCTCCGAGTTTTGTAAATGCTGGGTGGTGGGTTTGCAGTGAGAGGCCTGGGCTGCACCCTGTGCACCTGCCCCTGCCCCCTTCTTATGTTTTACAGTTCATCTCGGCGAGTGAGGGGGTAACTGTTGTCTCATTGTTTGCTGGGGTTTTACTGTGAAATATAGTTTAGACTTAAGTCTCCGTAAATCTTAGTCCACATAGTAAATAGACAAAAATAATGCTCTTTGATAGAAAGAAATCCTGAAAAGGAACAGATTTATTTTAAGCAATGTTTAAATATCACTTGTCCAGATTCCTAGGAATTCTAGTGTAGAGATAAATGTGCTTTTTTTCTCCCAAGTACGTATTTCATTATCTTTTATTACACAAATGGTGTGTTCTTCCTATAAGAAATTCAAACCAACCAACATAAACAAAAAAGGGAATGTCAGAAGAGTTCGTAGTAACTTTGGGAGTCCCCAGGCTAGGAAGCTGGGCTCAGGCTCCGGGAGGGGGTGTGTCTGTGGCCTTGGGCAGGGCCAGGCTGAGGTGGGTCATCACTTAAGTACGTTGCCTCTTTCTGGGGTTATTATGTTGGTGTTCTCGGTAGTTTTTTAAATAATAAGGCTGCAGGCTTGTTAAGCCCCCGGTGCCCGACAGCCCCCAGAACCTGCCCCCCCACGGCCTTCCCTTCCTCAGGCCGGAAAACCTGGGGACCACCCTGACCTGCACTTCCTCTCCCAGCCTGGGGAGCCTGGCCCTTCTCCCCTCCTCTCCTGCCCCCACGTTGGGCGCGAGCCCTGGGAGGGCCCCCACCTCCTCTCCTGCCCCCACGTGGGGCACGAGCCCTGGGAGGGCCCCCACCTCCTCTCCTGCCCCCACGTGGGGCGCGAGCCGTGGGAGGGCCCCCACCTCCTCTCCTGCCCCCACGTCGGGCGCGAGCGCTGGGAGGGCCCCCACCTCCTCTCCTGCCCCCACATCGGGCGCAAGCCCTGGGAGGCCCCTCCTGCTGTTCTGGCCTCTTGTACCCAGGCTCCTAGAAAGTGGCCAGTGTTTGGTGGATACTTCTGGACGGAATGAACTTTGTTTCAGTGATCGCTGTATGTTTAGTTTTGTCCTCATCTTTTAAAATATCGCGTCTCTTAGGACTAAGCCTAGTAACTTTGAGCAGACTCAAAAGAGAAAGTCTAGTTTCTCACTGTTGGACAAGGCTGTAAGTGGTGTCTCCACTGGCTGCCCATGCCAGGGAGAGCTCGCGGGTCTGGGCAGCAGGCGGGCTGGATGGAGCCTCGTGGTGGGGCCTCCTGGTCCACTACGCTGTGCCCTCAGCAGCGGGGCTCTGGGAGGCAGGGGCTGGGCCCAGCTGCTCGGAGGCTGGCACCTTCCAGCAGCTGAGCCCTCGGAGGAGACGTCGGCCCTCCTGGCCAGTTTTCCTGGGAGGACTGGGCTCTGTTCCTGGGCTCCTCTCAGCGGCCCAGGGGCTCCGAGGGCC
This sequence comes from Vicugna pacos, assembly GCF_048564905.1. Classification (NCBI taxonomy): domain Eukaryota; kingdom Metazoa; phylum Chordata; class Mammalia; order Artiodactyla; family Camelidae; genus Vicugna; species Vicugna pacos. Next base: position 249,345 of record NC_132993.1, on the reverse strand, counting down.
TGGCATTGGGCTGCTGCCCCTCTCAAGTTTCCAGGGCCTCCTCTGACACCTTCTCCAGGCTGCTGGATACCAGCTGCCATTTATTCCATTTTAAGCCCGATTCCAGAACTTGCCACCCTCGAGACTGGAGAATGTTAGTCAGGGGTGTGTTTACATACGTGTTACTGTGTAGTTCAGTTGAAGCTGGAGTTGGGAATGTTAAAACTTGTTTTATGTTGTAGTAAGTAAAGCAAGGCCTGAGGAGAGGGAGCCAAAGGGTGAGGAGCCCGAAGGAGGCGACGAGGAGAGAGAGAGACGGTACCGGGAGAGGAAGGTACGTGGGGAGGCAGGCCGCTGCCGACTTGGGCTTGGGCGCCAGGCAGGCGCGTCTGTCCGGTGCAAGAGTGAACCGTGGCCGTTTGGGAGAATTTAGGAAAACCAGGCCCCCCCCAGAGAGAACTGTGGGTCACATCATGCACGTGTATTCATGTGTGTGTATGTGGATGGACATGTACGTAGAGACAGTTTTCTTAGGTTGGATTGTTACTGTTTTATAACTGTTCAAACTGAATACATCTTGAGCATTTTCCTAAGCTATCGTGTGTCTATGATATTATTTTATCCATAATATAATACTTAATGATATGGACTTGTCATGGTTTTCTTGACACGTCTGCTTTTTTTGGACACTTCAATTGCTTCTAATTTTTTTTTATTATGAAGACATCCATGGTGTAAACTTTTTCACTTATTCTGAATTATTTCTTTATGATTAATTTCTGGAAGTGAACTTGCTGGATCAAAGTCAGGGTGCACTTGCCCGTTTGCTTTACCTCAGAGCTGTGATTATGTATATCACCAGAGCGTGGCACCCCACGTCATCACTGTCAGTCTTTGCTCATCTGACTCAGAGAAAAGGGCGTTTCCTAAAAGGCTCTGCGGCCCTGCGTTGGGCCCGACCTGTGTGTGTGTGCGTGGCTGTCCGGCGGGGTGTCGTGCTGGTTTTGGGAGCGCCTTAAGGTCACCTCTGTGCCTGTCACGTTTGCTGGGGTTCTGTTTGTTCTGTTCATGTTACTGTGGAATCTGTATTTTTATATGTTTAAATCATGAAATAGTCAAGTCTGTCCTTCCGAATTCCCGTTGCTGATGCAATGAGCTCTCCTCCCCACACTTGCGTCATGTTAGGAGTCGCCCGTGTTTTGTTCTGGGTCCTCATAACTTCTTAAACACTCAGGTCTAATCCCTCAGACTTTGTTCTGTGATGGGTGTGGGCAGCCACGTAATGTTACACTGAGCGTCTCCATCAGGACCTGGTTGTCACGTTTCTCTCTGGGAAGGTTGTCCTGGCGGCTGTGAGCAGAGTGGGTGGGGCTGGAGGCCAGGGGGTGGTCTGCGGTGGGATGGAGGGCGTGGGGCCCCAGGAACGGAGGTGGGGAGGCCCTGCATGAAGGAAAAGGCCAGTCCAGTTGGGGTTATGTTGAGACCTGGAGATGGTGCTCCCGGCCCGGCATCCCATCCAGCGCTGGTCCACGCTTACCCACCTTGTGATGACGTCATAGTTGTCACTGGGCTCCAAGGCAGTTGAGGGATGCAGAGATGACGTAGCGATGGTGCTGGTTTTAAGGATCTCCCTGTGGGGAGGGGCAGACGTGCAAACTGCCCAGGAGACCGAGGGACCTGGGGACGCACTGTTGGGAGGGGAGCCCACAGAAGCCGGCAAGTCCCAGACATGTCCTGTGGGAGAGGGTGTGCGCTGGGAAGACTGGGACGAGGCCCCCGCCGTCCTCGGGCAGTTCAGCAGCACCCTGGGCAGGGAGTGAGGGGCAGCCGCTCCCAGTCCTCATGCTCAGTTTCCATGTCACGCTCCAGTTGCGGTATGGCGACAGCAGGGACAGCCCTCTCAAGTACTGGCTGTACCAAGAGGAGGGCGAGAGACCGCACAGGTGGCAGGAGGAGAGGAAGCGCCGAGAAAAGAGCCACGCCAGGGAGAGGAGAGACAAGAGCGCGAAAGACAGCAGCCACTCACTGTCTGACAGGGGCGGGGAGGAGCGGCGGAGAGACCGGCGGCTTACGGAGGGCTTTCCTTCTGAGGACGAGCGGCTCCGGGGCCACGCGGACAGAAAGGACAGGCCGTGGAGGGAGGAGCAGTGGAGGAGGGTGGCCAAGGTACCTGCCCGCCCTGCTCCCGGGCTCCCAGCCGGTGGCCTCACCCAGCTCTGTGAGGTGCTCATGGCGACAGACCGTCTAACGCCGACACACCTGGGGACCCTGGCCCTTTAGGTGTTCTCCTCTAAGTATGTGGCTTTGTGACATAGCCATCTTCCATGTGTTTGAAAGTTTGTAACTTGAAGCAGTACAAGGAGCTAGTCAGATTTTCTGAAAATAATGTGACATCGAGAAGTATAAATTTCTCCTGCTCAGGTAATGTCACTGAGGTGACAGTCACTCTCAGTGCACCCTTATTCACCTCCCTTACTTAGGGCGACACCTTACTAAAGCTGAGAACCATCATTGTGAGACACGCCGCAGCAGAGACACTGCTAGGACTGAGCCCCGCTTGTCTTGCAGGCGTCACTATCGCTGATTTGTTGTGCTGTACTAATGAGTGGTTCTGGAATCTTTCCCGACAGAATGGTGAGCACAGAAGTCGAGGTGCAGGTTCCAAGAAGGACGAGACCGGCAGCCAGTAAGGCCCCGCGCTCTTGGGTGGTGGCTGTGGGTTGTGTGTGTGGCGCAGTCCTCACAGGTGCCGTGGGGTGAATTTTCCTTACTGGGCCTGGTTGGGGTTGGTAAGTGAGCGTACTTAATGGGTTTACTTCACTTACTCCAGATACAGCCCTCCCACTGTGTGTCTGCTGTGCTGGGGGCTTGAAAGCTTGTTACAAACGGTTAGTCCTGCTCTGCCTTTTGCACACTTGCTCATGCAGCATTAGGAAGTCAGCTCTCATGGGGCGGAGGGGGGACCGTCCTGAACTGTGAGCCGGGAGCCTCTGCACATGGGCTGTTAGGCACCTTTTCCCAGTGTCTGGTCCACGTCCCCGGACATGGAGCCGCCTGCAGACTCCCGCTCGCGGTGTCCGAGAGTCAGACGACAGACCCAGGGCCTTGGCACCACCGCTGCCTGTCTGCCTGCTCGGGTGCCAGGCCGTGGAGCTTTCTTCGCCTATAAAACTCAGACGATGCCCCTTGTGGGTTTTGTGAAGTTACAGATTAGAGTTTATAGAGGCTCTCATTTTGTGTATCAGCTCTACATTTTAATTTGTGCATTGCAACAACCATTTCTGGTCATTCTTTTTCATAGATGAGGAAAATTTAGGTTAAATGCCTTGTCCAAATTCTTACAAGTTTGAGCAAAGTTAGTCCTTAAACCTGGGGGTGCCAATTCCTAGATTGTGTGTTGCAGATCTGCCGCGGTGCACAGTGAAGCTTTTGTCTGGCTCTGTATGTTTTCAGCCACGTGCTATATTGAATTGGTATGAGTGTGAGTTCCAAAAACTGAAAATCAGTCTGAAATTTTGAAAGCCTTAATTTTAGGGTCCAATTAAACATATACATGCGACTAATAAATAGAACATATTTCAAGATAAATCTTTCTTTTGGAAATACAAATATTGCATTAAACACAAAACAGTATTTGGGATTGATTCTCTAATAAAATCGCAGGAATTTTCTAGAACTCTTATGAGGATCTATTACACAAGCACAGGTTTGTTCAAACACAGTTTCTTCTCTCTGCTGAAGGTATTTCCTATCTTGCATTACTGCTGAATTAGTAAAAATTGTTTTTAAAAAGACTTCAGTGTTCATAGTTCTAATAAACCAGGCTTTGCAAATTTGCCAACCTAATTGTATCAAATGCTGATAACAGCCTTCACTGAGGTGTAAATGTTTTATTTTTCACGTCGTCATTTAACATTAGTTTTGATTTTGATCATGTTTGCTTTCTAGGCATGCAGAGAATTCAGGGAGGAATAATGGAAGAGATAAAGACTCAAGAAGGAAGGTAAGACACTTTGCACTGATTCTTTCATACAGTGGGTGTGGTCCTGTGTCTCAGCCTGGAAGCTGGGCTGGAGACGGGCCTTGTTTCAGATGATTTATTTCAGTAGTGATTCCAGGAGGCACATAAGAGACACACTTTAGATTAAAAGACTCACATTGAAGGTGAAAAGATGGACGAGGTGAACTGTCAAGCAGCAACCGTGACAGAGCTTGAGTGACTGTTGTGTGCAGGCCGAGTCGCTCGAGAGGCAGAGAACAGTTCACAAGGATGAACTGAGCAGCTTGCAGGAGATGTGGCAATTGTGAAAGAACACACACCTCACGGAAGAGCCCCAAAATACAGAAAGCGAAAACCTGACAGTTACAGGGAGAGATAGAAAACCCAACAGTAGGAGGCTTTACCCCCCACTTCCAGTAGTGGACAGACGACAGCATTTCACACTACAGGCTGGACAGCTCAGACGGAAGGGACATCCCTGGGAGACGTAAATTAGTGAAATGGCCTCCGGGGAAGCGGAAAGTCTGAGTGGGCCTGTGGTAAGTAGTCGCGTCAGTGCTAAAAATCTTCCCACAAAGCAGCCCAGGCCCTTGACCTCGCGGGCAAATCCATTACACGTTTGTTACTGACGCTGGCCGGCTTCGGGGCTCCACTCCCTGCCTCATTATTTCGTGTTCTGGGCCACGTGTGTGTCATGTGTGTGTGTGTGTGTGTGCACGCTGGGGTGCGCACATGTAAGTGTGCGCGGGGTGTCTGTGTGTGCGCGTGTATGCAGGTGTGTGTACGTGAGGATCACATGCAGATCAGGCAGCATCACTAGGACACCAGCAGCTCCCCGTCCTCATTTTTACGCTGTCTTCGTAATTCTCGCCAAGTGGTCTTCAGAATGACTACTTCATTTCGCTGAAGTGGTGCATACCAGGGTGTTGGAGTGACTGTCAAAACATTTCTCAGTTTTCCATTCTGTTGTCGACAATGTGACAACCAGATTGGGCTTCTGTGGTTTCCCTTTCTGTGTTATTATCTGGGGGGCAGGACCAGGAGTAACTGTCTTTCGTGTCTTGTGCCCTGTTTTTGTGGATCTTTATTCCACACACACACAGAAAGCGCAGTAACTTTCCGAGTGGCAGGCGGCACGTGTTCTGCTGGGTGTGTGCGTGTTTTAGTCACCAGTTTGAGGCAGTGGTTGGGTCACTCACTGTCCAGTGCAGCCACTCCTTAGGGGAAAAGTCAGCTGTGCAAATGTTTCTTCCCACATGACCTTTTTTCTGTGTGATGGTTTCCAGTCCTGCTTTGATACATGCGTTTGGGGGATTTGGGTCCTTTTACTCGCCCCACCCCAGTGCAGCACACTGTTTTTCCCAGTTCATTGTGGAAATCTCTCCAGCTCTAATGATACAGGCCTCTCTCCTACTTTTTGTGGGTAAACTTCTGAATGTGGAATTATTGGATGAGAATATATCTTTTTCTGTTTTCCTTGTGTCTCCCATTTTTTTTTGTACAGGTTAACATTGTTCACTAGAATTATAACATGAGCCATATTTGTAATTTTCAATTTTTTGGTAATCACCTTAAAAAAGAAACATAAAATCAATTTTAATAATATATAACCCTACAGTCCTGAAATATTTTTCTTTCAACATGTAACCAATGTAAAAAATTATCAACGAGACATTTATTTTACATTCTCTTTTTCACCAAAGGAGCAAAATATGTTAAGTACTTTTTTCCTTAAGGTATCCAGAAGGGACCTTGAAGACATTTGACAGGTCGTTTTGGCTTGTGCTTGGGGCATGTGTTTCATAGCATCGGCACTAACTTGACCTTGATTTAGTTCTTGAGCGTTTATGAGACCCTCAATATGCCAGAATATGTTCTGGATGTGTGGACGACCCCCTTGTTCATGGGGGTACCGTGCCGTCCCCACACTCAGGCACTGAATAGTTCAGGGCAGTGACGTCCGAGAACTGTGCCTTCTGGTGCCAGTGACCATAGCAGGGCTGGTGCCCAACTTCTTCCGTCTTGCCCGCCCCTCGCTGGCACCAGGGAGGAGGCACCAGGAAGGCTCTCCCGCTTCTCAGAGGAGACAGTGACGCACGAGAGGCTGAGTGACTTGCGGGGCATCGCAGCACTGGGCTGCCTCCCAGCCAGACCCGAGGCCCCACAGAGGGATGGGTGGCCCGGGGGTTGCCTGGAGACGCTCCCTGGCACTGACCACCGCGTTCTGTCCTCAGCATGGCCGCGAGGAGGGCGCGTTGGAGTGGAAGCTGGCCCGGAGGCGAGGCAGCGAGGAGGCAGTGGTGAGGAGAGGGCGCGTGTCTGGCTGTCACCTGTGTTCCCTGCACTCGGGCACCTGTGACGGGGACTGGGGCGGGAGGTAGGGGTGTTGGCGTCCGTTTGCGAGGCCGCGGTCCTGGTGGGGCTGCAGAGCGGACTGGGAGGAGCTCGGGGTGGGTGGATGCCCAGCCTGCACCTGGGTGCTCTGCATTTACAGTCACCAAGTTTGGGGAGAACTGGAGAAGCTAGAGACATTCCAAAAGACCGAATTCAGGCTGTTGTTGGTGAGAGGTGTTCAAGGTTGCAGATACTTTTCAGAGATAAATGCCAAACCAGAGAGTTGGACGGAAGCTGCCCTCCGACCAGAGGGGCCCGCTGGTGAGACTGAGCCATTCTTTCCAAAACTGTGGGTGACGTGGGGGCTCTCTGCTCAGTGCCTCCACAGGATGGGGGACACTTTCTTGCCATCACCCTCCTGTCCCCCTGGCCGGCACCCTTCCCGCTGTCAGGCCCTGAGTGTTGCTGAGGGGGGCGTTGTTGGGGACGTGAGGAGCTTGTGTGCTGTGAGTTTTGTTTGAAGCTCCTGCAGAGCATTCGTTTCAGTTTCTCTCACCAGTCTCAGGGCTCCCGCTTTTGGTGCAGTGAGCGTGACGTCCCTCTGCTGCGACGTCAGGCTGGGAGGCCTTGTCTCGGGGCAGTTCTTCCTGAACAGCGTTTGCTTGGAGTCACTGCGCCACCCGGCCGCGCAGTGCCCTTGGGAATTGTCTCTCGGTCCTGTGGGCGCAGGCCCACGTGGCCACTGTGGCAGCGCCTGGGGGCTTGGGGTAGGACACCCACTGGCCTCACATCTCTCAGCATCTCCTGCCCTCCTCCCTGAGCTCCCCGCCTGTTGGCCTGTCTCCCACCAGGTCCAGGCCGCCTCCCTCCGCCATCCCCGACACCTGCCCTGGTTTAATCCTGAAAGGCTGACAGGCCTCTCCTTCCCTGGGGCAGGCCACACCCCCCCCCCCGCACGGCTGCTCTAACCCCCACGTCCATCCCATCTGTAGGCGCCAGAGGCTCCCATTGATGCCACTTTTATTTCTTCTCCAGGATAGAAACCAAGGCCCCTTTGGTGGGTGGATATGTGGTGGCTCGGCCACCCATCCATCCATCCCCCAGTGCAGCGAGCTGTGTGGTTTTGATCAGATTTCCCCTCACTTCTGTGACTGAGAGGGGACAGGGGACACGGGAAGGTTGGGGCTGGACTGGGGACAGTGGTGGAGCAGCTGTCAGGTGGGGGCGCAGGGCCCTGGGGGAGCCCCAACGTGGGTGCCTGTGGGATGCAGAGGTGCCGCGTCCCCACTGGGCGGGAAGAGCAGGTGGACGAGCAGGAGCAGCCGTGGGGAATGGGAGTTTTCTCCACCGGTGCTCGTTTCTGCTGCCTCTTCCCTGGAAACCTGGAACGTGCTCTGCTGGTTTTCCTGGGACCCTCTTCCTTCCGGCCAGGGAGGCCACCCACCCTCCGGAGCCCCACGGAACGCATGTCCTCCGATTTCAGGAGAGACCCTGAGGCCCACAGGGCGGGGCCGGGGCCAGAGCAGGCGTCCCTGCGTGCAGGAACACACGTGTCTGTGTCTTCACAGGGAAGACGCAGATGTGGTTGTGGGGAGGCGCTGCTGTGCGTCTGTGGTTGCCTCTTTTCTTTAGTCGTCAGCATTCCAGAGGCTTCTCAGAGTGTGACTGTTGACGCTTTCTCTTCGTGGTCATACTCATCATGAGGGTATTTCTGTAAGAATTTGTGGTTAGGTTATATTAGTTTTATAAACACATTTTAAAATAAGCAACGTCAAATGAATCTCAGAAAACATATGTTTTCCCAACCCATTTGCAAGATTCAAATTTATGATTGGATGTCTTAGTTATATGCTTCATTTCTTCCTCCAGGAGATTGGAAAGGAAGACGCTGACTCAGAAAACGCAGGAGCTGGTGAACATACAGCCGGTTTTGAAGATGATTTTGAAGTAGGTGTAATTAAAAATTAAAATTATTCTATTATTAGCATTAAAAGTGTTCTCATCTTAAAGATAATTTGTTCTAAAGCTAGAAACTTAACAGTTTTTCTCTCTCTTTTTATTGCTCTTAACACTCCGTATCTGACTTAGGTCTGTTACCTACGCGTCTACCAATGCTGACCAATGTGATGTGATTAAATGACTTAAGTTTACCCTGTTGTTGGTGCTCCCCAATCAAACTTGTGTGTGCGTGCACGCCAGGACGTGTGTGTACGTGTGTGTACGTGCGTGTGTACATGTGTTATACGTGTGTGCGTGTGCATGCCTGGACGTGTGTGTACGTGTGTATAGGTGTGTGTACATGTGTGTACACCTGTGTGCGTGTATATCTGCGTGGAGCACGAAGTACACGTGTCTACATGCACATACACGCACATTCCCCGCACTGAAGCGTTTGCACATGGTTGTCCACTCAGGTCTTGGTGGATGCAGGTCTGTAGACTCCGGTTCCTTTTTAGAGAAACACGTGCAGCCATTTACACGATTGGTCACTCAGTGACCCTGGACTTTACAGACTGAGCCTCGCTGCGGCCCTCTTCTGCTTCAGGGGACAAGTTGTGTATTTTCTTCCGTGTAGGGTTTGTCCTAGTAGCTCCAGGCTCTGTGACTGTTTGCAGGACTATGAGGATGACTTTGAGGTCTGTGACGGGGATGAGGACAGCGGGCTGGATGCACTTGAATCAGCAGAGATGGCAGAAGAGCTTCCCCCGGCCAGAAGGAGGGAGATTGAAGAAATTCGGAAAGCCATCCATGCAGAGAACGAACGGGTGGGCGAGCTGTCTTTGAAGCTGTTGGAGAGCCCAGGCCAGGTGGAGCGTGGAAGGGGTGCAGGGCCAGGTACGTGAGCCGAGCCAGTTCCCCCGCTCCCCGCTACAGGTGCCTGAGCACTGCTCAGTGCCCATGGGGCCACTGGCTGCAGACACCGCCCATTTCCCGGGGTCAGTCAGCCAGGCTGCTGTGCAGGCCGCTTTTTTTCTGACAGAGGAGATGAGTGTCACCAATGAGGGGCAGCAGGTCCCAGGGCCAACGCAGTGCTCAGGGGTCAGGGCACCTCCAGGGGAGTCTCCTTTCCCAGGGCTTTTCCTTAGGAAGTGTACTTTGCTCAGAAGTTCTTGGCATCTGGATACGATAAAGTCACTTGTATAAGGGCAGGAATAAATATTTTAAAACCACTTAAAGGGAAAACTATGATATTCTAATAAAAAATCAGCATTAAAATAACCCCAAAAATTCAAATAGGACAATATTAAAAACATTGGATAGTGTACTGCTTTAAATGGTTTCATAAAATAATTGTTAACGAGTAAATTAATACGATGTAATGATCCAGGTGAGGCCAGGCAGAGCGACTGTTGCCTCGTCTTGTGCGTCTGCTCTGGAGGGAGCAGGACTGAGCCGGGGTGCTGGTGTGCAGGGTCCTCTTGAACCTTGGAGCTGGGTGGCGGCCCGCAGGCTCTGGTGTGTTGCCCGTCGCTGCTGTGCGGCCTGGCGGTACCTTGGCCTCTCTGTGCCTGGCTCCTCGCCCATAGAACAAGGGTATGGCATCTTGGGGCTGCTGTGGACTTAACTAAACAAGCTGCCACATGCGAAGCGCTTGGGGGCACCAGGCCTGTGGTGACACAGAGACCTTAGTCGTTGGTGGCGTCCGGTCACCATCTTTCAGCGGCCGAAAGGTGTTGGCTCTCCTTGTCCTCCGCGGTCAGCCCCATGTCGGGGGTGGCTGTGGCTGCAGCAGTGGCCTGTTTGTTTGTAAATGATACGCCTCATCTTTGTCCAGGGCGACAGGAAACTGTTTGATAAGTAACTTTCCAGAGCAGTAAGTTACTCCGTGGTGTGGAAGTGTTCACATACCGCCAAAAGGAATTGCGTGCTTGGCTGGCGAGTGTTTCCCAAGGGCGGACACCTGCTCCGCGGGGTCTTTGTTCTCGTCTTGACCCTGTGGCCTCAGTCAGGGGCCAGTTTCCTCACTTCTGAAGCTGGAGCAGCAGTCAGCATCATCTCTGGTCCTGCGCGGTGCTTGGCAGATGCTAGGGTTTTTCTCATAAACATGACCTGCTTCCACCCTTGTCTCAGTCCTGCTGGTGGGTGTTCTGACCGTGGGAGGGTGGAGGCTCACAGACTGGCCACCTGCTCGCTGCAGAAGGCCAGCACCGGGCAGAGCTGGGGCTGTGGGATGGCTTCCGTCCCGCAGGCCTCGGGGATTTGGTAAAACTGTAAGCCAGCAGGGTGGTTCATGCTCTTTGGATGAGTTCAAACACAAATGCAGAAGGACTAAGAAGTTGGATTAAGATACAGTTGAAATGAATACATAATAGACATGTAGGTACATCTGTACGGAAACCGCAGAAACCCTTGGGGAAGAGGCGACGTGAGGAGGTCCATGCACGGCAGAGTGGTGGGCGGAGCTGCTGACCCTCACAGGAGCCTCTAGGCTGCTCCATGACTGGTCACCAGTCCAGCTACCTCTGCCCGCACCTGCCTGTTTGTCTCGGGGCAGCGAGTGGCCAGCCCCCAGGAGCTCACGTCTGCCATTTTCAGCTCTGCCTTACACATCTCAGTCCCTTACAGAGCGTGCAGTTTTGGAGGGGGATGGGAGTGGAGGACTGCATCTTCTGTTGTGTTCTTAAATATTTCTGAAACTAGTATGATTGGTGCATACGTAGGAAATTGTGCTTCGTTGCTGAGAGTTTTAGATGAAATGAGCAGAAGCGGTTCTCCAGATGCCCGGGGAAGGTGTTTCCCTTTGTCGTCACCAGTTACGTGTAAAGACTTATTGAGCATAAGTGGTATGCGTGCTTCTCATTCCTTTACTCTTGACTTCCTTTGCTTGAAAGAAATATTTCAGTTTCACAAAAATAGCTTTTTTTCCTAAACAGGTGCAAACAATTCCCCTTCCCAAACCCCTGTTTGTGGAATTCTCGTGGATTTTGCAACAGCCTCACACCGTCAGAAGAGCCGGACTCAGGCACTTAAGCAAAAGTAGGTGGACTGGGAAATTTGCAGAAGGTGTGATTAGTTTTAAAATGCTTCTCTTCAACGTACCTTTGAAAGTTAGCTGATGGGCAGGCAGGGTCTTTAATTTGTGCTGCGTCTCCCTGTGCCCAGTGTGGTGTTATTGCTGTGGGTGTGCAGTGTTGCACAAAGACATGTGGCCCTAACGTTGTATCAGTTTCAGGGGCCCTGGGAGCCCCACCTGTCACGGCTGCAGCAGAGTTGCAGTCAGGTGGTCACAGGGCTGGCGGCCAGGCCTGACCCCCTGCAGGTGCCACTGCCTCTCGAGGCATGGTTGGCATTGCTCAGGGTTTGAACAGCCCTGTGAGCCCTGCTGCTTCTCGGACATGCAGCTGGAGAATTCTCAGGCGAAGAGTCCCAGGTGGGCCATGCGGCCCAAGTGCCCCGGACACCATGCCCGTATTGATGTCCTTAGGTCCTTGTGTAGACGACCACAGGCTCGAGTCAGCCTCTGGGGTTGAGGGAGCTGAGTGTGAACCACGAGAGCTGTTCCTCCACGTGTCAGAGTCCAAGCTTGCCTTACTGTGAACTCAGAAATTTGTAGCATTCATAGATTCGTGGAAGTGAAGTTCTCAGTCGGTGATCTAGGACTGAGTGTTGGGTCTAGTGCAGATTCGATGGAGGAGTGGAGCTGTAGGTTCACAGAGGCCAAAGCAAAACCAGAGCATGACTGCTGGGGAGAAGGCGTCCACACTGACTGGAACTTGGGGGTTTCTCCTCGCCATGCCCCCCAGGTCTCCTGCCCACTAACCATCTGCAGCAGCAAAGCTCTCAGTGTTGGTATCAAGTGAAGACAGGTTGGGTGACAGGGAGCGCATGTGTCTTGGGTGCACTCCTGTGAGCAGGACAGAGTTCAGTCCTGTGGAGGGATGGGCGGGCCTAGGGCTCTGAGACAGAGCCGACAAAATGCCGTCAGCGTGGTCCAGCCACATGGCATCACCCGTCCATTTGCGGTGTCTTATCTTTAATGACCATTAATATCTGACTCACACCAAACGTCAGTTAGGTCCTCAGCAAGAGCTACCATCTCACCACGAGGCCTGTTCCCCCTTCTGCACGTTGTCCGTTTGACATTGTTTTGTTTCCAACTGTTTTGAGGATGCGCAGCACAAAGCTGCTCCGGCTCATCGACCTGGACTTCTCATTCACCTTCTCCCTCCTGGATCTGCCACCGGTGAACGAGTATGACATGTACATCAGGAGCTTTGGGAAGAAGAACACCAAGCAGGTGGGTGCAAGTGTGCTGACAGGTGAGCAGGTGGTGCAGGTGTGCTGGCAGGTGAGCAGGTGGTGCAGGTGTGCTATCAGGTGAGCAGGTGGTCCAGGTGTGCTGGCAGGTGAGCAGGTGGCGCAAGTGTGCTATCAGGTGAGCAGGTGGGTGCAGGTGTGCTGACAGGTGAGCAGGTGGTGCAGGTGTGCTGACGTGAGCAGGTGGTCCAGGTGTGCTGACAGGTGAGCAGGTGGTGCAGGTGTGCTATCAGGTGAGCAGGTGGTGCAGGTGTGCTGGCAGGTGAGCAGGTGGTGCAGGTGTACTGACGTGAGCAGGTGGTCCAGGTGTGCTGACAGGTGAGCAGGTGGAGGTGTGCTGACAGGTGAGCAGGTGGTGCAGGTGTGCTGACAGGTGAGCAGGTGGTGCAGGTGTGTTATCAGGTGAGCAGGTGGGTGCAGGTGTGCTGACGTGAGCAGGTGGTTCAGGTGTGCTGACAGGTGAGCAGGTGGTGCAGGTGTGCTGACAGGTGAACAGGTGGTGCAGGTGTGCTGGCAGGTGAGCAGGTGGTGCAGGTGTGCTATCAGGTGAGCAGGTGGTCCAGGTGTGCTGGCAGGTGAGCAGGTGGTGCAGGTGTGCTGACAGGTGACAGTGCAGGTACAATGTAGGGAGGGGATTGAGCCTGGCTCTGTCCTGCCATGATGTTAGAACCTGGGATGGTGTGAAGGACACAGACTTGAGGGAAGAGGGGCTCCTCCGTCACGGGCTCTTCCCTGGAGAGATTGTGCAACGTCCTCCATGTCCAGAGCCTTCCAGCACAAACGTGGTCACACAGGAGGACTGGGCAGGCTCCTGGCTCAGAGGACAGCTCGACCAAGGGAGGGTTTATGGGAAGTCACGGGATGTCACCTCTGGTCACTGTCCAGGTTCCTGTGGGGTGGAGCAGTCCTGCACGTCCTCCCTGTCCCGCAGGTATGACCACTCAGGTTCTTCCCGAGCTCCCAAGATGCCGGGCTCACCTTAGATTCCCTCCCCTGTTCCCATCCACCTGCCTCTTCTCCCAGGTCTTTCTATGCCAGGTCCCCATCACTGCCTGTGTCCCCCTTGCCTCACTAAGTGTCTCCCTTACCTCACCAGGTCCCTCGTCACCTGTGTGTGTCCTCCTTGCCAGGCCCATTTGTCGTCTCCCTGTTGTTCTCCATCATGTGCTCCTGCTGTCCCTGCCTCTCCTCTTGGCGACCTGTCTGTCCCTCCGTGTCCACGGCCTGTTCTCGGGGCTCCTTCCTGGTGACTCCTGCTGAATTGCCCCTGGCCCAGCGCTGCTCCCCCGTCCCCCAGCTCTGTCCCCCATCCTGCTTTCTATTGTTAATTATGTTTCAGTCTAGTTCCCAACAGTTGGCGGCGTTTTAAAGTCAGGGACACCCTCTGATGCTTCTCTTGCATCCCAATGGTGCCGCGGATCAGCATGCTCCTGGGTGAATTCCGTCAGGAACCTCTCAATGGAGGATCACAGGATGAAATTTAAGAAGCCGCCAGATTAATCCTGGCTTTGCAGCTGGACTCACTCTGACCCTGAGCAGATACTCTGACTTCTCTGCTTGTTTTCCTCATTCAAAGCTCTTAGTATCTTACTGTCTTCCCTGAAGCATGTACCTTTTTCCGCTTGTTTCTTCTGATTTTTATTTACTTATTTTAATTAATTAATCAATTAATTTATTGAGGTGTAGATGATGGACAGTATTACATGTTTCAGGTACACAACAAAGTGACTCACACTTTTTAAGTGTTTTATGCTCCATTTACAGTTAGCATAAAACACTGGCTCTGCTCCCTGTGCTGTGCAGTGTGTCCTTGTGTCTTACTCATTTGATACGTAGTAGTTTGTACCTCTTAATCCCCTACTCCTAAAGCATGTGCCTTTTTTAAATTAAAAAACTGGTTTTGCGAAGCCTCTGTGCTCTAAGACAGTAGGGTGCCGGTGGACTTGGTAACAGTGTTTTCAAACCAGAGTTGTCTTGTTTGATGTGACTTTCTGAAATCACTTCTGAGATTCAGGCCTGTGTGTATCGAATGTTTAAGACATGAGCAGCATTTGTGTGGCTTTATTTACGCTGTGGTACTTATTTTTCACAGAAGCAAGAAGACTGTCATTATTAACTTTAAACATTTTAATCGTTTTCTTTTCAGTTGTGAGAAATTGCTCTGAGGTCAAGACCCAGAGCTGACTCTGGCACACCTTGTTTTTAAGGCATACGTTCAGTGTAACGAAGACCATGTGGAGAGGGACGTGCAGACCGAAGAGGTGGAGACCCGGGAAGTGTGGACCCAGCACCCGGGAGAGAGTGCGGCTGTGTCTGGGGGTAAACAGCTCCTGGCCCTGGGGTGTGTTTGTTACCTTCTTGCCCTTTCTCTGTCCTGGGTGTGGTCACTGCTGTGCGGCTGTGGAAACACGTGCTCTTCCCAGCCGCCTCCTGGCTGTTCAGAACCCCTAGTGTCTGGGCCCCGATCCGGGCCCACACAAGGGAAGGAGCTCACCCTCAAACAGGCGCGTTGCAGACGGGCTCCCCCAACACTCCCTGCTCTTAATTTGGGCAGTCTGCGCTCCTCATTTGTTTGCGACAACTTTAAGGTTGTGACGTGTGCTGGTTTCACATGAGCTATTTTTCAGGGAGTGACAGGGGCAGCCCTGGTGGCGCTGCCGTGGTCCCGAAGGTCGACACGCCCCGGCTGTGCAGCTTCCTCCGGGCAGCCTGCCAGGTATGCCGGTCCTGGGGCTGCATCTTGCTAGTGCTGTCTGTGCTTCTGGATTGTATTCCTTAACGTTAATTGCTTGCATTGTAAAATCTAGACTGAAAAACAGGTATGTTAAGTTGGCAAGGGACACACATACCCAGGGTATTTGAAACTAGTAAACTTATGGCTTTAAAAACTGGTTCTAAGTACGTCCAAAGGCTGAGGGAGCGACGGGGATCCTGAGTGCCCGCTTATCTCATCTGAGCCCCAGCCCTGCCCCTCAGTTGGGTCAGAGCCGGTCACAGTCACCAGATCCTCCACGAAGGCTCAGTATGAGTCTCGGAGATTCTTCCCCCAGCGCATTACAGAGTCTGGTTTCATGTGACTTTAAACTTACTCAGCTTCTCTTAGAGTTGACGTGGAGTGAGGATGGGCGGGGGGAAGGTGGTGCAGGACGACTTGGGGACAGGCCCGGCGGCTTCATGTCACCGTGGTCCCTCATCTTCTCCCTGGGCCTCGCTCCGGGCCAGCTGCCTTCCTGAGTCCACTGCGTCTCCCGCCTCCTTGCCATCGTCCCAAGCTGGACCCCTGACTCCTGAGGGCAGAGACGCTGATCTGCTGTACACTGGGTCTCAGCGCAGCCCGGCGAGTGGGACGTGGGCTGTGCTGAGTTTCCTCTAGGAACGCTGGAGGGTCTACCTCTCCCCCTCCTGTTACCTTTAGCCCATGTTTTCTGTGACAAGCGATGCCTGTGTTGGACCATGGCTCCCCTGTGGAGTTTACGTTTTTGGAATTTTCCCTGCAGTCTCTGCTGTTGTGTGGGAGGAACACTCTAGTTTCCTTGTGTCAGTTGTCGTGATGTCTTGGACTTGGGCAGTTAGGTTTTTGGAAATGGGTAACTGCCCAGGTAGTGATTTGTGTGTGGTGTTTTTCCTGTAAAGCGAGCACGTTGGGAGTGCTCACCAAGGACTGCTCTCATGTCTTTGAAGGTGATTGCGGTTTTGCTGGAAGAGGACCGTGTGGCCGCGGAGCCGAGCTGGCCCCCCCGGGCACAGGACTGCACCCTGCCTCTCAGTGACGGCTCCGTCCCCTTCAACACCGGCCTGCTGTTCCTCCAGAGTAAGCACGGCCCTGCTCGGCGTCTGGGTCTAGCGGGAGACGTTCACGCCGGCACGGCCACCTTTACTGTGACACCTCTGTCCCCACAGTGGGCTTATCGAATGGAGATTCTGCGTCTGCAGACTGAAGTGTAAGGTCACGGTTTTGTGGGGCCCTCCTGAGGCGTGACTGGAGGAAGGACACGCGGTCATTTTCCCGTTTCCTTCGGCTGCTTTTGGTTTTTGGCGCAGAGGTGCAGCGGGAGCAGCGTGGGAGGGTTCAGGGTGGGAGTCGTGCAATGAACTTGGCTCAGCGTTTCCCATCGAGCTCCTGACTTCAGTTTAAGTAGGTTCCTGGGGACAGGGCACCTTGTGACGTCACACACGCAGTGAAACTGCACGTGATTGTGTGAGCCACACAGACTGCCTTCGCGTGACCAGGTGTGACTTCTTGAGCAAGTCGCCGCTGGGCTTTAAACAAAGTGGCTGGTAAGGGCGTGGGTGGCCAGGCTGGTCCGTGAGCGGAGGTGAGGCCCATGGGCCGTGTGCACCAGGCTCCGGTGCCGCCAGTTGGGGTGTTTTAGGTGTTTCCTGTGCTACCTGCTGTTTATACAGTTCAGATGCACTCACGTTCCTCCGCATTCAACATTAGCAAAGTTGGTGGTGTTAGTTTCTTAAAAACTCATATTGTTTGAGAGAGCTTTTGTTTTTAAAAGATAAGACTGATTCTCGAAAAATACTATTATTGCATCTGTAGCATCTGAAACGCGGACACGCAGGCTCCCACGTTCCTCTGCGTCCTGAGAAGCCGAGGAGGGACGGCGGCTTCACGGAGCTGGGGGCCTGGCTGAGCACGCACCAGGGCCCTTTGGGGAGGCTCGTGTGTCCTGTGGGACCTGCCCCTGTTCCATATGTGAACAGAGCGCAGGTTCTGGTGTGTTTTGCTTGGTAAAGTTGAGTTGTGAGGCACCAGGAGGAGACTGGGGTGACAGTGTCTGAGCCTGGGCCTGGGGCACGGGTCCTGGATCTGAGCTTGGAGGTAGGGACGAGGGCCCCCCCCCAACGCTATGGCCACCAGGAACCACGCAGTGCTGGCCGCCCACTTGCTCTTCTGTTGGTTCCACACGTTCAGGAGTGTCCAGTGTCCCAGGCCCAGGAGTCAGCAGTGGACACACAGACAGACAGACAGACATCACTGTGAGCTGACTGGATGGGGGAGTGGGCCACGACGGGAGGGCGAGGAGGTGTCACCACTGCTGGCGGACAAGGTGCTGATGGGCTGGCCGCGGGGCCTCCCCAGACCCCTCCGTGCCACCCAGTCTGTGGGAGCGGCGGGGGAGTGAGAGGGAGCGGGGCCACGTTGGCCAAGGGCACGGGTGGCCTCCGGTCGAGCTGTGGCCATCCGTTGACACCAGATCTAGGCGTGTGTGGCAGTGAAGGACCATGTTTGTCTCTTCGTTGAGCTGATGCATGTCTGAAAAGTGTTCACGTGACGTGGGTCCTGGCGGGTCACTAACCACAGGTGCGTTTTCTTGTCTCCTCCTCAGACCGAAGGGTGACCTGTGTGCATGCATCTCAGGCCCAGAGGCGGATAGTGGTGTCCGTCCACGGTCTGCCTGGCAAGGCCTCGGCGCCCCTGCTGGACAGCAGGCACCTGCTCTGCGTGTGGGACATCTGGCAGCCGTCAGGGCCTCAGAAGGTCCTGCTGTGCGAGTCGGAGGTACGGCTTGAGGAGTCGTCCGTGTAACTAGGGGGTGGGCCAGGGGTGCCAAGGAGGGGGCTTCCACGTGGCTTCCTCTGTCCCGGCCGCCGCCGCTGTGTGCAGGGGATGCGGCACAGTGCTCTCAGCTGGAAGGACGGCTCACCTCTCAGGCCCCTGGGGTCGGGTGGCAGCACGACTGCAGGATGAGGAAGACCTGGGCCCGGCGCCCTGGGGTCCCAGCAGCGGTGCCTGGCCTCTCGCTGCTGGGGACATATGTTGCTGGGGTTCTAAACAAGCTTGAGCCTTTCCGGGCCAGCTGGTGGGGCTGTGGTGTGCTGACCGTGCAGGTCCAATGGGAGAGCTGTGCTTTCAGACTGGGAGGATACACACGTGTTTCCAAGTCGTGATCTCCATGACCTCAGAATCTTCCATCTCCACACAGGCTGTGGAGAAGTGTAACTTCTGTGGGCGTCAGTCTTGGGGCTTGGGAATCACAGAGTGCTGCCGCGTGGGAGGCAGATGACATACCAGCGGTGGCCTGGCCACTCTGGGCGGCGGCTGGGCGGAACGGAGATGCCTGGGGCTCACCCGCGACTGCCTCTCTTATCCCTGAGGCCGCGGACACTCAGACACGCCCCCCCCCGCGCTGTGTCCCCAGCTTCTACGGGAGGGTCCACGGGAGCTCTCAGTGTCTGGCTTTTGTCGTGGCGGGGGGTCTTTCCAGGTCACGTGCTGCTGCTTCAGCCCCTGTAAAGCCTTTTTGCTGTTTGCTGGAACCGCGCATGGCTCGGTGCTGGTGTGGGACCTGAGAGAGGACGCCCGGATCCATTGCTCCCTGAAGCTGAGTGGGTGCTCCTGGACGTTCAGGACCTCAACGTTTTCCACTGGTCAGTGATGCCTGCCTGCCAGCCCGGACTTCCAGAGGGGCCCTGAAATCTCTCTGTTTTGTCACTGCAAGTTGCCCCAGAACGGTCTGGCCTACGAGCAAAAGGGTCCTTTGACGAGCAGGAAAAGTGGACCCCTTCCAGGGGATGCTCAGCCAGCGGCCGCGACAGTGGGGTGTCCTTTCTTGTTGAGCCTGGGGTTGCAGGTCCTCAGTGAGGTGACTTTCAGCTTTAAATCCATCGGGGGCATATCAGAGCCTGCGCTCCCATGGCTGAGACAACCCACAGAGGGCTGGAGGAGGAGGAGTGGTTGCCTCTTGCGTCAAAGGGAACTGGAAGCACTCGAGCTGCCAGGACCTCTAGTTAGACTCGCGTGACTGCTGCGTGTTGAGCAGCTGTGGCCACAACCACAGCCACAAACGACCACAACCACATTTACAACCACAACCGTTATTAGAACCACAGACAACCACGATTACAGCCACAACAACAAGCCACAGCCACGACTACAGCCACAGCTAACCACGATTAAAGTCACAACCGCAGCCAACAACAACCAACCACCTGTAACTGCAACCACAGCCATAATTATAACCAGAGTCCACCACAGCCACAACCACACAAGCACGACCCCCAGTGGGGAGGCACTCGTGTCCTGGGGTTTTCTCTGTGCTTTGTGGACTGGCTTGCTCAGTGCCCGTACCGGCCCACCTGCCAGTGCTGGGGGCTGGGGAGCTCGTGCACGGTGCACTGACCCCACGCTGACCGTGGAGGGGCTGCCCTTGGCCCGACTGCATTCAGCCCATGCTCCCTCTGCTCCGGCCCAGGAACCCCGGGTTTCTCCAGACAGCGAGTAAGGGGCCCTGTGAGCCCGGCCTCCTTCCCTGGCCTGAGGCCCTGGGGTTCCTGCACCGGGCGTTTCCGAGCTCCCTCCCCTCTGTTGGCGGAACCTCTGGCGCACCTGCTTGGTCTTTCCACCCAGCAGTCCAGGGGTTTCCAGGTAGTCCTGTGGTTGGCAGGCAGGACCAGGGCCTGTGGCACAGGCAGGCTGCGTCCTCACCGGCTGAGCTGTGGGGCGTCTCGCGGTTCTGCTGTGGTTTCCTCGAGGACGCGGGTGAGCGTCCTCCCTCGCCCTCTGTCTGGGCGGGTGTCTGCCAGCTCTTCCCCGGGGTGTAAGTTGAGTCGTTGCTGCTTACTGCTGCATGTGAGGGGTCTTTGTACGTTCTGGGTGCAGTCCCGTGTCAGATGCGTCTGGGCCGGCCTCTCTCCCAGCCGAGTAGCCTTCCAGCTCCCCCTCCTGTTCTGTGATACTGCCACGCATGTGGATGTCTTGCATCTGTTTGCACCGCGAGTGTGTCTGTGCTTCCCACGTGAAGACGCAGGTTTTCGTCTCCCAACAACCCATTTTTGCCCTTCTGGAGGCGACCTTGCCGCTGTTGGGAGGTGTGAGTTTATGGGTACGTGAGGGCTTGGTGCGCTAGAGGACGTCTTTTGAGGACGTTCATTTTCTGACTTCTGCTGATGGTGCTGGCCAACCTCTGACTCACCTCCGTGTTCAAAACACTGCAAGTCTTAAGCTTTTAACCTCACTTGAAGTCTTAATCCAGGAGGGCACTTCCTTGTGCTCTGCTGCCGTCTGAACTTTGTCACTAGAACCTCCAGTTCCCGTGGCCTCCCCTCCAGAGGGACACCGGCTCACCACGCCTCCTCCACTTCAGGGCACTGAGCCTGGAACCCTGTCCGTCCGCATTCATTCCTCAGACTGCTTTGCCTTTTCCCTCGGCTTTTCCTGAGTTCAGCTCCAACTCTCATTTTCTTTCTCCTCGTTTTCTACCCATTTTTGTTCTGGGTTTCTGATTTGTTTCCTTGCTTTAAACACATTTGCAAGTGCTTTTCAAAGAGACGTGATGTAGCTTGGAGTGTTGCGTTCTGGTCTGTTTTGTGCTTGTTTTGGGGGAGAATGTGCAGGGGCTGAAACACTGTGATTTGCATTTTCTGCCTTGTTCCTTCGGAGTCTGCGTGAGCTTGTCTGGTTTCTTCTGCTCCTGACATCGTGCAGGTGGATGTTTGTGGTCAGAGGAGCTGTGTTGTGTTAGGGTGTCGAGGGTCACTTCTTGAATGGGGGCGGGGGTCTGCAGCTCTGAGTCCCCCTCGGCCTGTGCCCCATGCTGCTCTGTCTGAGCCTCCTCTTCCTCCAGAAGCCGTGCTGCCCTGCGCACCTTCCAGCCCCGTCGTCCCCGCAGGTGGAGGGTGGCCCCAGGGTCCCGGCCAGGGGTCTGAACCTCGCCCTCCACACCCGCAGCCCTGCGTGCAAAGCTCACCCCTCTTCTCACTGGCGCAGTGAACTCTGGTCTCTGCTTCACGGTGATGCTGATAGCAGTGGCACGTGGACGTTTGTGTGTGGTCCACGTGGTCTCTCGTTGAGGAGATGCACCTGTGCCCGTCCCCGCACAACTCAGTGCTAACTGTGCTCCCTGACTTACCCTTCCATCCCCAGACGGCGTCCTGACGTCGGTGAACCACCGCAGTCCCCTCCGAGCGATAGAACCGGTCTCGGCGTCTGTCTGCAAAAGACAGAGCTGCGTGCTCTCACCTTTCTCTGCTCCGGAAGGTACGCCCTTCGCCTCATGAGCTCTGTAGCTCAGGTCGTGAGGAGTGGTCCCCTGGTCTCGAGCCTCCCTCCCCACTTCTGTCTTCATAGAGACGTCGGGTCTGTCGTTCCACATCGCGTCCTTGGACGAGAGCGGGGTTCTCAACGTGTGGGTGAGGAGGCCGCACGCCCGGGCCTGGTCTGTGCTGAGGTTGGTTGGGTGTGGGGGGCTCCATTCGGCTCGGGGACACAAGGACCAGACGGGCCATCGGGAATTCCTGCGGGAATGAGCGATGCCAGTGCAAGCGGTGGGGACAGTCGGGGCCACAGGACGAGGGTGGGAGACTCACTGCAGAGGACGTGCTGGACGTCGGCCCCTCATGGAGCGTGGAGAAACGGGTTGAAAGAAGGCGGTTTACAGCATGCAAGTATTAGTTCGGAAGTTATGACCCATCTCTCTTCTGGAGCAGTGATCCTTTTAGTGGCCAATGGAGCATGCTGTCCTCGTCAGAGCTCTGCGCTGCTGAAGTGTTCCGTGAGTGTAAAGTGTTTCCATCTTCCCATCTGTTTCAGGTGGTGGTTGAATTACCAAGGGCAGATCTCGCTGGTTCAATAAGTGACTTGGGTAATTATTAAATAAAAACACTAATTTTATTCAGTGTTTGCTAAAATGAATAAAACGAATAAAAAGATTCCAATACCTGCTTTGAAAAAAAAAGTAATTAGCTACCTGGAAAGTAAAGATGAAAGTTGTATGCTTCATGCCCTGTTGACCCTTGAACAGGCCCCGAGACCAGCTCGCGTGCTGCTCTTGTTACAGGAAGGGCTGCGTGTCCTGTCTGTGCTGCGGGGCCCTCTGTGTCCTGGGTCACCAGTTGGTGTGCGAGTCCCAGGTCCACCCCTCAGGGTGACTCCCACAGTCTTTGAGGCTGGGGCAGTGGAGGCAGGGGCCGAGGCCCGAGGTCAGCGGTTCCTGACGCCCCGTGGCCAGTCTGCCGTGTCAGGCAGGGCCCGGGCGTCCGTCCCACAGCCCCTCACCTGGTTTGAGCTGGGGGTGCCCCGGCAGACCCAGGCAATGGGTGTAACGAGAGTGACCCCAGCTTTGCCCCGATGCTCGAAATCAGACAGGGGCGCCCCCTGTCTGTGGAGCAGCTGCCGGGCTTCATGTGGGCCGCGGCGGCCTGGCTGAGAGGTGGACTCGCTCCCAGAAGCCAGGCTGGATGGAGGCCTGTCTGAGGCGAGGCCCCGCCTTTCTCGGCATTTTCTCCACCCAGCATCTGCTCATCTGCTTGGGGCAGTGTTCACTGTGTCTGTCGGGAATGTTGGGCGGGAGGGCCCAGGCGCCTCCTGGACGTGGGCTGGTGGGGCCCGACGCTGCCCTCGCCGGCTTACACCCTGGCCCCGAGACCCCAGCCCCAGCCTCAGAGACCTCAGAGGTCACGTACCCGAGGCCTCTGTGCGGTGACCAAGGCACTTGAGGGAATTTTAGGCGGTGTTGGGAGGTCAGTTCATAGTCTGCCTGTGGAGACAAAATTACTTTGCGTGAAAGTACTTTGTGATATAAATGAGAGAGTCTGACAAAGGGCGGTATCAGGCAGTGTGTATTTTATCAAAAGTTGCTGTAAGAAGACTCCTTTATCTGTAGAACCACTTGTGTAAATTCCAGCCATGATCTAGCTCTGCTTTTAGGAAAAGAGGGGGTGACATTCACACCAAGAAAGCTCTGGGCGTTACATGCCTGCGGGAGAGGCTGGGGTGGTTCCGAGCCCTGTCGTGTGCATATCAGGTTAGTGGCCTCTTGGAGAGCTCAGGTCACGCTTAGAACCAGTCCTTCATTCACGGATTCTCTGAACAAGCTGGGTCCTGGCTGCGGTGCCAGGGGAATGGGGTGAGGGTCGACAGCGCTGCCTGGGGAGTGGTTTCCTGGGGAGACTGGCCGTCGTGATGTCACTGCTGGAGCAGGGCTGAGGGCCCAGATCGGGGAAGACTTCCCAGGGAGGAAGGTTTGAGCCAAGACTCTCAGCCCCAGAGTCGGTCCGGGGAGCAGGTGCTGGGAAAGTGG
Organism: Vicugna pacos; assembly: GCF_048564905.1. Taxonomy (NCBI): domain Eukaryota; kingdom Metazoa; phylum Chordata; class Mammalia; order Artiodactyla; family Camelidae; genus Vicugna; species Vicugna pacos. Next base: position 225,747 of record NC_132993.1, on the reverse strand, counting down.
GATCTGCAGTCGGTGACGTTGCACGCCCTGAAATCAGAGTTATAACTGTGACAGGTGGCAAGTCTATAAACACAGTCCCATGCCTTATAATTACAGCCACCCTTTCTCACTGCAGGTTGAGTTTTTTGTGTACTTTTAGTTCATCCACTGCCAAGGTTCTCGGCTGTGCCTTGCTAGGACGTGGGCCTCCATATAAGTAAGTCTCTAGTTCCCCCTCTGCAGTAATTACAGAAGAGGAGGACGAAGCTGGAAATGGACAAAGGAGGGAGAGCCAGTGGGGCCGTGAGCCCGTGGGGAGTGCAGGGAGGGGTCGCGGAGCGGAGCCAGGCAGCCTCTGAGGAGCGAGACCACCAGAGCGTGAGGACGTTTGCGGAAGAGGGTTTCTGTGGGAACCGGAGGTTCCAGTTATGTATTGATTTTTTTTTTGCTTAGTGTACTCCCTTTGTTTTATTTTATCAAATCTAAAACTAGGAAGGCTTTTTGATCTTGATCCCACCAGCCATTTTCCCGTGAAGCCTTGAACTGCAGACTCTCGATTCTTCCCCCGAGGGAACTGCAGGACCCACCCCCGCTCTAGGGAGGGAGCGCTCTTTACCCACCTGTGTTTTTATGTTACTGCCGGACACAGGTATTGAAGCAGTGGAAAGTGATTCCAGGCACGTGTGATTGGATTTTGGCTTAACTCATGTTAGAGGCACACTTATTTCTGGTTTCTCCATTTTCAGGGCTGATACCTGGAGGGAGGATCAAACTGCTGCACAGCACCGCCGTTCACCTGGGCGGCAGGTAGGTTTCCCACAGAAGGAGCTCACGCTCGTTCGTGAGCAAGCCAGGCGTGCGTCGAGGAAACCGGCTTCACACGCCGTGTGTTTGCTGGTTTATTATTAACGACTCAGAGTAATAGGTAAAAGTACCAGGTCTAGAGCTAACATTTTTTTCTTTGATTTAAATATTTTCTATCTTATAAATTGGTGCTATTTCACTATTTTTCATCCAGTTTTAATACAACCCTGAAGCTAAATAGACAAGTTTGAGAATTCAGAAACAGTGATATGAAAGTTTTATTCAGAAATTAGATTTATTTTTACTCAGATAACTTGATATGACATAAAATCTTAAGTGTACAAGTAGTATTTGCGGTATTTATATATCATGTTAACTGATTTCCCAGAGATGCCCTTTGTTGTCGGTAACCGCAGTCGGGCTCTCAGCCTACGACTCACCCTGAGAAGTTTTCATATTAGCCCGAGTCCTCTCTTCAGACAACCTCCTCTGGGCTGTCAGTGATCGGACACGTGCCGAGGCTGGTTTCAGTGTAACTGTGGCAGGAGTCAGTTATGTTTAAAGCTCACCGGCTACACGGCAGACCCCAGCACAGGTGGCCCAGGCCCTTTTCTGACTTCTGCCAAACCAATCTCATCTCATCTCGGTTCTGGCCTTTATGCATGTGGTACCTTGTGTTACATGTACCCTTCAACTATAGGCTTCTTCTGTGCTTAACTATACGCTCTTGAAAGGGAAGTGTCTCCTGTAGCCAATATTGGGTTTCCCCCCAAACACCGGGTGGTGCCTCCCCAGGTCTGTGCACAACCAGCACCATCCAAACTTGTGTGGCCCCTTCGCTCAGGCCCTCAAGTGCAGACGGTGACCAGTGGTCGCTGCAGCCCTCGGAGAGGGCGTCTGATGAGGCGTAGGCAGTGGACATGGCAGCTCGGGGGCTGAGCTAGGCCTGACACCCCCCTCAGCTGCAGACCATGGGCGTCCCTGGAGGTGTATGACCTTGGGTGATGCACCCCAGGCCCCTGGGGCAGCAAGCCCTCCCCCGAGGGGCTCGGTGGCAGTGTCCTCGTCCCTGTGGTTGGCTCTGGGGGAGGCATGCAGAGCTTGGGAGCTCAGGGAGGGCTGTGGTGACTTTTCAGAGAGATGACGGCTGAGATGGGGCCCAGCAGACCCCGATGCATCAGCAGCCTGCAGCAGATCTGCTTTGAGAAATGGGGATGAGTCGGGGCCAGGCCCAAAGAGTGTGCTGTGCTGAGGGCTGAGACTAGCCTCAGGGGGCAGGGACGAGACGGGCTCCACGGGGACTCCTATGGGTTCTCAGCAGTTTAGGGGGATCAGCTTGGCAACAGTGTGAGGCGGGAATGGAGGACGGCACATGGGGCTCTGGGCAGCCTTAAGGGGCTGACGCAGGGTCAGTCGACATCAGAGACGAAGCTGGAGCTGGAGCCGCGGCGGCAGGCACTCAAGGGTGGGCTCCCTTGGTGGTGGAGGCGAGGAAACCTGGAGCCGGCGGTTCCAGGGACAGAGGACCGAAATCTGGAGGGAGGAGGTGACAGGTCCAGAGCAGATTGTGGCTGGAGTCCGGGATGTGGGTGTGAGCAGAGGGTGGGCGGAGATGGGGGCAGACCCCCGCCGTGTGCCTGGGGTGGCCTCGCAGAAGGAGCAGCCCTGGGCCTTGCCTGTTACAGATAGGTACGCAGCATGAGGTGAAAAACCAACAACAGACCGAATATCGTCTTTCAGAAAAGAGAGAGGAAGACGCCAGAGCACGGTGGAACTTTGAGTTGGCCTGCAGTCTTCCATGCTGGGGTGCGGCCGCGCTGGCACCTCCTCCCGGAGCTGGGGCCCGCGGATGGGGAGCGGTGGGCTTGCTGGGCCGTGCGCTAGAGCTGACCCCACAGACTCCAGGACGCGCCGCCCCTGCAGCGGGAGAAGCCCAGAAACCAAGTTTCGGGTGGCCTGGGGTCCGCGCAGTGGCACAGGGGCTGCTGCCTGCGGGCGGCCCCGCACGGGGAGGCCACAGACACTCAGGCGCCAGGACAGCGCCGGTCATGGGGTCTGAAGGCGTTCCTAGGTGGAACCGTTGTCTCTGAGGTTTGAAAGTTGGAGCGAGAATGCAGACAGACACTAGAAGAAAGGACTGGTGACCCGCGGAGAGCACAGGAGCGAAGAGCAAGGGGGCTGGAGATGCTGGTCGGGGGTGGGCGCCCCGTGTGGCACAGGTGCCACCTCCGCCCTGCGGCTTCCAGGCTACCTGACACTGTTTGTCCTTCTCTTTTTCCAGCCTTTTCCATAAAGGCGATGAATTCTGGGTGTCCACACAAACACTGAACGTTAAATTTCTGCCTTCAGACCCTGATCGCTTTGTCGTGGGCACGGACATGGTGAGTGGTGCTCGGACTTCGCTCTGTGACTAGAGCTGCTCGGTGACCGTCTCCCTGCAGATGAGCTTCCGCTCGCCCTTGTGGTGCCGCTGTTTACACTGTCTCAAGAATGGCGGTTTTGTCCAGCCCGGGCCAGACCCCTCCTTCCTCACCGGGGCCTCTTCTCACCGCCAGGGCCTCGTCTGCCACGGCACCAGACAGGAGCGGAGGGTGTTTCCCAGGCTGTTCAGACCCCAGCAACAGGGCGTGAGACCCGTAAGGGTGAACGTGGTTGACTTTTCACCTTTCGGGGAACCAGTTTTCCTGGTAAGAGTGTCGGTTTGTTTTTTTTTTAAACATTTTTTATTGATTTATAATCATTTTACAATGTTGTGTCAAATTCCAGTGTTCAGCACAATTTTTCAGTCATTCATGGACATATACACACTCATTGTCACTTTTTTTCTCTGTGATTTATCATAACATTTTGTGTATATTTCCCTGTGCTATACAGTGTAATCTTGTTTGAGTGTCGGTTTTTAAAGCACCAGTTCTGCTGCGTCTACAGTGTCGGCACACGTCTGCTCTGATGTCCTGACGCCCCGTCTGTGGTCAGGGCAGCTCACTCCACGGGGCCGTCGCTTGTGACATAATTTCAGGCTTAGAGAGCAGTTTCAAGACCAGCACGAGGATTCCCGCCCCTGCCAGGCATGGGGGAACATCCCTGACCTGTGGCCAGGGTGTCCATCCCTGAGGAGCTGAGCTGGCCCTCCTCTAGCCTCCGTCCTGTTGGCTGTGGGGCGGAGCAAAACATCCTGTCAGTCAGCGCCCATGATGAGCGAGATCATGCCCCTCCCGAGTCCTGCTCAGTCACCGTGTCCCCTCTGCTTGAGACGGCCTTGGGCCCTCACCAAGGGCGTAGATGCCCTCCATCCAGTCTGCTGGCATCTCCTTGTCTGCAGACACCAGTCTCCCCCGTGGGCCCCAACTTCCACGTCTCACCCCTGGGCTCTGGTGGGGGACGCGGGGACACCACTGGAGCTCCTGGCACCCTGCTGTGAATTCTGTTGCAGGTTGGAGGACTTCCTTTCCTCCTCGGAGCACATTTACTATGTCTGCACGGACACGTGGCTCCCCACTCTCCCCATGGGTCACAATTGACTGCTAGTCCTTACTCTGCTGTGCAGGCTGTCCCCAGCGGTGGGTCTGCGTCCTGTGCATGGTTCTGTTCGCTCTTCCCACAGTGACATTCACTCCCAGCCCCAATCCGTGCTGACCCTGGGCCCGCCTCCCCAACAGCCCCGTTGTCCACGATGTGCTTAGTTACTTGGTCCTGGAACAGACAGACCGCCCGACATTGCTCACTCAGGCTTCTGGTTTTTTTGAAAGATTAAGAATGTGAAGGATGAAATATATTGAGTAAAATGGAATGAAGTTTCTCTTTTTAAGCTAAAAACTTCGTCTTTTACTAAACCAGCTAAGTTTTTTTAATGCAAATTTCACTCCAAAAGGAATGTACAGTCCTATTATTGGTGCAAATGTACGTAACTTTTAAAAAGTGGCACAGTGATTTCCACTTTAGTGTCAGTCTTCCCAGTCTCAGCGTCCTAGCTTGAATCGGCGACAGCCCATTTATTAAAAAAGCGCCCGTTTACCTGGTCACTGAGCTCACTGATCTCAGCCATCCTGGGCTGGAGGGCGTTCACAGTGAGTCAGTCTCCAAGGAGAAAGCTCAAGTTGGTAATTTGTGAGGACAACATTTACTGTTATAATTTTATGTTTGGAAACAAAAATTCAACCAGCTCTTTCTGCTGCACAAACAAAAGAAAGCTAATGCTCTGAAATTTTTCCTGGCTGTGAGATTGAGTGACGCCAGTCTGCCCTCCCCAGGCCGGCTGCTCTGACGGGAGCCTCAGGCTGCACCAGCTGACGGCCGAGCTCCCACGCCTGCAGTGGGACCACAGCACGGGCGGCCGCGCCATAAACGGCCTGCACTGGTCCTTGACGAGACCTGCCATGTTTCTGGTCTGGGACGACGCGTCCTGCATTTACGTCTGGGACCTCCTGGAGAGCGACCTGGGTCCCGTGGCCAAACAGTCCGTCTCCCCAGACAGGTAAGGCTCGAGCCCTCACGGGTGATTTCCTGCAGAAGCGTCACTGATGGTCTTCCTTGAGTTACATATAAGGCTACTACACTTTAAAGTGCGGTTATTTGTATTTAAATCTATATATTATCTTTATATACTTAAGCACTGTGTTAAAAATCACTTTAAAGTGTGTCTGTTTGATATTTAGCCTAAAAGAGTGTATGGTTAGAGAATTCACTCTGTAAATACAAGGAGCTTTTTTCTTCTTAGCACTTTATTTATTTACTAGTTTATTTACTAGTTTTATAAATTCACGCACGTTTGAGCGGTAGACAGAGCGTTCCTTCTGGGTTCTGACAAGGATGCTCCGTGGAAGTCAGGAGTCAGGGACTTCCACAGAGTCACAGTCCCCCTGCCCCAGGCGACTGGGGGCCGACTGCCCTGGGGCCCGTCCCACACACGCGACAGCTGGGTTGTCACCCGTGTGCTCTAATAATTTCTCATCTTTGTTGTTTTATGAGCATCAGGAAGAGTCCTCCTTGAGACCACTTTTTCCATTCACCTGTCTTTTTTTCTTAGCTTTTATGTCTCTTGTCAGTAGATCCTCCTTCTGTGAAGGCTTGTTATAACCTGGAGGATGGGGACCACATCCCTTTTGTGAAAGAAAGAAGATAAAAAGTGATCAAAACCAGAAGATCGTTTGACAGAATGTTAGGGGCATACTGATAAGATATGAAAAAAATTAAGAATTGCGTTTATTTAGTTCAAGTAGTAGGCATACTTACATTATTCTAATTATTAAAAAATTACATCATTAAAATCCAAACTGTGATTTGCTGATAAACACATAATGCTCATGCAGTTTGTTCCAAAACGTGTCTCGTTTATTTAATAAAACGTGTTTGTCTGTTCATTTATTTATTTGTATTGAGGTGTAACTGACATAAAGCATGCTGGTTTTAGGTGTGCAACGTCGTGATTCGGTGTTTGTGCAGGTTGTGGAATGATCGCCACGGAAGTCTATCGCCTCACATGGTTTCAGGACTTTTCTTTCTGTGATGAGAACTTGTAGTGTTTAGTTTCTTGGCAACTTTTCAAACACGCGGTTCAGTGATACTTAGCTACAGCTGTCGCAGTGAACGTCCCGCCCTTTGGTGGTTCCTTTACCACTGGAAATTTGTGCCTTCCGACCCCTTCACCCCCTCGGCCCACCCCCGCCCCTCCCTCTGGCCACCACCCGTCTGGTGTCTGTATCTGTGAGCTTGGCTGGGTTTTCTTGTTTGTTTCGTATATAAGCGGGATCATACAGTGTTTGTCCTTCTCTGTCCAGCTTATCTCGCTTAGCTTACTGTCCTCAAGGTCCTTCGATGTTGTTGCAAATGGATTTCCTTCTTTTTATGGCTGAATAATATTCCACATGTAATATGTGTACATAACGTATTCTTTATCCCTTCAACCACTGATGGACACCTGGGCTGTTCCCATGTCTTGACTATTGTGAACAGTGTTGCTGTGAACGTGGGGGCACAGATACCTCTTTAAGGTCCTGTTCTCGTTTCCTTTGAATACCTACCCAGGAGTGGAGCTGCTGGGTCGTATGGTAACCATTTTCAATTCTTGAGGAACCTCCAGACTGTTTCCCGCAGTGGCTGCACCAACTTGCATTCCCACCAGCGGTGCACGAGGGCCCCCTTCTCTCCACACCCTCGCCGACATGTGCTGTTGTCTGCTTGATGGTGGCGTCCTGACACGGGTGAGGTGACGTCTGTGTGGTCTGGGTCTGCATCTCCTTGATGACCAGTGGTGCTGAGCGCCTTTTCATGTGGCCGTTGGCCTCTGTGTGTCTTCCCTGGAGAAATGTCTCTTTAGATCTTCTTCCCGCTTTTGAATTGGGTTGCTTGTGCTTTTGCTCTTGAGGGGTGTGAGTTCCTCACGTGTTTAGGGTGCTGGCCCCTCAGCAGGGGTGTGGCTGCCGGACGTGCTCTCCCGTCCGCCGGTCTGTGTCCACTTTGCTGCTCGTTCTCCTGATCTGCAGTTTTTCAGCTTGATGTCACCCCATCTGGTTGTTCCTGTGGCCTTTGCTCCTGGAGTCAGATCCAGAAAGGCCATCGCCCGGACACTGTTGCGGAGATTGCTGCCTGTGTTTTCCTGGGACTTTATGGTTTCAGGTCCTACATTCAAGTCTTTAATCCGTTCTGAGTTGATTTCTGTGTGTGGTGTGATATGATGGTCTGTCCAGTTGTCCCAATCACCACTTATTGGAGACCGTCCTTCCCCCACTGTGTATTCTTGGCTCCTGTGCCGTAGGTGAATTGACTACATACGAAAACAAGTATTTATTGGGTCCTTCTTGTGCACCCCTATGGCTGTAGGCACCAGGGCTGTGACAGTGAACTGGTCAGGGGGCTGCAGTCCCCATGGGCTGACGGGTGACAAAATGAAATAATGTGATGGGCTCACGTCCTGGGGCCTGGGGGGAGGGCTGGGGGGTATTTGGGTTGTGGGCCCCGACGGGGGCTCCCTGCCACTGAGACCCCCGCTGCCCCTCGAGGGGCTGCCTGCTCCTGTAGTCTACTGGCGTGGCCCTCAGGTCTGGCTCCAGTCATGGTGGAGAAGACGGGAGGGCACATTGCAGCGGGCGTGGTTTAATCTCGGTGATTAAAGCTGTGACTACATGATGGGTGTTCCTAGGATACCAGGGCCCAACTGAACTTGGAAGTCAGGGATGGGGAGGCCTCAGGGAGACGGCACTGAACCACAGGAGGACGGTGGTGAGGCTGCAGAGGGTGCTGTGTGGGGACGGGGGTATGGGGTGGCCATGGAGGGGACATGGCGGGGAAACGGGCCTGCTCGGAGAAACGGGGTCGGCGAAGGTGCCCATGGTACAGCTGCCCCACGTGCGGTTCCTTGGCTGGACGGCGGATCTGGAGCTCAGAGTGAGGTCTGGGTGAGGGGTGCAGGTCTGTGGGCTCCCCATCTCAAGGCCACACGTCCCTGGTGCTTAGCAGTGACCATCACAGACGTCAGTCCCACAGTCTCTGGCTGCAGAGACACGTTTCAGTGTGGTTTCTGTAGATTGAGTCCGTCTGCCTCGGGTCTGATTTCCATTCTGATGATGACAGACGCTGCAGCCTTCCTCTTCCTTCCCTGGGACGCGGGTGATAGGGTGAGTCAGGGTCACACGTGTGCTTCTTGGTTCCAGGCTGGTGGCCATGACTGTCGTGGGGGAAGCCGAGAAGACCCGTGGCAGCTTCCTGGCCCTGGTGCTGGCCAGAGCCTCTGGCAGCGTGGACGTCCAGTACCTGAGGAGGGAGTGGGCCACCCCGGCGGGGGACGAGCGCAGGAGGCTGCGTCTGCTCCTGCAGGAGGCCCCGTAGGAGCCGGGAAACCACCAACTGCGGGCGCAGCCCTGGCCGCAGCCGGGAGGGCACCCTCGTGTAGACGGACGGCGTGTGTTCCGCACGTGGTTCGTTCCACAGGAATGCTACTTCAGTGCACCAGGAAGTAAATCACTGTCTTCGAGTGGAAGCAGCGAGCACTTTAGTGAGAGAGCCGCGCCCGGCTGCTCTTTTCTGAGGACATTTCCACCTGTTTTCAGAGCAGCTTTAAAATACTGTCACGTTTGTTAAGAGATTTTTAAACAATCCAAATGAAAATGTATTTTTAATTCTTTTCTTAGTCAAGCATAAAATGACAGTCACAGGTTTAAATTAAAGGAGTGACTCCACTAAAATGACCTCCCGCCTGTGTTTTCTTAACGCTTTCCTGGGCTCGTCCTGCTGGAAACGTCGGGCTGTCCGGTCAGACCAACGTGCTTTGGTGTTAAAGCATTTGCAGCTTTATGTAAAGATGATACTGATAAATACGTCCTCTTAATTCTAGCTGTCACAGGGATTCAAGGGCAGGAGGACCCTGGGTGGTGGCCTTGGCAGAGATGCAGTGTTGCCAACAATAGTCTTTGAAGGCACGTGTGGAGATGAGAAGGGTCCTGCTGGGCGTCTGCGCTGGAGAAGCTGTGGGTGTGCTCTAGTCCAAGAGACGTTGCTGGCGATGGCCTGCAGGCTGACCACACTGCTTGTGCAGAACGTTACCCTCTCTGAATAACGGCACTTCCCTGGGCGGGGAGGGAGGTCACCCCAGGTCTTCCTGCTCTTCCAGCGCCTGCTGCCCTTCGCCGGATGTCTTCCCTTTGTACGCAGCCGACACGCAGCTCGTGCTGTGTTGCTTTAGATGGTTCTTTCAAGCATTAGAAGGAGGAGAGGGGAGTTGGGTGGGCCACACCTACTGTGCTGCTGGCTGCCTCCTGTCCCCTCGGCCCGGGGGGCTGCCTTCGATGCTTCTCGGAGGCGAGGAGCGCTGGCAGGCAGCTCCCACTGTTTCTGTCACAAAAGCCTTTCTCCGTAGGTTTTGAAACACGTTTTTACCGGGTGTGGAGGTCTGGGTTGAGAGTTCTCCCTTCAGCATTTTAATGCAAGAATAGGGCTCTGCCCGGGAGTCTTGGAGCCAGAAGGCAGCCAAGCTGAGGAGGACCCCGGGGCAGCCTTGTTGTTGGGAGCAGGACGCCTGCTGTAGGACGGTGGGGGCTCAGGTGAGGAGGTTTGGAGGAGGGCCTTGAGCCAGTCTAGTCAGGGCTTGGATAGGGTCTGGGATCTGCTGTGACTTCAGAAATCTCTCTTGGCACCTGAGACGGCGCAGGCTGAAACCACAGGAGAGCACCTCGGAGGGTGAGGGCCGGCTCCTGGAGGCCATCCAAGACCTGTGCGTGGAGGACGCTGGATAGGTCTTCTGAAGGAAGACTCTCCATCCCCCGCTCCCCCAGCCCCTGGCAACCGCTGAAGCGCATTCTCTGCTTCTGAGCTTGACTGTGTGGGGCGTCTCGTGCACGTGCACAGTGTTTGTGCTGGGACTGGCTTCACGCAGCCTCGTGTCCTCCGGTTCATCGTGCTCTTACCAATGGCAGGATTTCTTTCTTTTTTGATGACTAATAACCTGTTGTCTGCATACACAACATTGCCTTTATCCATTCATCTGCTGATGGACACTTGGATTGTTTGTGTATCTTGACTACTCTGAATAATTCTGCAGTGAACGTGGGGGTAGAGGTAGCTTTCTGTGATTCTGGTCTCAGTTCTGATGAGTATATTCCCAGGACTGGATCATACTCAGACGTGGGACTGCTGGGTCACGTGGCAGTTCCACTGTTAATTTATTCAAGAGCCTGCAGACTGTTTTCCACAGCAGCTGCTCCATTTTGTATTCCCACCAACAATGTACAAGGATTCCGATTTCTCCACATCCTTGCCAACACTTGCTGTTTTTTTGTTTTTTGATAATAGTCATCCTGACAGGTGTGAGGTGGTGTCTCATGGCAGTTCTGATTTGCATTTTGATTTGTATTTGATAACTAATGATGTTGAATGTCTTTTCATATACCCATTAGCCATTTGTATGTCTTCTCTGGAGAAATGTCTGTTCAAGTCCTTTGCTCATTCAGAAATCGGGTTGTTTGGGTTTTTTGTTACTGAAGTGTAGAATTTTGTATAACTTTCAGGAATTAATCCTTTATCAGCTATATGGCTTAAAAATATTTTCTCCCATTCCAGAGGTCACCCTTCCATTCTATTAATTGTTTCTGTTGCGAAAGATTTTTAATTTGGTATAGTCCCATTTGTTTATCTTTGCTTTTGTTTTTTGCTTTTTTGGTTTCACGTCCAAGAAATTATTGCCAAGACCAATGTCAAGAAACATTTCCCCCATGTTTTCTTGTAGGAGTTGTACAGTTTCAGGTCTTGTGTTTAAGTCTTTAATCCATCTTGAGTTAATTTTTGTGTATGGTGCAAGGTTGAGGTCTAATTTTATTCCTTTGTGGTCATCTAATTTCTCAATACTGTTTATTAAAAACACTGTCCTTTCCCCTTTGTATATTATTGGCAATCTGGTCAGAAATCAGTTAGCCATGGGTGTGTGTGTTTATTTCTGGGCCCTCTATTCTGTTCCATCGGTCCATATGTGTGTCTTTATGCAGGTGCCAAACTCCTTTTACAAGGCCAGCATTACCCTCACACCAAAGCCAGAGACCCCACAAGAAAACTGCAGGTCAATATCCATGATGAACAAAGACATGAAAATCTTGAACAAAATAATAGCAAACTCAGTTTAGTAGTACATTAAAAGGATCGTGAGCCGTGATCAAGTGAAATCCATCCTGGGATGCAAGGATGGTTTAACATAAGAAAATCGATAAATGTGATGCACCACAGTGACAGAACGAAGCGTAAAAACCACGGCCTTCTCAATAGGTGTTAAAAAGCATTTGACCAAACTTAACACCCTTTTGTTATTAAAGTGATCAACAAACTAGATACAGAAGGAATTTACCTCAACATAGCAAAGGTCTCTTATCACAAGCCACAGTTAATACCATACTCAGTGGTGAAAAATTGGGAAGCTTGCCTCTGAGACCAAGAACACAGTAAGAGTGTCCACTGGCCACAGCAATCAGGCAAGAGAAAGAAGTAAAAGGCATCCAAATTGGGAAGGAAACAGTAAAATGATCTCTGTTTGCAGATGATATGATTCTGTATGTAGAAACCCCCAAAGACTCCACCAAAAAAAAAAACCCAACCCTGTTAGAATTAATAAATGAATTCCATAAAGTTGCAGGACACAAAAATCTGTTCCATTTCTAGACACTAATATGAATCATCTGAAAGGGAAATTAATGAAACAATCTCATTGACAATATCATCAAAAATAATAAAATACTTAGGAACTAGCCAAGGAGGTGAAAGACTTGTCTGCTGAAAACTGCAAACCATTAATGGAAGAAATTAGAAGAGGAACAGATACATGAAATGACACCCCTGTTCATGGATTGGGAGAACTCACATTGTTGAAGTGTCCATCCACACTACCCAAAGTGAGCTACAGATTCAGTGCTTATCCCCATCAAAATCCAAATGGCAATTTTTACAAAAATGGAAAAAAATCCTAAAATTAATAGGGAACCACAAAAGACCCAGATTAGCCAACGCAGTCTTGAGAAAGACGGGCAAAGCTGGAGGCATCGCACGTCCTGATTTCAAAGTAAATTACAAAGCTGTGGTAACAGACAAACATTTACTCAGTGAGCTTACAGACTGCACGGGGAGTGGGAGGACATCGCTGTCCCCACGCACACGTCACCCCGTGAGCAATGTGACAGCCACGCTCTTTCCTCTTGCGCCAGATCTTCCTAATGCTTGAGTCAGGAACTGCTAATCTTCCAGATTTCCAAGAGTTTACATGTTTGAGAGCTGTTATAACCTCTGCGAGGGATGGAGGGTGGAGTCCTTTGTACCCAAGCCAGCACTTGAGGGAGAGAGCTGAGTGAGGACAGTCTGTTCTCCAGACCACCCGCCGTCAGGCGGTGGACGAGGAAGGCCACATGCCTCGTGAGAGGCTGGTGAGCTGCTGGTCTGCCCTGAAGGGCCCTTGCTGTCCACGTGCTGCCCGCGGGCCACCTGCACCCAGACGGCTCATCCCCAGCCTGCGGCTCCGAGCTTCTCCAGGCTTGGGTTCCCTGGAGGCTTGGGGGTCAGGACCCACCATTTCTGCCGGCCTCACAGTCTAGGTGCCTCCGTGCCTGGAACAAGGGATTCCAGGGGCCAACGTGGACAGAGAGAGGGAGGAGGACACGTGGACTAGTAGCAGGTACTGGATTCCCGTCCTGAGATGTTCTGACCCAGTGAGGTGGGGATGGTCCATGGGGCCAACCGACCCATCCCTGTAAGCTGGGGAAGCGGTTCTTAGCAGCAAGGCCTGTGCCATTCTAGAATATTCTGCCCTGTCTGGCACCATCGAAACCCGTCCTTGTGACGTAGGACCAACACCCGACCGCTCTCAACTGCTGATTAACTAAATTAAGTGAAGTCCTACCCTCCCAGGGCAGGCCTGCATGGACCAGTGCCCAAGCAGGTCCCTCAAAGCAAGACGTGGCTGGTGATGCCGGTGCTGGCAAGAGAGAGTGCCTTCTGGAACACTCTGTGCTCTGAATTTTTAGTAAAAGTTTAGGCAAAGGCTGGAACAGACCAACAGCATTATTTAAACTCTTCTCAGTCAACTGCTGTTGGCTGCTCTTACACCAGAAAGTCTGACTCTCATCCCTGCCTTGAAAATGAGCAAAGTGACTTTTCAGGCCGTGTGTGTGGCAGAGTGTGTGTGCTTCCTCATTTATCCACACAGCGCCCACTGCTCCTGTGCCACACAGCGAGTGAGGACAGGCGCGTGGTGGCCCCCGAGTCCGTATGCCACTTGGCCTCCACACCCCGGGACCAAGGTGAGGCACCGTGGGGGGGGGCTCGGGAAGGAGCGGGCTGCGGGGATGTGCGTTCTGACCCAGCCTCGCCTCCAGGCTGGAAGCTGCAGTGGTAGGTGGAGGGTGTGGCTGCAGGGAGGGACTCGGGAGGTCTGGGGGACCCCAGCCCCCGGAGCACGGCTGAGCGGGGAGGAGGCCTCCGTAGCTGATGGACACTCGGCTGTTGAGTGGACGCTCAAGCTTCCCGACTCCGTGGAGCTCTGCCAAGCTGCTGCACCCGGAATGGGAGGCTTCCCCACAGAATCCTTGGTGTGCCTGGCAGTTTCTCGTGGGGGGACCGATGAGCCTGGAATCGTGTGGGGTGGGGCAAACACTGAACAGACTGGCTCAAGTCCTGGAGGGGGACTGACCTGTCCAGAGCTGAACAGAGGGTCATGGCACCCAGGCCTCCAGTTTCCAGCTTGGCCTCCTTGCCGGCAGAGAGCCGGGCCGCCCTGGGATGGCTTCCCGGTGGCCAGCCTGGGCTTTTAGCAGCCCCTCGCCAGGTCTCTGTCAGGACTGGGGGGTGGTCGTACACCTGGCCGAGGACTAAAGCGTCCTGTTGGGACAAGATCATGCTGAGATCCAACAGTAGTAAACGTCATAGGTTTTCCCCTAATAGCTAATACGCCAGGAATTCTGACATGTCACATGCCAGCTCATCTTCTAACTTTGGTGAGAAGCGGGGGCTCAGCTCGGAGGGACTGTTGCTGACGTGAGCCTCTGGGCGGGGGGAGGTACACGGCCCCCGAGGTGCCAGGGCAACCACTGTGCCAGGGGAACTGGGTTGGATAAATCTGGGTTTGGTGGTGTTTGCCAAGCCTCAGAGAGAGCAGTGGGGAGGGGTGCTTCGCAGAGAGAACCCCTCCTCGGGCTGCCAAAGCTTCCAGTTTCCTGATGATGCCAAGACCCTAGAGAAGGGAGACCCTCTGTGAGACAGGGTCTCTGGGCCCCCTGGGAAGGGGCACTGGGGGTGTGGGGGTAGCCAGTGCGCCTGAGTCTGGCTGGAGAGTCACGTCCAATCTCTGGTCCAGGGCTCTCCTTGGCTGCAATAACAGGACAACTTTCTGTAGTTAGAAACGGGTTTATTTCTCTCACATGAAAAGGGGTCCGGGACTGGGGGCCGCTGACACTTGAAATCACCACTGTAGAGAGTCACCGTCTGAACACAGCAGGGTGGTAGACGGTTATATTTCCTTGTTGGTAAGTGCTCTGCTTCTGTGACCAGACAGTTCATGCATTTTTGACCGTTTGCCTTGATTCAAGCAGCCAAACGCCAGACCTCCACTGTGATTCATCTGCGAAGGGGAATGACTGCCTTCCTGGAACTGTGAAAGCCAGCTGGGGGCCTGGACCCTCTCTCTCACGCGTGACCTAGATCTCTCAGCTCCCCTCACCTCTGGGGTGCAGTTGATCCAGCTGCTGAGTGAGGTTATCCACACAGAAGGGCTTCAGAGACAGCTGCTGCACTGCAGAAGCAAGACGCTACCACCACGTGCATGGCACGTGCCCCCCTGGGCCCGGAGAAGCCAGATATGGGAGGGAGGTGCTGACTTTTATAATTGATTAAATCTGAGCGACAAAAGGACGTATAATCCTTAGAATGGAGCGCGCTGATCTGAAAATCAACACCACAGAATTCTAGGAAGTACTCGAACAGTATTTGAGGAGAATAGAAGCTAGTTACTTCTAGTGCCACGCTTTCCTAAGACAGGAAGACGATGGGTTGGAAGGAGGAGACAATCAATCAGGGTGGGTCAAGACCCCAACATCCCCCAGATCAGGAGCAGCAGTAATTCAGCCCCTTCACCTGGACTTTGCGTGATTCCCAGGATGTCTGCCTCCCTAGGCATGGAGACGCCCCTCGGGTGCAGGTCTGCGTGTTCGCGGTGAGAGGTGGGGCTGGGAGGCCGGCTCCTCCCTCCCAGTACCAGCACCCCGGGCTGGGTGGAGGACAAGGCCATGAGACAGAACATGCGATTGTATTAAAAAGCCAGCACCTGAAATTTTGCTCTGGACTGGGAGCAACTTCGTAAGACACAAACGACTTTGATCAAAACCGTAAGATTTCATTTCCACTGAGAAGTGTGGTGATGGCTGGAACTCACCAAGCGCGTGTTTTGATAATAAATTGTCCCAAGTGTCTTACGTCCCTTGTCTCCAGGTGTTGCAGCCACATCTCAGGAAGGTGGTGCTGACTTCAGAGGAGTGGGGACCCACGGTGACTCCACTCCAAGTGGCGGGAGGGGCCCTCTGTGCAGCGCCCGAAAGCCAGGCTTCGAGAACGTTCATTTCCGTGTGCTCACTGCATTTTTTCCTTCTCGTTGTAACTTCAGTGTCCGAGGACCCTCGTTCGTGCTGGGGATGTCCCCGTGTCCCTGATCCGACGGCAGGCGTGCCCAGCGCTCACTGCGGTGTGTGCCGATTTGTGGTCTACCCTCCCGCCCGGAGCGCAGTCCCCCGGGGACAGGCGCCCGCGCCGTCCACGTGTGGCCCCAGAGCCCCAGGGACCCTTCACACGTTAGTTGGAAGAAAGGAAGGGTGAATTTGTGAGAGTGAATGAATGGTGCCCCGGGAACAGCCACTTTACTACTGTGTTTTTAGTATTTGTTAATGCATATTATATGAATAAAGGATTCTGTAGGCAGCTGAAGTGCTTTCCGTCCCCACCCTACCTCCGAGGCATTATCTTTTACAGCTTATCATCAGCGTCCTGTGGTCAAATTATATCCCAGGAAACAGGCACCTGTGGTCCACTCTTGTACAGAAATACTTGCTGAAAAGCACTTTTTGTTTTGTTTTTTGCTTAGGATGCTTCAGAAGCGAAACTGTCTGGTCAACGTTTGTGAACATTTTTAAAGTTATTTCTGTCTTCGCTGAATTGCGTTTTTGAACTTTTGGACCAAGCTAATCCTGTCAGTAACATTCTAGGCCCTGTCTCACATGGCCAGAGTCAAATATTACTCGTTTATTTTTACAAATTATTGTGAAGCATTGGGAAGTAAAAGTAAAAATGCATCACTTTGTTCACTTGTAAAGCTGAAGAGTTTCCATGTATCTGTTAGCCATTTTCCTTCATGTGTTCATGGATTGGCTTTTTAAGCAATCTGCCAACTTATCTCTTGGAGTTTTGGCAGATTTCTTATTAACTGAACCTTAGGAATGCTAATTCCCTCTCATAGTTCTTGCAAACACTTTTCTATATTGTTACTTGCCTTTTAATTTAGTTTATGGCTTTTTTTTTTTGATGTGCAGAACTTCCTTAAAATGTTTCTGTGGTAAAATGGAGGATTTTATGTTTTTTTACTTAAGAAGAGTTTCTCAACTAATCATTAAAAAATTCCCCAAATGGTGATGTAATTGTTTTGGTTTTGACTTTAAATATATTATTACCTTTTAAATCCATCTGAGGTCTGTATTTATCCATACTGTGAAGTACTAGAATGTATTAACTTTCCTTTTTTGGTTTTAAAATGAACTTTGATTCTTTTTTTTTTCTGCAGAGGAACCTCAAGAACCCCTGTTCGGGTAAAGCACCGTCAGCCCCGGGAAGTGCTGGTGGGACCCGCGTGGCTGGTGAGGAGCCGCGTGACTGCCGTGGGCCTCTCCGGGCTTAGGGAGCAGCTCCGGTCCCTCTTCACACGTGTGGCTCAGACTCACCTTTCCCAGGGGCCTTTACTGCGAGGGGTATGTCCAGTGGGACAGGGCCACAGATACCAGCCTGGGGCCTCCATCTGGGCAGTGCCCCTGACTCTTGGGGAACAGCAGACACGGGGTCTTAGAGCGGGCGGCTGGGTTGCTGGAGGGGGACCTTGTGGTCAGACTGCTGGGCTGGGAAATATTTGCTTCATTTGACCTTGGGGCCAAACCAGATCCATCTGCCATTTGAGAACAGAACTCTCTTAATGGAAAGATCCCATCCAAACAAAACTAAACATTTTTCTGAGGAAGAACTCTGGAATTTCTGGTCTGGTTATTTCTCATTCCACCCTGGTTGTTACGGCAATGAGAATCTTGTGCAAAGGCGGATGGTGGGAGCCTAAGTGACTTGCTTGAGATAATGAGTCACTATTTAAATTGAGTTTTGTTTTGTTTTTCTCATAGAAGTAAGTACTTCAAGTGTATTTCCAGGAAAATAAACACGAGGCCTATATGATTTTGGCCTAATCAGACATGGCCGCCCACCTGCCAGCCAGACCTGCCACACCGCGGGGCAGTGATTGCTGCCCGCACCATCTTTCTCCGGGTGCCGAGCTTTACAGCCACCCCTCCAGCCCTCCGGGGCCTTCCTGTGACCTCGCCCTACCATTAGGGAAATTTTTAATGAAATCTTGAACCTCTCAGAGACCTGTTTTTCCTTCTTAAGAGCATAAGTGCACGTTAACACATCTGTGGTCACTACTCCTAAAGCAACACCCACAGGCCCCTGGGCTCTCCGTCTGCAGCTGGTTTGCCCTCTCCCTGGAGGAATGACGGTCCCGGGTGCTTTGTGCAGGGGCCCTGCTCTCCTCTCCTATGGCCTTGGTGTCCCTAAATGCAGGGTTGTCCTCTTACCTCTGGCACAGCTGCCCAGGCCACTAATCCCAGGTGTGCTGGGACCACACCCCGCAGCCCTGGGGGCACCTGGGCTGCTTGTCTTCGGGTACAGAGGCCTCGTGTTCACCACCGTGTGCAGACGAGCAGCACCTGTGTGCGCTGTGAAGACAGATCGGGAAGGAACTGGCTCAAGACTCCCTAGATCTGGGTTCCCTGGAAAGATCGAGTGGGGACAGTCTCCAAGGTTTTCTGCTTCTGAGCAGAGAGGAAGCTAGCAGGGAGACGTCTGCACATCCCCTTCCCTGCGAACAGAAGGGGAAGGCAACCCTAGGCCTGTTTGTTTCTGTGTCTCGACACATCCACTCCTGAGTCTGTAAGTCCTGATGAAGTGGGAGACGGGTGACTTTAAACTGGGGCCAGATCGGGGAAGAATTTGAGGGGAGCAAGATTCAGCAGGGACCAGCTGAGAAGCCGAGGCGGTAAAGAGGGGGCAGCCCCAGGTAGAAGATGGTGGGTGGAGCTGGTGAGGCCCTTTGGTGAACCGGGCGTGAGGACTGGGTGATTCTGAGGCTTCTGTCTTGAACGTCTAAGAGGAAACAGACTGGGGAGAAAGCGTGCTGCTTTGTTCTTCCCGTGAAGTAGAAGCTTGGGTCACCGATTCTTCTGATTTGCTTTTTCCTGTCTGTATTGCACGTTCCAAAGTCTCCTCCAAGGATTGCTTTAGTTGTGCCCTACCAATTTTGATGCACTGTGTTTTTGTTCTCATTCAGCTAAAAATATTTTATAATTTCCCTGAGATTTCTTCATAGGTCTGTTTAGACATATGCTGTGTAACTTTTATTACTGGGTATTTTCTGGTTAACTTTTTGTTACTGACTTCCAGCTTAACTCCATTTTGTCAGAGAAACTGCTCCGTATGGTTTTATTTCTGTGAAGTTTATCAAAACTTGCTTTTGTGCTTAGCACATGGTCTGTTTGGTGAGCATTCCACGTGCACTTGCAAAACACACAATCTGCAATTGTTGGCTGCTGTGTTCTACGTGTGTTCTGTATGTATATGTTCTGCATAGTGTTCTGCATGTGTATATATGCTCCGTGTTGTAAACATGTATGTTCTACATGTATGTTCTCAATGTTTGTGGATGCTATATATATGTTCTCTGTATGTATATGTTCTATACATATTGATTACACCAAGTTGGGTGGTATTTTTGGTTAATATTTTGTTCAAATTTTCTACATCCTTACTGGTTTTGGGGGAAGCTTGTTCTATCAGTTACAGAGAAGTGTGTTAAAATCTCCAGCCACGACCATAGGTTTGTCTGTTTCTTCTTTCAGTTCTGTCCGTTTGCCTCCTGCACCTGGCAGCCCTGTCACGAGGTGCCTGCACACTGAGGACTGTCGCCTCTTCCTGATGAGTCGGCCTTTGTTGCTGTGAAAGGGGAAGGTGCTGTGTGTGGGACGGGTACGGGCAGACGTCAATGTACAGGCGGAACCTGGAGTCTGGGCCTCAGGAAGAGATGCCATGCTGCCACTGAGGGCACACCAGTCCTCGGCCCTGTAAGTGGCACTGCTTGAGTTAGGTGAGCTGGCTGTTTGCTGTTCCCGGTTTACTTGCTCAAAAAGGTGGCTGTCCTAAATTTCATTCCTAAATATCCTTGCTAGGTGAGTAACTGGACTGTGTAATTCGTACTGCACTATTAATGGTTCGCTTGGCAGAGTTAGTGACCACCGGGACTGCAGTGGAGGGAACTGCAGGCTGACTGTCCACGAGCTTCCTCTCAGGAGCAGTGAAGGTCTCAGAGTATGCAGCTGTTTCTCCCTCCCAGGACTCCGGCCTTGTTCGAGACTGCCCAGCGGTTTCTGACTCCTGGGAGCCCCCTTCCCCACGCCAAGGGCTCCATTCTGTGGTGCAGCCACAGCTTACTTCATCACGCCTTAATGAGTGAATAGCTCTGTTGTTTCTGATTCTCTGACACCGACATCATGAACTGCATCATGACGACTATTCTTACACATAAATTGTGCGCAGCTGAATGCTTAATTAGGGGAAATTCCTGGAAATGAAATTACTGGGCCACATGAAATGAACATTTTAAAGTTAGAATGTGTTTGAAGTTTATAGAGGAAACACAGGTAATAATTTGCTGTATTGTACACTGTATTGTGGTAATGCTGTGATACAACAGAACCACTAAATGCAAAGGTTATAGTGTTATTCCACACAATGTAGCTATAACCTTACCTCGTATCACAGAACAGTACCATATTCATAGGCAATTATGGGATCCAGTTTTTAATTTTACTTATGAGGGGTGCGATCGTTTCCTCATTCTTTTTGTCTTTCATAATTTTTGTTCATTAATTATCAGTTTCTGCTGGTCAGTTTTCTAAGTGTTGACATTTTTCTTACTTACTTACTAGCTCCTTGTGGGGAAATCACCAGTCCTTCCATAAGAGGAAATCGGGACTAGCGGACAATTACTTAGCTCTCACTGGGCATCAGCCTGTTTCTAGGGCTCCCACAGCCGACACACTCTGCCCCACAGAAGTCGTGAGGCTGGGTGTGGCTCGGGGTCTAGGGAGCTGGACACCCAGGCTGCTGCTCCGAGGGCCCCTCATCCAGGCACCTGTGGGCTGTCCTTGTCCCTCGTGGGAGCTGCCACAGTGTTCCCTGCACGTTTCTGCTGGGACGTACTCCCTGAGTCAGACCCTTGCTGGCTGAGGGAGGGAGGTGGGCCTGGGCACTGGTCACATCCTGGCTCACCCGAGGGCCAAGTGCCAGAATGGGGCTGGGGACAGACACCCAGAGCCCCATCACTACCTGGACGCTTGCCCCATCCAGAGGGGGCCAAAGGCAGGTGAGGCAGGGGCGAGTCTCAGCCCACTGGGAACTTTCTCAGATGAACTGACAGGCCAGCAACACTGGAACACATTTACTTGTCTGGTTTATTTTGCAAACAAACATCCTTTCAACTTGTTCTTGAATGTTATTTAGAAAACGCTCTTGAGCTGTCTCCCCGGCATGGGGCGGGCAGACAAAGGCACATGGAGGTCACCCTCCCTGCCAGGCCCTCTCGCTCCGGGGGGCATCTTGCTCAGAGTCGCCCTGCGCTTCTGTGGGACAGAGGTGTCTCCTGAGCAGTGTCGTGGGTCCATTGCTCCCTCCCCCACCACCTCCAGGGACTTCTTGTGGTCAGGCTGCCTGCCTCCGCGCCCCCTCCCGGCACCCACCACCGCTGACCCAGGTTCAGGTACCAGGCACCTCGCGTGGCCACCTGCAGGCCAAGCCGGGCTCAGCCTTCTCCCCGTCCCCTTGTCTTCCCGGGGTCTCATCAGTGAGGGCACAGGGCCGTGGGCGTGTGAGCAGGGCAGTGAGCGCCCTTGACGTGGGCGGGACGCAGACAGAGATGCTGTTGGGATTTAAAGAGAACTTGCTCTAGCAGCCGCCCTCCCGCCATTCTGCAGGGCAGAGGCTGAGGCCCAGATTATTCAAGAAACTTACCAAACCACGTCCGCGCCCCCCCCCCCCCGTCTCCCGCCACCAGTCACCTCCAGAAAAGCTGCCCCAAGGTCATTCCCTAGCCCTGAAGCCTTGGGAAGCTCCCAGCTTCCAAGAAAGCCACATTTGTCCTTCTGGACAGCACTGGTGGTGGCTGCTCTGCCTCTGCAGGGCTGGGTGTGGCCCGCCGGCAACCACACCAACTACATCTTTGCTATATTAACTTACTTCTAGGTCATTCCCTCTTACTCCCGCACCAACCTCGCTCAAGGCCCACCTCCCCTAAAACCTTTCACTCCTTTGCTGAACTCTCAGCGTTGTCTTCTGCAAAGCCTTGCACAACCTCGTGGTCAGATGGACAGACAGATGGACAAATGGGCAGAGGGGCAAGGAGACACAGTGCAGACTGTATGTGGTCGAGGGTCTGCGAGCCACAGTGATGTCCACACATCAAAAGCAACGTTAAGTTACACTCACGTCCTTCACTTGTGCTTTCTGTATAACACGGGCACCTCGTGGGTTTGGGGACTTGTGGGCCCCCTTTCCCATCACCCCTGCTCAGTGCACAGACTTGCTGTCTCCGGTGCTGCTCTATTAAACCGCCCCCCCACCCCGGCCAAGAGGAAACCCTCTCCACCCGCCTCCTTCCTTCAGCCTCCCCACCTCAAAGCCCTCGAGTCTGTCTGACCAGGAGGGAGGGAACAGGAAGACCTGGAGAGCCAGCCCGAACCCTTTCCAGAGGGTGGGTGGGCGGTGCCCCTTGTAAAAGCCCCTGACCCACATTCACCAGTGCGTTTCGTACACACATGTGCAGAAACTGGGACTAAATTTACAGATGCCTCACACACCTACAGCTTCCGTAGAACCAAGCACAGACGTTACTTGGGTTTTCACTGCTGGCTGATAGATTCGGGGAGACACCGTCTGCCTTTGCCTGTGAAAGTCTGCAGGACGATGAGGCACCTTATAATGGGGTTTCAGTAAAAATGGGTGTCTTTAGATCTGAAAGGGTTGTAATTATTTATGCTATGTTTGAAAATCACAAATTTTACGTCTTCTGGCTTCACAGTTGCAGTTGTTAAAACCATGCGAGCTCGTGTTTCTCAAGTGCATTGAGTGTCCCTGCTGCTGCTTACACTTCATCACCTGCCCCGCTCAGCACACGAGGGTTTGCAAAATCCTGCCTCCAAGAGCGAGCAGCTGCTTGGTCTCGTTTTTCCGCAGTGATGTTCTGACAGCTTATTCCCCCTGTTGCTTCCTCAGGGTCAGGTGCTGAACATCAGGCGCTCTAACAGAGATCCCAGTGCCACCCCAGGGTCAGTGTCCGTGCTGAGGCCCGCCGTCCAGGGCTCGGTCCAGGGCACCCCTGGGCAGGCGGGGGTGGGCTGTTGTCAGGAGCGAGGGGACCACCTACAGCCTGCCCCTGATTTCCTCCTTACACCTTCAGGAAACACAAAGGAAGTGACAGGCCCTTTTCTTTCCATCTCCCAAACAACACTCTTCTGTATAAAAGGTGCCCTGAATCCTTTGTGATGTCCACAAGCCAAGCGGGGCCTCGTAGAGGGCCGGCGGTTACAGTGCAAGCACATGATGATGACACACCGCCTACTGCCTCTGCTGAGTCTCGACCCCGTTTCCCAAGAATAAAGGATTAATCTGTGATCTTCCAGCAGGAACTGCATCTGGTGGGGGGGGACGGCCGCCTGGAGGAACAGACGGGCCTGAAATCTGCCTCAGTGGGTCGGGCTGAGGCTCAGCTTTGAATCAGACTAGACAACAAGCTTCCTGTGGAAAAGAGGTGCTCGCTGTCTCCAAGACCACGGACGGGCAGGTTGGGGCAAGGTGCAACCATAACACCCGTGGTGCTGGCGTCCACCCAGCCCCGGCGAGAGGGGAGCTGCTTCAGCCCTTCCAGGGCCAGCACCTGCCTGGAGCCCACTGCCACTTCTGGGAACTGATCTCTGGCACACCAGAGCGGACGCCTATGTGCTCAAACGCTCATCAGCAGCGGTGGATGGACTAAACCACGCATGGCCGTGCCATGCAGCTGTCAGCAATAAGGCAGGTCTGTGTGCAGACAGGCAAGACCCACACAATCCGTCTTAACTAAAAAAGCAAGTTGCAGAGACTTCTATACAACATGATCCAATTTCCATGGAAAAAGAGAAGACCGAGAAGGAGGGAGAGGTGTGCACAGACATCGAGGAAACTCACAACATTTACCTCCAGACCAGAGAGAGGCAGACGAAGGATGGAATTCAGAGCCTTTCACGTTTCAGATTCTATCTACCTATATCAATATTTGAGGTTTTGTAACTCCTCCATGTAATTTCTATAACCTGAAAACCTAAAAAATAGCCATTTAAAAACTGCCATTCTTGATGAGAAAGGAAGGTACATGCTACTTCCGTCTGCAGAGAGGAGGTATGTTCCCCAGAATGGCTCCTGGGCACCTGCCGGTCCTCAGGTCAAGCACTCTCTTCCTTTCGATGAGTCTGGAACAGGTTCCTGCCTTACCCTAGTCCTCACGAGGCCCTTTCCACCAGCAGACAGCTGACAGCTACCATCACCTGCAGCCTGGGGTGCGGCTCTTAGAATCTCACTGGAGGCTGGTCCGCCAGCTCAATTCTCCAAGTTGGGCCTCCAGAAAATCTGCCTTGTAGCAAGGTGCTGCATTCCTCTTGGAATGAAGCAGTTTGGTTGAGCACAGAGTTTCCTAGAAATAGATTTTGTATGTCTGTGGCACAAATGGGGGTAGACAGGTGTGCACACATGTGCACAGACATAAATGCACACTAGCATGTGTGTGCTCAGCCCTGCCCCTACTTGGCAGGTTCTCAGGTTCTGTGGAGCTGGGGATTAGATGTCGGGAGCTGCAGGCCCCCACCCTGGGGGAGCCAGGTGCATCGCCCCCACTGCTGACCGGCTGCTGTAAGGAACATGTCTCTGCAGGCTGCATAAGTGCCCTAGGGAAGGTGGCTGCCATGTGCCCCCCTCCCCACCCTGTCCCACATCCAAGCTCTGCTGCAGACGTGAGGAGGTTTCCTCTGAATGTCCCCAGCTCAAGGCCCTGGGGCCTCAGGATTTGCTGCTCAGAGTCACTCAGCACACAGACACGGACCGGGTTTTATTCAAGTGGTCAGGCATGGTGGCTTGGGGACATTCCACACATGGTTACAACACTTTACAAAGACATATGTTGACTCTGATCACCTGCTCCTCTGCCAACAATGAGTAACACTCACTCTCCCCTCTGCTCTTCATTGGTCCAGACAGTCCAGTTTCTGGCTCACAGCCTTGGAGGGCTGTCCTGGGAACATGTCTGACGTCCGAGCACAAGTGACCGTCCCAGGTTATGGGGGCTGGCTCTCCAGTTGGTCGTGTGGATCTGGTCACAGCAAATCTTCTAAGTCAGGGAACCCGGCTCCAGGGTTTCTGGGTGGTTCCTGGACACTGCCCGCTGCTCTTGTTCAGGCTTCTCGTAGCTCGCGCCAGCCATCCTGGTCACGGGCACTCGCACCCAGGCCTGTGATGTCTCAGGATGAAGATGCTGTAGCCTCATTGCTAACAGGGACCACTATCATAAAGAGGTTGGAGAACTGGCAAAGCAGTTGAAGCAGCTGGACGGGGTTGTGAGCAGAATGCCTGCCGGGGAGGGGGTTGCCTTGGACAGGGTGTGGGCCTGCTTTTCCCCGCACCCCCCATCCCCCACCCCCAAGGCCACTCAGCCCCTCTCAGACCCACGAACAGTCAAAGGAGGCCAGGCGAGGACAGCTGCTTACCAATACTGGATGGGAGCTTGATACATTTTAATCTTTCATTAAAATAATTCTCCACTCAAACAGAAATGACTTCAAGATTATTCTCATTAAGGAGAGAACAGGTTTCCACCCCCACCAGGTAAAATGCCTGGTCTCCCTGCCCCACGGGTGAGGTCACCACCCGCAGGGCCGCCGACTGAGCCCTGCCCGCTGCCTGCTGGGCAGGGCCTTCAGAAAGTGCAGGTGCCCTGGTGGAGGGGGGAACCGCTCCACCCGCTGTTCTCACCTGGCGCCCTTCTCTGCACTCTCCCTGCCAGCCTGGCTGCCCCGGTGGAGCAGCAGCGGGCGGACAGCCCAGAGGTGGCCTTAGCGGGACTCGGGCAGTGGGGTACGGAGTGGGCGCTGGAGGGGCGGGTCCGCCCGGGCTCGCAGGAGAATTTAACGGAAGCCCTCGGAGGGCGGCTACGTGTCCTGCTCACAGGAGGGCTGCCCGGGGGACCTGGGGGCGGGAGGCCAGTGGTGCTGGTTATTCGGAGGGAGGGCGGCCAGCATTCCAGCTCAGGCCCGCGCTCCCCGCAGAACAGGCACTGAGATTAGAAAATTCCTCATTTTTTCCCTCAGTCGCTGTACCCAATACCTGGGCTTCAACCGCCTTGGTCTCTCCTACTCTCTTTGAAAATAGGGCCGGCTACACAGCCAAACATTAACGAGACAATTACTAAATGCTGGAGTTCTACAATCACTAGGTTTAACCCCCAGGCGGTTACAAGGTAACCCGGCTGGCTCGCCCCGCAATCCTGGCGGGGACCCCGGCTCACGGCCCTCACCGCGGCTCCGCTGCGCAGTGGCCTCACCGCTAGATGACCGAGGTCTCCGTCTGCAGGAAGGACGGGGTGCGGGAGCCACGGGGCACCTGCAGGGCGCCCTCCGAGCCGTTCCTGGAGATGGACGAGCTATGCAGCCTGTAGTCCCGGCCGGAGGGCCGGCTCGGGCACAGGCCTCGCCACTTCCTTCTCAGCTCGCTCTGCACCTGCGGGCGAGGGCAAACGCAAGGCGGGCGGTGGGGGTCAGGCGGACGACAGGCTTGGAACGGGACCCCAGGTGCCCTCTAATGCAAACACCTGTGAACGAACCCCTCCCTCTTCCGCCCTTTTCTGTGTGGAGGGTGCGACATTCCTGCCCGCCCATCAGACGCGCTTGGGAGGGTGCGGCAGGGAAAGGGACGCGGGACCCGACGGGGGCCTAGGGGAGAGTGTCCAGACTGCGGAAACCAAGGCTCCGAGCTGCAGGTTCCAGGATCTTCAGTCCGTAGGACAGCAGCTGACACACCCAGAACCGAGAGAGCTAATTCGGATTTTCAGGGCATGCAGTGCTTTTACCTACGGTCCTGGTTCTGCTCCCTCAGTCCTGGTGAGGGAGTTCCCGGGGAGTTTGGAAAGAAGGAAGGGAGGCAGGTGTAGCAGTCGCTCAGGCCAACATGAGGGCCGCGAGGAACAGCAAGTAGCGGGAAAGGGGGAGCCAGCGAGGCGCCAGCTGGAGAGGCGGCCACAGCCCAGGTGAGTGGGGGCCAGCGGGGCGGGGGCGGGACAGAGCGGGGGGGGGGGGGGGCGGGGGTGGAGGGCGGGGGGCGGGGCTGAGGAGAGGAGCGGGGTGGGGTAGAGGGTGGGGTGGGGGCGGGAACTCAGGGCATGGGGCGGGGCTCAGGGGGGAGCAGGGCGGGGGCGTGGGTAGAGGGCGAGGCGGGGCAGAGTTGGGAGAAGGGAGTGGGGTAAAATGTGGGGCGGCGGCAGAGGGTCAGCAGAGGGCGGGACAAGGTGGACCCGCGGGAGGACTGGCCGTGGACCCGGGAGGGGCCCCAGACTCCGTGACAGCGCCTGGCGGGCGGCGCAGACCCCCGCACGTGCGGGCAGTGTGAGCGGGGCCGAGACCCCAGGTGCTGGGCGGCGGCACTGACCCCATGGAAGGCTGGGCCTTTTGCAGGGCTGGGGCATTTTGGGGAATTCCTCATAAAGCTAGAATCTGTGCTTGCTTCCCAGAGGTGAGCACTTACTTCACTGTTCAGAAAGCAGTAGAGAACCGCCACCACCAGGCCCTGCAGGTGGAAGGGCGGTCAGAGGCCACTCGCCCCCGCCCCCGTCCCAGGGACGCCCAGCCCCTGCTCACCGCACCTGAAAGGATCCGATGCACAATTCGAACAGGATCTGGTACTTGGAGGAGATCCCGATGGGAAACACGGCAAACACCATGTAGTGGACTCCAAACAGCGGAATGAGCAGCAGAGTGGACTTGGCGAGCCTCCTGCACCAAAGAGAAAGGATCCTGAGGTCCCCGCCCGTTCTGGAAAGAACGTGCGAACGGACCGTCAGATCACCTTCCCTCCTACCGCAGCGGAGCTCCTACAAGAAACTTGACAGGTTTGGCAAGAAGATACTGGTCTGAGGGGTCTCACTGCCCCGTGGGCCACTAGTTTTAATAGTTGAGACCCATCCCAGCATTTGAAGGGGGGGCAAGCTTTACTTTCAGATCAGAAGAGCAGACAAAACGGTGGTCCCTTGAGCACACATGTGACAGAGAGTGTCCCCGTGGAGAGCAGACTCAGAAGTCGGGGAGCCCAGACGGGATCTAACTTCTTTGTCACAGAGCTCTTACCCTCCCTAGTCCGAGCAGATTTTCTCCTCACCGTGTTGTTTGTAGAAAACAAAATAACTGAACGCAACTCCACCCTCCGAGGAGCCCCATTCCTTGTCTGAACCTTTCCCGCTCCCCAAGCGGGTGCTGGTCACGCTCCTCCAGGT
Organism: Vicugna pacos; assembly: GCF_048564905.1. NCBI lineage: Eukaryota > Metazoa > Chordata > Mammalia > Artiodactyla > Camelidae > Vicugna > Vicugna pacos. Next base: position 197,588 of record NC_132993.1, on the reverse strand, counting down.
CAGGGCTTCCCAGTTCCTCCTGCACCAGAACCTGGTCATGTTAAAACGCCGCTTGCTCCCAGCTCTGAAAGTCTGGGGTGTGACCTGAGAATGCATTTCTGTCAGGTTCCCGAAGATGCTGTGGCTGCTAGTTGGAACCCTGCTTTGAGAACTACTGCGCTAAGGCAGTGACTCTCACAGCTGCACTAGAGAGTCATCTGGGGGGCTCTTCAGCTTCCTCAAGTCTGCCTGGCCCTCATCCAATGATGTCAGCTCACTGCAGGTGGCTGGCATCTTCCCAGGGGATTCAACGTGGTCCTATGTGACCTTGCTTCCGCCACCTGGTCTGAGGGTCAGGAGCACTGGGGTCACCGGCTGGCCCACCAGGTGATGTGTATGCACATCAAGGCCCCCAAATGAACCACCAGCAGGTGCTCTAATGACCAGCCTCATCCTGGAAACTCTGAGTGAGGGGTGCCTCCTTGCTCCTCCCCCACCCAACACTTGGAAAAGTCACGAATTTCTCTACATATTTTAGAGTTGCCTGCCTCAAACCTAGCACTCAGAGCCTCAAATGTAAGTTCTAGAAATGTGTTCATTTCTCCCAGTTCCCTCAAAAAACCCACCTGTGGTGTTTACCAGAGGCTTGCCTCTGTATTGGACCATCTGCACAAGCCCAGAAGCCCAGCCTACTCTGCAGCAGACGTGAACGCCCCTGGGCAGCAGGGAGAGCCTGCCCACCCTCCAGGCCGCAGCTGCAGATTTGCACGTCTGACTTTACGAGGCCCGCTGTGCCCACACTGCACTGACACTTCGGCTGGTGTCACCATGCATGAGGACGGGCCCTGCAGGGAGCTATGCCGTTGGTTAAACTGCAGCGAGAACCTGCCTGAATTCCAATTATCCATCTGCCCAGAAGTGCTTTGTGCTGGTTTTTGGAAAAGGGTTCTAGAGGCTGGGCCCCAGGGACCCTGTGTGGGGAGACCTGTTACTACACTACTGAGACAGTTACAGGGAGAAGAAGAAGACGGCAAAGTACAACCAGGCGAGATCACAGACGTGCTCTGCCTTTTGTGTTATCCTGGAAAAAGACCAGATTCTATTATCCCCACTTTGTTTTGTTTCAAAAATAAAGCATCTGTCTCTAAGACCTACTCAGTGAACTTCCCACAGAACCCGGAGGGAAGGTCGGCGGGGCTGTGAACACGACTAGCAGAAACACTAGGAGTCAGTGTGAAGACAGCCTGGGTGGCAGGCGTGGGGGGCGGGGCGCAGGGGCCGCCCAGCTTCTCACCTGAGCCAAGGAAATGCTGCTCGGAAGGACTGCCCCCCACCCTGAGATCTGACATCTGACGTGGAAACCCATCTAGCCCGGCCTCTGTGGTGGGCTGGGCGGAGATTTCCACGCCGGGCACAATGAGGGGTGTGTGTGTTTCCTAACTCTGTCACAGCACTTATTGCTGCCAGGCACGAAATGTCTTTGAATATTAATTTAGTTAATTGAGTTTTGAATAAAACTCAGTTGATCCTCATAGCCTCAGTGACAATTACACTATTATTTCTACTTTACAGGTGAGGAGACTGAGGCTCAGAGCAGCCCAGTCACTTTCCCCCAGGCCTCCATGACCACCAGGATGCTGCCCGTCTCCCACTCTGTTTGAAGGAGGGGAGGGAGGAGACGGCTGCGTGGGGCCCACCCTCGGGGCAGGCTGGTAACCTGCGCAAGAGCCAGGGCCACACAGCTTTCAGTAGCTGCAGCTCCAACCAGGTCTGTCTGAACCCAACCACTGTACCAGCTGTACCAACCACTCACACCAAACTGATTTTATTTTGTATCTGAGTTGTGAGCTGTATCTTTTCCTTATAAATTCGTGACAGACATGTACAGAATCTTCAAGTTCCTTTACTGTCTCAGAGCCTCAAGAATTTTTTTTTTTTTTTTAGGAAAATTGTTGGATCTCGTAGATCCACAGTCATGTGGAGGAGGCTTAACCTCTGCTCCCTTTCCTGGGAAGGGAGAGGGTCTCAGCCGTCCCCAGGCTGTCACTCAGCATGTCCACAAACATCAGCGGAGTCATGATCAAGCACAAGGCCCGACACCAGGTGCCACCTGAGCCCTGAGGTCTGAGGGGGCAGAAGAATTGAACATGAGGTATAAATAAGGTGTGGCCAAGGAGAAAGGTCAGATGACAACACAGGAAAGTAGGCAAAGCACCTCGAGAAGCAGCTCCCTGGGGGACATCATGATGGGAGGGGGGGCCTGACAGTTGCCAGGGCAACCTGCCCTCGGACAAGACCCTCCGTCTCTGGGGGTCCCTGTGAAGTGGCCAAGGGCACACGCCTGCGACTGAAGGAGGAGAGCTGGGGCCCTCTGGGCCTGGCTCTGATCTCCTCACACGCGCTTCGTCCTCACCCTTGGGTCCTGGGTGACGAGGTGTGTCTAAGCACATACTCACTTGTACTGGGACTGGTCATTGCCACCGACATCTGGGGATGTCAACTTCTGCAGTAAAATTCGTATAATGCTAACAAAAAGGATGAAATTGACCTGCACAAAGAGAGATGACACATTTGTGTGTGATGCCCCCTGGAAAGGAGGCCGGGATGTCTGTGGCTGAGCCTCACCAGTTTCAGCAGGGCCCAGCACAGCTGCCTGCCGCCCCCCAACCCCGAGAGCGGGACAGTGTCCCCTGCAGTGTCACATACACTCTGGCCCTGGGCTGCGGCGGCTAAGTAAACTGACTTTGAGATGTGCAACGGACAGACCGAAATCTGGTTCAGCTCAGAGGCTGCACACTTGGTCCTCCCGACGGTGATTCCCCTGAGGGTCCCCTGAAGGAGCAGTCTCCTTCTCACCCACCCCCTTCCCTGAGACTCCACCCTGAAGGGGGGCTGAGCCCACCGTGGAAGAGCTCGGCCTTGGGGTTCGGGCCTCAGAAGACCCAGGAGAACGGGGCTATTTATATTTACTTCTGGGCAGCAGCCCGCTCTTTGCCCAAGTGTGCAGCCTGGAGGGTCACTCGTGTTTCAATACAGAAATGACTTACTATAATGGAAATTAAAATTGGTGTTCGTATAAGCCACCAGGGAACACTGTGGTCGTTGGTATCCCAGCAACTGTTGAGAGAGGGAGTCACATTACCACGGATGATTCCAGCTACAAATCCAGCACAGGCTAAGCGCACAGCCCGGGACTCACCCCTTACAGGGTGCTTGCAAAACAGAGCCCAAAGCCCCCTCCCCTCCCCTCCCCTCCCCTCGGGGTTGTTAGATGGTCCCTCTTGACTGCCGTGCTCCACCCTGAAGGCACAATTGCTCTGCACTTAGAGATCTGCTGATGCAGAGGCAACTCCAGAAGCTGGGAGAAGGGGCAGGCCAAGCCCCAGGAAGGCCCACAGCCTGGGCGTTGGCGCAGCTTTCTCCAGCTGACATCGCAAAGAGAAGTCTGCCTTCTGAAAATCAGTTCTCCTCAGCTCCCAAATGTTTAGTATTAGTATCTTAAATGAAAGCACAAAAATGCCATCAGAATAGCTGAGGCAGGCACTGCCAGGAACGTTTGTCCAGTAACAGGTTTCAGTTTTGCTTTTCAGCATAAGGGCTGGCTCCAGCGGGAGGCTGGGGTCGGGTGCTGGTGAAACGCCTCCCTTGTTCCCTCGGTCACCCGCACTCCCTCCCAGCAGGGGCAGAGGCCCACCCTGGACCCCAGCTGGGGTTGACAGTAGGATGTGGGGCTCCTGGAACCCACAGGGCAGAGGGGAGGCTTCCCACAAATGCTGTCTTAGACCTGCAGCCCTGGCCCACCCTGCAGCTGCTCCTGGTGTGGGAGTGAGCCAGGCTGAGGCCAGGAGAACTGCCCAAAGTGCCAGTGACAGATACATGTCACATAAACTACAGCCATACAACTGGACTTTGAGAGGCTCATTACCAGAATAGACAACTGGTAGACCACAGCCTCGTGGTGGGAACTCTTGGTGCCTGAGTTTGGGGTCTTGCTCTGGCTCATTGTACTCACCAGGCAGAATGTCTGCGGCCCTAGGCCGGCTGCGCTGTCTCAGAGGGTGGTTCCCAGCTGGCCATTGTGACCTGGCTCAATACTGGGCTCTGCGTTTGCTTGGCGCCCTTTTGTGAATACTGCTCCAAGCTCTGGGACGCTGTTCTGTCTCTGCCCGGTTTACCCCAAACTCAGCTCTGCTGTGAGACCTGGTTCAGTCCCATCTCTCCCATGGCTTCTCCCGATGAAGTTCAATGTCCTCTCCATCAGGTATTCAAATCCTCAGCTTGGCCACATGTGCTGCCTTCTGATCAGACACGGGGCCTCTCCCTAGTTTCCCAAGACTTGGTGATGCCAGGAACTTAGCGTCACTAGATGGATCTCAATTAAAAGGCAGAGGTACGGGCCCAGCACTCACCCTGTGTCTTCTAACGAGAGCCTGGCTGCAGTCCACGCACCTGTGCAGACAGTGGGGATGCCTGCAGAAAGACACCTGGTTACCACCACCCATGCTAGTTCCCTGGACCAGCCCTGCAGGGACAGAGTGAGCCTTCGTCGGCCCAGCCATCAAGGACCAGGGCTTTCTGATGAGCAAGTGGAAGCTCTTCATAATACAGACAAGTTTACGCTCATGCCTGATGAAGCAGTGAAGATAATCTGAATGCTTTGAAAGCTGAACCTTCACGGGCCTGAAACAAATCACCATTTTTTTGCGGGTGTCTGTGTCAACGTGCTGGCAAGGCTGTGTCCAGACATGGCGGTGACCTGAAGGGGTGCTCCTGGCTGTGAGTGTGGGGGTCCCGCAGCTTTACCCCCTTTCCAATTCTGGTCAGTGTGGAGTCCCACTGACGGACATGTGGTCGGGACTCAGGATGGACGGCCCCCTGCTCTTTCTCCTCCCAGGCCCCTTCCTTCTGACTTTCCCAGCATCAGGGTACACCTCAGCCAATGAGAGAGCAACCAGGTTCTCAGAAATATTAATGTACTGGCTGCAGGGACCTCCAGTGGCCCTAGGAAAGCTCTTCCTACAGGCTCAGCAAAGTGTTTTCGAGCTGAAAGAGTCTGCATTTACACGTCAGAGAGGACGGAATCAGGAACCTGGAGGGTTTGGGGGTGGCAGTGTGCGGCAGGGCAGGAGTCCTTACCCCATCCAATCAGGAGGTAGGCCACAAAGCGTCGGCTGGGGGAGAATATGGCCACCAGGAGGGTGTGGAGGTACAGCCCCTCCACCAGCAGCCAGTAGAAGTTGGCCATGATGCAGTACTGGAAGACCACCAGGCTCAGCTTGCAGCCCACCTGGAGCCAGACAGCAAGAGACACACACTCATGGCAGGCAGCGCCGGGCAGGGTGCAGCACGTGCTCACGCCCTCCGTGTAACCCGACCCTGACACAGAGGTGTGAACCCAAGTGTGTGCGTGTCAGGGCACGGCTGGCCGGGGTCGCTGGAGGGTAAACACCAGGTGAAGGCAGATGCCCACGGTGTCCCGGAGGTGATTTGTAACTCTGAGGGAACACAAGAGGCACCTGGCACAGCCTCCCTCTTCCTCATCCCACCTCCTTGCCGCCTGCATCTTCATCCTCCACCCTGCACCCCCACCTCTCTCCTTCCTCCTCCCCTCCCTGCACTTCCTCCCCTCCCTCCTCCTCCCCTCCCCCCTCTCCCCTTCCCCCCTCCCCTTCCCCTCCCTCTTGTCTCCCCTCTGCACCTTCTCCCCCTCCCTTCACCTCCTCTCCCAGCTGCATCCTCACCCTCAACCCTGCACCCCCACCTTTCTCCCTCCTCCTCCCTCCCTGCACCTCCTCACCCTCCACCTCTCCTCCCTCCTCCCCTCCCTGCACCTCCTCTCCCGGCTGCATCCTCACCCTCCACTCACTCCCACTTCTCTTTCTCTGTCTTCCTCACTGTCCACTCTTAACAAGAGATAGGAAAATAAAGGGGAAAAACAAGAGAAACCCAGCAAATAAATTTTCCCCAGGTGTTTTAAAAGGGAAAAAATATGTGTTACACAAAATAAATATATTTTAATCTCTCAGAACCCCACATAAGTAAACATGTCAGGTATTTCTACATCATGAGCAAACATGGCATTGAGACTTATAGTCACTAAGCTCATATAAATGTCCTACAAATCCAGCACTTTATTTCTATTTTTCTGTATCTTTGCAGCCTCCTCCCCAGATATGTATCTGTGGGTGGGGCGGACACATCCACATACGTGTGCAGATACACTCTTATGTGTATGTGTGTGGATTTACTCATACGTGTGCACAGGGCAGATGTGCTTGCAGGAGATGCGCAGCGGCTTTCAAGCTGCTGTCGGGCTGGAAGGAGCTCTGGCCCGCGGAGGCTCCGTTCTTTCCAGGACACCCAATCCCGTTACCTGTCCTCGTTTCTCTTGCCTCAGTTAAGCATGGTTCGGTTTCTTTCTAAGGTGCGGCACGGACGGCTGTTACCGTGTACTGATGCTGCGTGCGGGGAGTGTGGTCTGGCACGTGGAGGCTGCCCACGGGCCACCGTAAGTGGACAGATGCACATCATAACACAACTGTGAAAACAGGGGCACTAGCCCGGGGCCTCGGGCCTCAGCACCACCCGCTCATTGGAACAGTGGCAGAAGTGTGTGCTGCGTGTGGAGGGGGAAGAGCTCTCCGCCTCCCGGAGGAGGAAACCATGGGGCCCTGCTGCTCGTCCAGGGGGGCGGGTCCTGCACCCATGGCGGTGTCTCCCCCTTTTGCAAAGCTGCCCAGCACTGTTTGTTACAATTTCAATACAGATGCCCTTTGATCCGTCCAGTCCCCCTCCAGGGCCATCTGATCGAGGGAGAAGCACCAGTGCGCAGAGACATCTGGGCGGTGATGCTTGTGGCGGCAGAACGTAGAAAACCAAGGTGGGCATGCTGTTACTGGTGGGACGGCTACAGTTTTATCACACCTCACGCTGGGTTCAGGGGAGATCCTGAGACAGGGGTAGACTCGGAGGATTTCTGAGATATCCTGCTGAAGGGGAAAAGATGCAGAAAACGTGTGTTTAAGGTGATTCTAATTCCATTTTCTTGGGAAAATGTTTAAAATGCAGCCTTTACTCATCCACCAGTGAGTGCTCCCAGGACAGGAGGTCTGGGGAGCCATGCGCTGTCTGCTGACCTCATCTTCTTCAGGCCTGGAGGGGCTGAGCAGCCACGTGGCCGGGACAGTGCCCCACAGGGACCTCGCAGGTCTGCCAAGTCCAGCAGGTCCTCACCCTGCTCCGGGAGCCTCCCACCACCATGGCCAGGCATCTGGGGACCACACTGGTCATCCACGGGGGCTCCTGCTGCTGGTCAGCTTCCAGGTGGCCGTCTGGTCATTCATTTCTCTAGACTAGAGCATGACTTCCACAGGACTTGGATGAACCCCAAACCAACCAGGGCAGAGAAGGAGGCCCACATGTTGCAGGGCGGGGCCATAGTGGGGAGGGGATGGGGCTCTGTCCCTGGGTCCACTTTCTGATCCAATAAAGACACTGGCTTCTCCGAGGCCAAGCTGATCGAAAGGGATGGGACAGCCGCACCCACCCCAGGGTCGTCAAAGGTAAACATGTGTCCTCCCAGGCCAACAGGACATGAGGCGTCTCCCTAGGGTGCCGGGAAGACTGGCAGGTGCTGGTAGGAGCGAGTGAACAGGATATTTTACTTGAATATGTGACAGTGATGGTTGCAGGGCTGAGACAGCAGGTGAAGTGGGCCTTGGCGCCTATGCGGGGCTGACAGCTGGAGCCTCACTGTGCAGCAAGCAGCAGACGTGATGGCTGTGGCGACGTCCACTTGTGTGGTGTCACATGTCCTATGTCCACAGCTGCAGACACTCGCCAGACGTGGCTCCCCCAGCACCACGCAGAGCCCTGACCAGCCATCCTTCCCAGGCGGGATCCAAAACATGCGATGGAGCAGAGTCTGGAGAGTGTGTGAGCTGCACACACATGCCAGTGTGTTTCTGCATGCATGTGCACCTTTGTGCATGTTTTTTCCGTGTGTGCCCTCGTGCACACGTGTGTTCTGGGCACTGCTCACTTCCCCTCCTCCTGCCCCTTCTGCCTTTTCACCTGGGGCTGTGAGCCCAGGGCCCTCCGCCACGTGCAGACCCCTAGCCCAGCCTCCAGCCACTGCAGAGCTCAAGGCCTCTGAGTTTGCCCTGACTCTCTGGGCAGGTGGGACTCAGGGCAGGGACACTGGTTCCCGTTGCTCCCCCATCCCTCAGTGGGGGCCTGGCAAGGTCCTCAGTCTATGCAGCAGGAGACAGTTGAGGGCACAGCTCCGGGTCAAGTGCCTGGTGTTTGTGGATCCATCAGGGACACCGGGTCCTTTAACAAAGAGCCAAGTGGGGAGGGCTCCTTCAAGCAGAGGTTTGAGACGCATGGAGAAGTGATGGAAGGTTCTTGGCAGGAGGGAACCTGGGTCTCCCGCTCCTGGTGCTGGGCGACCCCCTCTACACTCCGGGGACACCATCTGGGGACAAAAGCCCTGTAGCCCCACCTCCACCCGGGGGCGGGATTTGCCAGGTGGAGGTCTCCTCAGTTTTATTATTACGCTCAGTCCACACGCGTGGCTGGCAAGGCTGCCCCCAGATGTGTATTTACGTGCAGGCCTCGGAGCAGCCACGGGTCTGTGCTGTTATAAAGGCTCCACTATCTTAAAACGACGTGTTTCAAATCTGTTCTGTCCAGGGCAGCGGTGCCAGTGGGTGAACCCACCGTTTGGAATGCGAGAGGGGGCCAGCTTTCTGGCTCCGAGCGAGAGAGGCGCCGGCCCCGGAGCCGGGATCACGGCGGGGAAGACGCTGCACGGGGACTCCATCTCGGAGGAGCTCGATAACCGCACCGCGCTGAACTGGCCCCAGAGACCCACGCGCGGCCACCACAAACCTCGCCTGCACCTGTGGAAACTGCAGTTCAGATGCTCATCCCCGTGTCGCTAGCTGGGCGCCGCGGGCACTGTCCCGCACGGGAGGCTTCCTCCCAGCCGTCGGGGAAGCACCCACTGCTCAGGTCTCGGACATTTGCGGAGAAAACACGGGGGAGCGGGAGGGGGAGAGGACGTGTGTCCACCTGTGCCAGGACCTCCCACCCCGGAGTGGCCGTGCATCCCGCCCGGGGGGCCGTCGCGGGAGCCTGGCTCTGCGGGGGGCCAGCCTCGCGCCCGCCCTGCAGCCCCTGGCGGTGCTCGGGTCCTGCCGGTCCTGGGCCTGCTCCGGCCTCCGGCCAGTTTCCTCTCCTTCCGCACCGACTGGGACCTCGGACCCGGGCACCGGCGCCGGGACTTCATCCCAGTGAGTATCCCCACCCACCTTCAGGGAGAGGACCCTGCCCGGGGACAGCCTACCCAGGAGGACGGCTGGTCGGGGCAGTGCAGCGTGCCGGAGTTGGAGTACAGGACGTCGTCCTTGACCAACACGGAGAGAGCTCGCAGGATGAAGGAGAGGAACAGGTTCAGGTGGATGTAGTTCCGGGTGCAGCGCAGCTTCCTGCGGGGGTGGGGTGGGTGGGGGAGGGGCGCGGGGGAGGGGGAGGGAGAGGACGTTGGGGACAGGGAGGGATGTGGGGGAGGGGTGAGGGTCGGAGGGGAAGGGGAGGAGATAGATGATCACTGTTTTGTGCACACTTTAGTGATTGCCTCTGTGGCTTTAGTCTTAAGGCTTCTTTTTTATGGAAGTTATTTATCTAACCGTTCCTTATTGTATATTTCAGATGTTCTTAGTTTTGCATTATGGTAAACTTTTTTTTTACATAAGTCTTTTTCCTTATTTCTGACTTATCTCTTTAGAAGCAAGATTTCAGGATAAAAGTATGAAGCAAAGATGTCTCGAGACTGCAGGGGCCTGCACCCACTTCACAGATGTGAAGACCACGTTGTCTTTACAGCAAACTTCCTGCAAGGCCCACATCAAATGACCTGTCTTTGAACTTAACTTTATGCGATATTTTGCTTCTCTAAAAAATTCCCAGAACATTTTGTTTATAATTCTTTTACAACACTTAAATTCTACTTTGCAGAAGACTTAATTGGATATTTGATTTAACTCTGACTTTTAATTGTTTGGAGTCTTTAAGAAACAAACTGCCCCACACAAATGCACTTCCAAGATCATTAAACATTAACTCTGGTTAAGTAAGGTTAAGGAAAGTTTAAAAATTTTGAAGAATGTTAAAAAATGTATACTAAAGTGGTCTTCCACTTGTGGCTACTAAAGGGGCGCTTATCTGACTACCCTCCCACCAAGGGGTCAACACGATTTTAAACTCTGGAGAGTAGCCAAAGCAGCTGGGACTCGAAGGACAGGCCCCTGGAGAGGAGGGAGGCATGGAGGCCCTGTGAGCACCCACCCCTTGTCACCTTTGCTGGTGGTTAACTCATGTCTCAGGGCACAACGACCACTTAGCAAGCAGAGGCTGAGAGCTTATGACAGTGTCACTGGACAGAATGGGCAACAGAGGAAGTTAAGGGACTTCAAGTAACAGATGCAAGCAGCAATCATTCTGGAGAAAAGGGAAACACAGAAAGTCCAAAATTCAGCAGGCAGTCACCTACTGAGGCTTTCCTTCTTTTATTTCCAAGGTGTTCATGTGCTGCTTGAGCAGAAGAATCCCCAGGTTTTCATTCAAAACTCTGAAGTGCTGTGACTTAGGAATAATGACAAACCAGAAGTAAACTGGCCTTCACAGAGCCTGGAATACAGCCTCAAATCAGCTCAGTCCCTGACTGTCTCAGGCTGGTCTGCCCATCTTGCTAGAAAAATTAAATCCTCTCTGTAGTCAGATGTAATCAGAAGCCTTTATAACTTAATTATTTGTGATTTCAATAATAAATTGCTAGGTATGCCAGAAACAGGACCAAATGATCAAATGCAGTTAAAAAGGAAAAGCAAAAACAAAACAAAGGACAAAAAGAGAGCCAGTTACTGGCATTTTAAGACATAGACTATAAAATTACCCTGATTAATATATTCAAGAAAATTGATAAAGTAATGAATTTTATTATAGAATGGAATTGATTATAAAAATCAAATGACAAACTGAAAACTTAAAAAAGAACCTTGAAACTAAGAATAAATTACTGGTGTAACATTAGACACAATAAATCAGAGTATTAGGAACTGGAAAATAGATCAGTAGACTATGTCTAGATTAAAGTAGAGAGAAACAAAATAATCGAAAATATAAAGAAACAATAGGAAATATAAGGGAAATGGTGAAAACATTAAACGTGTGAAAATGGAGTTTCAGAAGGAGAGGAGAGAGAATAAGGTAGAAACAATATTTGAAGAGATTCTAGCCAATAATTTTTGAAACTGATAAAATATAATAAGAGACTAAAGAAATTCCACTAACCCCAAGAAGGAGAATTACAAAGAAGACTACACAAGTCCCGTGATAGTGTAAATGCTGAAAACAAAAGACAAAGACAGAAGTCGTCAAAGCACCCAGAGAAAGACACGTCCTTCAGTGGAGTAATGGTGAGGCTTTTTCAAAAGAATTGATGATGTACATCTTTAATGTGATGAAAGAAAGTAACTGCCTACCAAGAATTCAGTACTCTCAAAAATATCCTCAGAAATGAAGGCAAAATTAAGATGATTTCAGGCAATCAAACCCTGTGAGATTTCATTGCCAGGAGGCCTGTGCTGAAGGAAACCCTAACGGGAGGTCTTCAGGCAGGAGGAAGATGGTCCCAGGTGGAAACATGAAAACACAGGAAGAACAAAGAGCAAGGAAGACAATAGACGATGACTCTAAGCAAACACCGACTTTGGAAACAGCAGCAGTAGTAACCATGCCTTGTGGAACTTAAAATACATGCAGAATTAGAACGCAGAATAATGACACAAAAGGCATGAGGGTGAGCAGATATAAATGCTGTAAAGTCTTGAATTGACTGGGAAGCAGTAAAAATAGTCTTTGGAGGTTTCTGCCTATGAGACAAGGATGCATGTTGTAAATGTGGTGTGAAAACTAGAAGAACACTAGAATATATAACTGGCAATCTAAAAAGGAGAAATTGGGATAATAAAAATACTTGATAACTTAAAAAGAAGCATGAAGTGATACAAGAGAAACAAGGCACAGCTGAAATAACAGGGCAAAGACACAGAAGGTGGACTGGAACTGTAAGCTGTCAGTCAGTAGTCTAACTGTGAGTGTAAAAATACTGCTCGTAAAAATAAAAAAGTCAGACCAGAAATAAAGAGCAGATCTCAATTAAATGGAGCTTTAAAACACTCACATTAAATACAAAACAGGAAGTTCAGATAAAAGCACAGAAAACAATACACTTTGCAAATATCAAACAAAAAAAGCTAATATAACCACATTAATATAAAAGTAGATTTTTAAGGCAAAAGGCATTACTAACCATGGACAATTTCACACGAATATATAACATTAAATAGGTATGCCCCTAATAACATAGCCTTAAAATATATAAAGCCAACAGTGAAAGAAATGAAAGGAGAAATAGACAAGCTCACAAATATAGCTGGATATTTTACTGCATATCTCTCAGTAACTGACAGGACAAGTACTTAAAATAAATAGTAAAGATTAAGAATATTTAAATAACATGATTGATAAATGATGTGAATGACACCTTTAACATACAAACCAATAACTGCAGAATTTACACTGTTTTCAAGTGAAAACAAAACTTTACTAAAATAGACCACATTCTGAGTCATAAATCAAGTCTCAAAAAATGTCACAGGGTTTAAGTCATGGGGGTATGCTCTTTGATTACCATGAATTAAACCAGAAATCATTAGCAAACTGAAAAGGAAAGTAATAACAGATTGGAAGTTAAGCTATGAATTTCTATAGCCTAAGAGTTAAACAAGATAATCAAAAGAAGAGTTTAGAAAAATTAGAACTAAATGATAATGGAAAACACATCTTTAACTTGAAAGATGGAACTAAAGCAGGTCTGAGAGGGAAATTTGTAGATATAAGTAAATGCATTTTAAACCAAGGAATGCTGAACATCTAACTTAAGAAGCTAGAAAATGAACAAATCAAAACCAGAGAATGCAGAAAGAAGGAAATAATAAAGATAAAAATGCAAGTCAGTAATAAAAAGCATACAAGAGAGGAAGTTAAAGGTAAAAATCTGTTCTTGGAAAACACAACTGATAAAGCTTTGCACAGGAAGATACATCAAGGTACAAAGAAGGAAAATACAGCTGGCTCACACCAGGAATGGAAAGGAGACAGCAGTATAGCTCTTACACACGTTAACAGTGTAGTGAGAGAATACAGAAACGCAGATGAAGCAAACAGATTCCTTCTCATGACTAACGTACGAAGAAACAGAGAATCTGAATCATCATGTGTCTTTTTTTAAGAATTTGAACCTAAAATAAGATTAAAACTTTCCCACAAGACAACTCTCAGCCCAGATGGCTTCCACAAACGTTACGGAAGAAATAACACCTTATCTAACCCAGACTAGTCCAAAGAATAGAAAAGAGGGGCACCTTCCTATTCACCTGTGGACCAGCACAGCTGTCAAGTCAAAGCCCAATGTTACGAGAAAGGAAAATTATAGATCAAATTCATGAATGTAGATGCAAAAATCCTCAACAAGATGTTAGTAAATTACACCTCGCCATGTAATAAAAGGGTGATATATCACAAACAAGTAGGGTTAATTTTAGGGATAAAAGCTACATTTAATATTAGAAAATCTATCTATGCAGTTTTTTACATTAAATGAACAAATGATAAAAAACCACCTGCTCATCTCAATATATGCAGAAAAATCAGTATGAAATTCAGCACCTATTCATGATGAAAACTCAGAAAACTGGGAATCAAAAGGAATGTTCTTAACCTGGTACAGCGTATCTTCAGAATGTCTGCTGCAATGTCATGCTTACAGTGACACTGTGAGCTCAGAAAGAAGAAAAGGTGGTCTCTTAGCATCACTTCTATTCAACACTGTACTTTACAAAAACAGGAGTTTCACATAGAAGAATCCACATGAAGTTACAGGATAATTATTACATTTGTAAATAAATTTAGCAAGGCTGTTGAGGCAAGATTAGTATGCAGAAATCAATTCCTTTTTTAGAAAGTTATATATACACAAATATATACAACAGCATAAACGAATACTTCATATGACTATTAGGAGATGTCCAATTCGATAACTCAGAAAACCACAGAACACTATTGAAAGAATTAAGGAAACTCAAACAAATGGAAAGGTCTGCTATAATCACTGGTCGGATGACCAAAGCTGTAAAGACATCCAGTCTATCCAAGCTCATCTATAGATTCAGTGGAATCAGAAGTGAAATCCTAGCAGGATTTTTTTAGTGGCTACTGACAAGCTGATTTTTAAAAATTCACATGTAAGTGCAAATGAGCAAGCTCTTCCTAGCGTGAAAGGAGAGTTGACAGACTTACACTGGGACTCAGGACTTCTCACAAAGGCCCAGCAACGGCAGCAATGTAAAAATGGCTCAGTGACAGACGGGAGTGTCCCGTCCCTCGATACACGGTCACAAAGGCACCATTGCAATGCACGGGCACAGGGTGGCCTTCCCAGCAAATGGTCCTGGAGAAACTGAACACACATACTGCAAAAGCAAGTGAACCTTAACCCCTGCCTCACGCTGTACACAGAAATACATCATCAGTGGATCCTAAAGCTCAACATGAGAATTTAGGATAGTAAAATTTCTAGATGATGACTAAGAACATGCTAGAGATTTTTAAACAGTCTCAGGAAGCCCTGACTATGCAATGCAAGTGGTCAACAGACGTCACTAAAACAAAGAACTTTCGCTGATCAGAAGACTCACTAGGAGAGTGTAAAGTTGAACCACAGTGCTGGGGATAAAAGCTGTGACACCCGTGTCTGACAAATGGTTCCACTACAGGTTTCCACTCCTAAAAATTAACATAAGAAAAAAGAGACAGCTAAATAGAAAAATGAGCAAACACTTGGAATAGTACTGCAAAAAAAGTTTCCAAACATACCCTCACCATCCACCAAGGAAATGCCAATTAAAACACAATTCTATGTTATGATGGACCCAACTGGATGGCTAAATTTTAAGAAGTTGGCAATAACAGATGGTGGCAGGGAGGTGATGTGAAAGGAATCTCCACACTGCAGGTGCACGTGTGATGTGTCTGGGAAGATTACATCTCTGCAGAGCCTCGGACAGCACACACAATGTAAGTATAAGATAAATGTAAGTGTAAACATAAGTGTGCGCACATACACACACCCCCACAGCTAAATGCGCAAGACACAGTGCATGAGGACGCTCACAGCAGCATTACTTGTCTGAAGTCAGCCATGTATCTGTGGACAACTGAAAGAATAAATACGTTTTATTATCTTCAGACAGCAATGAAGAGTACAGGATGGCCACATGCAACAACATGGGTGAATCTCCCTGCAAAAGGCTCAGTGAAGGGATCTGGAGGCTGGGGCTTCCACTTTGTATGATTCAAAGACAACATTTTCAAAATGAGGCAAGAGTAACGTGTGGTGTCAGGAATCTGAATAATGGCACCTTCTGGGAAGCGGGTGGTTACAGACACAGCGTCATGAGCACGGCTGCGGTGCCGACAGTGCCCTGCACCTTGGCCTGGGTGCTGAGCTCACTGAAGACCAGCATCACACTGCAGGTGGAAGACATACCCACTTCCCCTAGTGTGTACTTCCCGAATAAAAGTTTATTTTTATGTATTTAACACGGCTGCAGAGCCTTAGCAAATGAAGACATTAAGTATAATGCACAGCTGCTCAGGTCTCGGAGCAGTTCCGCAGCTGTGTGACCCAGGTCTAAAGGCTGCTGGACCCCTGCTTCTGGTGGTGCAGCCGCTGCCCCTACTGCATGTGTCTCGTGTTGGGGGCTCTCACCCCTCCAGGTCACTTTTCCTTTCTTTTCTCCTCCCCTCCCTCCTCCCCACGTCTTTCCCCTGAGAGGGGTTTGGGATTTACTGCTGTCACCCGGGTCTGCAAGCCACCCAAGCAAGTCTTGCTGCCCAGGCTCTTAGTGATGGTCTTCACAGACGCTGCTCACTTGAAGTTCCATCTCGAAGTGCGGCTCTGCTAAAGGACGGTGGATGTACCTGACAGTGAGTTCCCCGGTGAGCCAGGCGGGAATCTGCCCCAATGCGGGCTGCGAGTGGGCCCTCGAAGGTGAACGGGGTGCAGGTGGTCATGAATCGGGGCTGTGCCCTCAGCAGCTCAGCAGCCTGGGGCACGCGGCACCTCTTGGGCCTCCTTTCTCTAGCTGGCAGAGCTGGGACATGAGAGCACTGACCTGGTGGAGGCACTGTAAGGGCTAAACTAATAAAGCACACAGCGCAGTGAGGACTGGTGCTGCCACATTCATGCCTGGACCACAGGACGTGCTCAAGGATGTCAGCCACAATGACCCCCTGCGACTTCTGCACAGAACTCGGCCCTGTGTTTGTCACCCAAGTCTGCATACACTTTGCAAATGGGAAGAAATGAGCAGCTCCATTTCTCTGTCCTTAAAGTAAGAGCATGTCTGCTTAATGCTTTCTTAGCTCATGGACTATTATGGAGAATAAATGTTCAATGACTGCAAAGAATTCTGTTTCCTGGGTGTAATTACTGGGGCAATGGAGCATATTATTTTCATAAGATGGATTTTAGAATCAACTCACTCTCACAGCTGTCCAGGGAGGTGACATCGGGTGAGCAGGTCTGGCCGATGTTGGCAGGAAGGTGCCCGAAATGAAGGCAGAGCTGAGAACTGCACACCAGCCTGGGCCCTGGGCACTTTTTCTAGTGATTGTTACATATTGGACCAGCAGAATGACAGGTTCTTTTTTTAACCGAGAAGTGTCACCTGCAGGTGACTAATGACATCCAGGTATAAAAGATTGTGTTGGATACACGTAAAACCATTTGAGATTCTCTTAATGCATCATGTCCATATTTGCAATAATTCCAAAATGCTATCAGGCTGGCTAATTAAATAGGTCACACAGTACAAATCTGAGGGAAGCTGCTGAGGTCAAGTATTTGGATTGCTCAAGATTAGAGCTCTTTAAAAACAAATTTTTCTAATTCAAGTTACCCTATGCCAGCTTACCTCCCTAAATATTTCCTTTCATTTTTGTATTTCACAATTTCAATATTTAAAAATGTACATCAAAATACAGAACATAGCAGAACAAATATTAATATTGTATCAGCCTTTTTTAAAAGAACTAAAACATGATGGGTCATCCTCACATTTTTCAAAGTGCAGTTCTGGATTAAAGGCATTGCCTTGAGATTCGGCCAAGATGGTGGAGTAGATGGACCTTGAGCTCACCTCCTCTCATGAGCTCACCAAAATCACAAAAACAAACATTGATTAAAAAAAGACTGGACCCTACCCAAAAAAGATCTTCTATGACTAAAGACGTAAAGAAGGAACCACAGCGAGACAAGTAGGAGGGGTGCACTTGAGATGTATCAAATCCCATACCCTCGGGTGGTGACCCACAAACTGGAGAAAAATTATATTGCAGAGGCCCTCCCACAGGAGTGAGAGATCTGAACCCCATGTCCGGCTCCCCAGCCTCCAGGTCTGGCACTGGGAGGAGGAACCCCTAGAGCATTTGGCTTTGAAGTCCAGTAGGTCTTGGTGGCAGGAGCCACAGGATTGGGGGAAACAGAAATTTCATTCTTGAAGGGCACACACAGTATCTCATGTGTACCGGGACCAGGGGCAAAAGCAGTTCCTTCATAGGAACCTGGGCCAGACCTGCCAGTCTTGGAGGGTCTCCTGAGAGTGGCTGTGGCTCACCCTGGGGACATAAAAGCTGGTAGTGGACATACTGGGGAGTGTTCATATGTATGCACTCTCTTGGAGGCTGGCATCTTGGGTCTTGGGTCACCAAGACCTGGCCCTACCTAAGAGCCTGTAGGCTCCAGTGCTGGGACACCTCAGACCAAACAACACACTGGGTGGGAACACAGTCTCACCTGTCAGCAAACTTCCTGAGCCCACAGTCACCTCTAGACACGCCCCTTGACACAGCCCTGCCCATCAGAGGCTCAGTCTTACCCACGTGTGGGCAGACACCGGCCCCTCCCACTAGGAAGCCTGCATGAGCCTCTAGACCAGCCTACCTACCAGGTGGCAGACACCAGAAGCAAGAAAACTATGATCCTGTATCTTGCAGAACTGAGTCTGCAAACACAAATCCAAAACAATTTACAAAATGTCAATAAGAACATATGTACCAATAATTACCTTAAGTGTAAATGGAATAAATGTTCCAACCAATAGACAGTGGACAGATTCTTAGAAAGGTGCAATCTCCCAAGACTGAACCAGGAAGAAACAGAAAATACGAACGGACCAATTACCAGCACTGAAACTGAATCAGTAATTTAAAAACTCCCAACAAACAGAAGTCCAGGACTAGATGGCTTCACAGGTGACTTCTACCAAACATGTAGAGAAGAGTTAACAACTACCTTTCTGAAACTGTTCCAAAAAAATGCAGAGGAAGGGACACTTCTAAACTCATTCTATGAGTCCACCATTACCCTGATACCAAATCTTTGTGAAAAAGATATCACAAAAAAAAAGAAAGAAAGAAAATTACAAGCCAATATCACTGAGGAACATAGATGCAAAAATCCTCAACAAAATACTAGCAAACTAACTCCAACAATACATTAGAAGGCTCATATGCCACGATCAAGTGGGATTTATCCCAGGGATGCAAAGATTTTTCAATATCCACAAGTCAGTGTGATACACCACATTAACAAATTGAATAAAAACCACATGATCATCTCAATAGATGCAGAAAGAGCTTTTGATAAAATTCAACATCCATTTATGATAAAAGCTCTCAGAAAGTGGGCATAGAGGGAACGCACCTCAACATAATAAAAGCCATATATGCCAAACCTACAGCTAACATCATACTCAGTGGTGAGAACCTGAGAGCATTTCCTCCAAGATCAGTAACAAGACAAAAATGTCCATTCTCATCACTTTTATTCAACACAGTTTTGGAAGTTCTAGCCACAGCAATTAGAGAAGAAAAAGAAATAAAAGGAATCCAAATTGGGAAAGAAGAAGTAAAACTGTCACTATTTGCAAATGACATGATACTATACATAGAAAATCCTAAAGATCCTACCAAAAATTGTTGGAATTAATAAATGAAGCCAGTAAAGTTGCAGGATACAAAATTAATACACAGAAATCTGCTGCATTTCTATACACTAACAACAAACTATCAGAAAAAGAAATTAAGGAAACAATCTCATTTACCATTACATCAGAAAGAATAAAATACCTAGGAATAAACCTATCTAAGGAGGCAAAAGACTTGTATTCTGAAAACTGTAAGACACTGATGAAAGAAACTGAAGACAGCACAAACAGATGGAAAGATATACTATGCTCTTGGATTGGAAGGATCAATATTGTTAAAATGACCATTCTGCCCAAAGCAACCTACAGATTCAATGCAGTCCCTATCAAATTACCAGTGGCATCTTTCACAGAACTGAAACAAAAAAATGTTAAAATTTTTATGGAAACACAAAAGACCTGGAATAGCCAAAACAACCTTGAGAAAGAACAGAGCTGGAGGAATCACACTTGCTGACTTCAGACTATACTACAAAACTGCAGTAATCAAAACAGCATGGCACTAGCACAAAAGCTGACACACAGATCAGTGGAACAGGATAGAGAGCCCAGAAGTAAACCCACACACTTATGGTCAATTAATCTACAACAAAGGAGGCAAGAATATACAATGGAGACAAGACAGACTCTTCAACAAATGATGCTGGGAAAACTGGACAGCTACAAGTGAAATAATGAAATTAGAACATTCTCTAACACCAGGAACAAAAATAAACTCAAGACAGATTAAATACCTAAATGTAAGACTGGATACTGTAAAACTCCTTGAGGAAAACATAGGCAGAACACTCTTTGACATAAATCACAGCAATATTTTTTTTGACTCATCTCCTAGAGTAATGGAAATAAAAACAAAAATAAACAAATGGGACCTATTTAGACTTAAAAGATTTTGCACAGCAAAGGAAACCATAAACAGAATTAAAAAACAATCTATGGAGTTAGAGAAAATATTTGCAAATGATGTGACTGACAAGGGCTTAATTTCCAGAATATATAAAGAGCCCATTCAGCTCAATATTAAAGACAAAAACCCAATCAAAAAGTGGGCAGAAGACCTAAATAGACATTCCTCCAAAAAAGACATAGAGACAGCCAGCAGATACATAAAAAGATGCTCAACACTGCTAATTATTAGAGAAATGCAAACCAAAACTACAACAAGGTATCACCTCAAACCAGTTCGAATGGCCTTCATGAAAAAATCTACAAATAATAAATGCTGGAGAGGGTGTGGAGAAAAGGGAACCCTCCTGCACTGCTGGTGGGAATGTAAATCGGTGCAGTCACTATGGAAAGCAGTAAGGAGGTTTCTTAAAAAACTAAAAATAGACTCACCCTATGATCCAGCAATCCCACTCCTGGGCATGTATCCAGGGGAAACTCTAACTTGAAAAGATACATGCACCCCAATGTTCACAGCAGCACTATTTACAATAGCCAGGACACGGAAGCAACCTAAATGTCCATCGACAAATGACTGGGTAAAGAAGCTGTGGTACACTTATACAATGGAATACTACTCAGCCATAAAAGAGAACGGAATAATGCCATTGGCAGCAACATGGATGCACCAAGAGATGATCATACCAAGTGAAGTCAGTCAGACAGAGAAAGACAAATATAGGATACCACTTATATGTGGAACCTAAAATATGACACAAATGAATTTAATTACAAACCAGAAATAGACTCACGGACTTAGAAAAAACCTCTGGTTACCAAACAGGAAAGTAGGGGGCATGGATAAATTAGGAGTTTGGGATTTGCAGATACACACTACTATATATAAAGTAGGTAAACAACAAGTTCCTACTGTACAGCACAGGGAACTATACTCAACATCCCATAATAAACCATAATGGAAAAGAACCTGGGAAAGAACAGATATGTATGTGTGTGTATAACTGAACCGCTTTGCTGTACACCTTTGACACAACACTGTAAGTCATCTATACTTCAATTTTAAAAAGGCATTTTTTTCTTTCTGAGAATTATCAACACCTGGTACAGCCGGGATGCGTGAAATGAGAGCAGCTGAACGTAAGGATGTCCGCTGAGTCTCAGCCACGCTCATCTCCTCCGCTCATTCATTTTTCTTCCAAGTATGGATTCCCTAATGTCCTAAAATCACTCCTTTTGTTGTAGCACTGGTTTTATCAGAACATTGGCCAACATTTGAACTCTATTCTGGCAAAGAGAAATAAGATCTGTGGGGTGTGGAAGGAAGAGAGAAATGGAGTCAGCATTGCTAGCCTCTAAACTGAGGCGGAGGCCACGGCAGGAGCGGCGCTGGGCACGTCTCAGTGGATAGAGTCTCAGCTCTGAGCACTTATGTCCAAACAAAGCCGCCAGAAGATCTCTACAGAAACGAAAGATACTTATCAGACTCCGACCCTAAATAACTCGAGAGATCCTACCCCTCAAGGACAAACGTTTCCTCCTTGCATCAGAGCCAACCATAATTCCTGCCAGACAACCATGGCAACTGTGATTTCTACCTTTAACGGCTCTTTCTCTTCCTCGGAACGCTTTCTCCATTTTACCCAAATCTGTGTCTCCCAGATTGCAATTCCTAGAAACCCAAAAAGCTCTCTGTTTCCTACGGATGATTTTATGACAGGTGACCAAAACCCTGTTGAAATAAGCTGGATATTATCCGTTTTATTTAATGCTGGTGATGCTTAAGAAACAGATTTAATCCTAAAAACTAAAAGCTCTTCCTAGGGAGAAGTTCCTGCCTCCATTCGCAAGCCCTGACCACCAGCTGTACAATGTCCGTCATTAGTTATCAGAGACCTACCGAAGATTCAGGTGCAGGGAAACCAGAAGGCATTAAAGAGTGCCCACCACAAGCCCTGTTGGCTCCATCAGCTTCCATCCTTCACAGGCACACAGAGAGGTTAAGCAATTTGTCCACGTCACACAGCTGCTAAGAGACAGACCCAGGATTTGAACCTGTCCTCATGCTCCTAAACACATCACAGGGTCTCTCAACGGCGCTCCCACACATAAGCCCAGACTTCCGTGCTTCCGAGTGGGAAGGGGAAGGCCAGGCTGCGTCTTTATATTCAAAGTATTTGCATAACACTGTGTTTAGTAAATAATAGTTGAACTGGATTCCTATCCGTGGTCAGTATTGTCTCCTCATAGAAGAAATGCAGGGGACTTTAATAAAAGCGCCAGTGTTAGTTAGCATCACATTTCACTCTGGCGTTCTCCAAGACAGCCTGACTGGCACAGAGGAGGGCTTGGAGGCAGTGGTGTCTGCCTCCTCCGATGGCCGAGATGGCATAAGTGGATGATTTCCCATCTCATGTTTTTGGCAGAATTGCTCATTTCTGCTACTTACCTGAAGAGGCAAAGAATTATGCTGCTGGTTGTAAGGGAAATCAGAGAGACACTGTAGCCCAGGGTGTAAATGGCCTTTACCAGAATATAAAACGTGATCTGAAAGAGAGGAAAATAAATCTGTAAGTCATGCTGGCAGCATCGGACCCTACTGTGTGTTCCCTCAGGGAGGCTGCATACTGCGGATGCCGGAACACGGGACAGTGACCTCTCAGAGATCCACTTCCGCCCTGAACCCCAGTGGTCCTCTCCCCTAAACACCTGCTGTTCCCGATAATTCACTGTGAGTGCCCTGGGGTGGTTCCGCAGCAACCCTGTCTGGAGGGAACCACCGGGGGAAGCTGGGGAGGAGGCAGTGCTGGGCCACGTTCAGGGAGGCCTCAGGCACCGCGGGGTGGGCCACGCTTGGCAGTCTGGGGCAAGTCACAGAACACAACTGAGCTTGTCTGGACGGCGGGGATGATGCCCGCTGAGGCGGCGCTGGGCACAAGTCCTGCGGTCGTCCCTGAGGCCACCTGCCTACAGAAATGGCCAGTGCAGTTAGAAACAGGTGACGTCCGGGGACAGGATGGTGCTCCTACAAAGAGACACCCACCCTCCACCGTGTGCGTTCTCGTCCCTCGGTTAATCCTCGGCGAGATTGAGCCCTTAAATCAGTGCAGACGGCAGAGCTGAGCGTGAGAGAAATGGCCCATCCAGCCTCAGAGGCGACCCGTTCCGAGGCCCCAGTCGGTGTGCGGGTTTTGTCGTTGCTTTGAGCCCACAGGGGAGGAAGCGGGGGACCAGCTGGGGTTCCAGAATGTTCTGGAAACCTCCGATTGTAGGTTCCATCCTGTCCCCGCCTCCTCCCCAGTGGGGCTTACGGATGGGGTGGGGGCACGTCCACGGGTCATGCTGTGGGGAGTTCGGGTTAAACAGTTGGAATTGGAACACTTCAAATCCGCCGAGAGCACAGGAAGCAATACGGCGGCACGCACCTGCAGACAGACTCCGGACCCACCGCTGCGCCAGACCACGGGGCCCGGGCCCACCTCCCGGGGCTCCAGCACCCCGCGAGAGCCTTCACACCGTCACACGCGGGTGTGCGTGCTGCAGTGCGGACAGGTTTTCTGGGGCATTTCCTTGCACACGCGCCTTGGTGACCTCCGCCCTCCATCAGCGGGGCCTCTTGCTGTTCGGTGCTTTCCTGGGTCCCCACACCCACACCCCATTGGTACCGGCGGTTTAATCGTCTTTGCTGGGATTCCCCATGTTCACCTTCCTTCTTCCGTTCCTTCTCGACGCTCAGCTCTTCCTTCTGGTTTACCTTTCCCTGAAGCACGGTCTTCAGGCATTTTTAACGAGAGTCTTCTGGTTGTGGACCCTGTTGGCGTCTGCTTTTCTGAGACGTCTTTCTCCTCCTGTCCTGAGCAAGGCCCAGCGGTGGAAGCTGAGTGAAGCCAGCTCCCCTGCACTCGGAGGGCCTGCGTCGGCTCCCGTCCGTGGGTGGCCGTCTGTCCTTCGTCTCTGCCTGTTTCACGGTTCGCAGCGATTTGGAATTTTCTAGTTTCACCGCAGGTGCCTGGCAGTGATCTCAGTTTATTCACTGTACTCGGGGTCTCGCCCCTTCTGCTGAGACTGTGATCAGACTGCTGCTCGGCCCCCACCCCACCCCGGCAACCGCTCTATCTCCCGCCCCCTTTCCTGGGCAGCGCTGGGCAGGTTCTCTGTCTGTCTCACCCATTCCAGAACTCTCTTTTCACCTGTATCTGATTTGCTATTTGAAGTGTCTACTTGATTTTCACTTTTTTAGGTCTATTTTTTCCCCAGATCAGGCCCTTTTCTTTTTCTCCATCCCTCCCTCCCTCCCTTCCCTCCCTTCCTTCTCACATTGTAAGTGCTCTTGTTTGTGTCCTATGCCTGATGAAGCCGTTCTCTCAGGTTTCAGGGACGTAATTTCACTGTGCCATCTGCCGACTGCTTCACAGAGGCTTTCCCTCGTATGGCTGGTGCACCTGGAGCGTGGGCTCGTCTTTGGCAGTGACGGCAGGGATTCGTGAGCCTGGGCAGAGACTCCTTCCAGGAGGACCTGCGAATGCTTCTGCCAGGTGCCCCGATGCTTCACCTGGATGACTAGGCTCAGGGTCTCCTTTCTGGGCAGCGTTACAAGGAAGCCCAGCCTGCAGGAAGGCACACCCGTGCTGACGACTTTTGGGACAGACTTAAAGTCCCTCACGGAAGCAGATGCAGACAGGAAAAAGCCCTCGCCACTCTCACAGTCGGGCTCCGTCCTGCACCTGATCCCGGCTGCTCTCCTCATCCCTCTGCTTCTTGGGGACCCACTGGACGCTGGAACCAGCTGCTCTGGTGCCTGGTACCTGGTCTCAGCTCTGTGTTTTGAGATTTTTGTGCTTTCTTGAAATCTTAGCTCTGCATTCAAAAGCATCATCGTTATTCGTTATTCAGCATTTTTGGTGGATTTGTTGTAGAATTTTTACCCTCAATTTCTCATACAAGATTTTTGTTTCTCACAAACATGGTGGGTGTCATTGGCTAATTTAACTCGTTCTGTTCAGCACACTTCCTGAGAACGTAATCAGGCCTGGACACTGTGCAGGAGCCCGAGGAAGCAGGGTGAGTGACAGCAGGGTCCCACCCTGGGGTCACAGACCTGTTTCAGGACTGATGTCCCAGGAGACAATACACGAGCTAGAAACTGAGACAGGATGAATTTAGCGTCTTTGTTTCTGTGTCCATCAGAAAAAAAGGAACACCCACATTTCACTTATATTAGTTTGCTTAAAGCCGGGTTAGATTTTACATGTTTTCATCATTTAAGAGCCTAATTGTCCGGCTCGCAAGGTGTCTCTTGAGGCCTTGGTGAAGCAGAGCAGAGTCCCCGTGGGCTGGGGGCCTTGAGTCCAGGCAGCACTGGGACAGTCTTATCAGGACCAGAGTGTAAACCAGCCCCAGCAACCTGGAGCAATGGGAACCTCACCTGGTGAGACCAGCTGATGGCCAGCAGGCACAGCACAGGTTCTCCCGGAGGGAAATCTTTGCCCAGGCTCACAAGTCCCCGCAGTCAGCCCCAAGGTGAGCCCACGCCGGGGACGGCGCCCGCAGGGACAAGACCCTTTCTTGCTGCCAGCTTTCAGGAGAACGATGCAAATCACACGACAACAATCAGGGTCTCTGCTGGAGCAGGAAGGACGAATGGCCTTCAGGGTCAGGCAGAGCGGGGTCTTGGAGGGCAGAGGCACGCGGCCTTGCGCAGACCCAGCTGTCACAGCAGTGGGGAAGGACGGGCCATTCAGTGTGATTCTGGGAGAACAGATAAATTTCTTGGTGGAAAATCAGTCCTTATTTACCAGAGTTATTGCAAATAAATTCCAAGTGAACCAGAGAGTTCGTGTTAAATTGTTCATAAAATAAGAGGAAACAGTGCAGGTGCTATTAGGGTCAGATGCTGATGTGGAAGAGGTCAGAGGGCCTCGGGACAGCCCCAGTAATTTCTCACAACGAGTTAGGGCCAGGCCGTGGGCGTGGTGGGCGTGGAGGTCCTGGGTGGATGGGAAGGAAGGCAGCGACGGCGAAGCAGCAGAGTGAACAGGCTGACCACGACCTGGGTAAGCAGGCGCAGTTACAACAGTAAGACAGCTTTTGTTCTCGGTTTATAAATTTGGGGATTATTGAAAAAATAAGAAACTGCTGGTGAGGGTGTTAGCTGGATGGGTTGCATGTGTTCCTGGTGAAAATATACATCGGCCTTTTTTTGGCAAAGCTGTTTGAGGGTGTAATCAGAACATTAAAAATATTTTCATATTTCATGTCCTTTGACCAGGAATTGACCTTTGCGCATAGGTTTGTTTATTAATCAAAATAACAAGATGTTAGAAACAACCTAAGTTGTGAACGATTGAATAAATTCAACATATTCATAAAATAGAACATTAGATTGCCGTTAAGAATCTTATTTTCAAAGGATGTTGACTGAATTAAGAAAATGTACATAATATATAATATTTTATAGAACAGAACAAGCACAGCTTACATCAAGCACATTGGTGGTGTTGAAATAAACATGTAGGCGCCAGAGGAGACCGGGTCCCGCGCACGCGTCAGCTGTCACTCTTCCCTCCGCTTCCCTCTGGGAAGGTCTCCCTCCCCTGTTCACACTAGGGCACTTGAAATCAGAGGGGCAGAGTCGGGAGACGGTGACGCAGCAGAGGTGAGAACACTGGCCGCTTAGGGGCTGGTAACAGGGCTTTGCGGCCCCCCCGTAAAATCACTGTCTGGTTCCTAAGGGAGAAAACACCTGTTTTCTTTACGATCCGTGACGTCTGTAATCTGCACCTCAAACAGCGTGAGTGTGAAGCTGACAAGACAGACCTAAAGGTGCAAACACTGAGGGAAATGCAGTGGATTCCAGCCCTCTCCTCTCCCCTTCAAGCTGCTTTGAAATCAGAGTGCACTGCTCCCCTTCAGGGTGGGGGAATTATTTAAACGTCAATAACTTTTTGATACACACAAGATTTATTCCGAACGTCTGGCTGAACTTAACACTCATCCTGAACCAAGCGGGATGAAAGGGCGAGCTCAGCCCCAAACTCACGGCTGCGACTTTATGACTTCACGGGAGTCCCGCGACCGGACGTCTGCGAGGACTTGCTTTCCTCAGGCCAGCAAAAGGTGATCCAAGAACGCGCCGGATGCGCTGCGATTCCTCGCTCTTTCACTCTGTGAGCACTTGGGGCACCCGCTGTGCCTGAGGTCCCTGAAAAGTCAGCTCAGAGAACACACTGCTTGGCTGGTGCTTCATTCCCGTGGGTTCTGGACCCAGACGATTGCATCTGGCTGCACCAGCCACACGCCTCGCGGTCCTGCTGGCCTCCACTTACCCACGTGGCCTTTGCAGACCTTTCAGATGTTCAGACCCGGGCCTGTTTGCTCACACGTACGGAGCCCGGGGTGGTGGTGTGGGGTAAGATGACGGAGGAATCGCCTGTGGAATGCAGATTTTGCTCTTTTCTGCAGTCAAACAAGTCTTTCACTAACATCGAACAGAAAGCCTCTAATCATACGCCTGGATTATACTGGGCTCAAGTTCGTATAATTGGGTACAGATTCCATGTCTTTTCCCCTCACACTAACTGGGTCCCTGACAACTGTCTGGGCCTTCCCTGAGGCTTCTCGGACGGATGTCTGATCGGAGGACACTCATTAAAGCAGCAGGTGAGTGTGAGGTGGTCACGGAGAGCAGGTTTTGCAGGAATAATTCACATGCCATCACTGTCTCGGGGCTCCCTACACCCCTCAGATTCTGATTCTCATGCGTCTTCAGATATTCCTCAGACCAATGAGGGGTCAGGCTGGCGCAGCCGCAGTTCTGCTCCGTGAAGACGTCCATTGCTGGCCAGAGTGAGGGGTCCGGCTGCCCGCCAGAATACGGTCGATGCTCGTGTTCCCCTGAATTAGTAAAGCCCCATCATCCCAGAAGCAGGGTGAAAACTAAAAGCCCAGTCAGGCAGCTAATTCGGCCACAGCGTTCGATCCAATGGCTGAATGACTTTGTCTTCCCCAGTGAGTGGCGGAAGCGCGTTCCCACTCTGGCACACGGGGTACATCCGCGGCCGTGAGCTCTGGAGGGAGGAGCAGCCCTGGAATGAGGCGGCCTCGCCCGACACAGAACCAGAGCCGGGAGCCGGGGCTGCGTTCCTCGCCGGCGACACGGCTGAGCCAGGGCCCTGCGCAGCCTATGGGAGCAGGAGGCCCTCCCAAGACAGGAGGTCTCAGGAGGAGAGGCCTCAGCGCCCGGCGCCAGTGGCCTGTGGTCTCATTTCTTATCCTGAAGAGACATTCGCTTTTATATTTAACGTTGCATTACTCTCCTACAGACAGTCCTCAAGCTGCTTAGGCGTCAGGCCCACGGAGTGGTTCCTGGGCTTCCCGGCTGGTCAGAGGCCAGGAGGGGAGATGCCGGTGGGCGTGTAAGCCGTGAAGGGAACTGACCCTGGGGGTCTCCTCACACAGGGCGATGTCAGCACTGATGGGCCCCAGAGCCCCCGGCAGTTCCATTCCAGGCCTCAGCTCGAGCCCCCGGGCCCCACACGTGGTGGGACCCCACAGCCCTGCGGTTGCATCAGGGGAGACGGTCTCGAACAGACTTGGTGTTACGACCACCAGCGTGAGCCTCTGACTCACTCGTAAAAGACCTCAGCACCTGTCGTCCCCCGTGTGAGACCAGGACTGCGCACCGTCCAGGAGTGCCAGCCTTGCTCAAGGCCTCTGAGCCCTGGGGGCATGTGCTGGGCAGTGGTGGGGACGGGACCCCGCGATCCGAGGCCCTCCTGAGTCGGGCGGGCAAACCCCACACCAGCCTTGGGTGGGGGCCCTGCCTGGGAGGAGACGCGGGTCCCCCCCAGCTGTCACCACCGCGGGTGTGTGGGACCCAGGGACATTTCTGTGATCAGGCGCGCCTGGGAGCTGCACACAGAGAGCCCTGCGGGCCCGGCCAGTGTTTCCAAACAGGGAGTCCTAACCAGGCGACCAAGGCCCCGGCTTTGCCGGGCCAGGCCTGGCTTGCGTCTGCTGTCCCGGGCTGACTATTAATAGCTCCCCCTTCTCTCCCGAGAGCCCGTGCTGGGCTGATGCTTCATGCAGTCACCCTATTTATAGCCCAGCAGTGGGTTATGCAGTTGATTTTGTGGGTACCAACCAGTGTCTGAAAGGGTAGCACGGACGTGTGGCTTTGCAAAGTGTTTGCTGGGTCCCGGTGTGAAATGCATTTCTAACTGTGGATTTTAATCAGGAAAGCTGAAAGCCAGCCCAGAGATTCCTGACTCAGGAGCCTTCCTGAGGAGAGCCTCACCCCACCTGCCACCCAACCCACCAGGTCACGTGCAAACACGGGTGTCTTCTCTTCTGAAACGATGGTTTCTCCCAGAACCCTGCTAGCCATGATTAACCTTCACACCTGGGGCTGCGGGGATGCAAATGGAACCACCTCTGACACCCAGCGTTGGTCGAAGTCGGGTCCCACTTGAATCAGAAGGCACAGCTCCTGTCTCCGGGGTGTGTAAGGGCTTGTTGGGTACCCACGACCAGCACACCCCACCGAGAAATGAGCGTGTAAGTGCCGACTGGAGTCTCTAACTCCGAATGCAGACCCGGGGCTGAGGGGTGGGAGGAGCAGGCGGAAGGGCAGGAGCCCTTGGTGGGTGACAAGGAGCAGTGACGCGCGGGTGGCTCGGGGGGCCCTGCCCGGTGCTGGGGCCTGGGGATGTTGCTGGTGGGGCAGGGACGCCTGGGCTCCACGCGGAGATGACATTCATAATAGGCCCCCGGCCTCCCTGTGCAGCCCCACAGCCCCCACTCCGCCAGGTCTTCAGGCTCCTCTGAGAAGGTGCCGAGAGGGGCCCGCACCCTCCAGGTCCTGGGAGGTGGTGGCGGCCGGGGCCGAGCAGTGGTGCTTCGCATGGCAGGACACGCCGAGGTTCGGCCAGACTGAGGGCTCCCCTCGGAGCAGGATGGGGCAGGATTTCTGGAGCCTTGGCCACTGGACAGCCTCTGTCTCAGGTGTGAGGAGGTGCCTGTTCTCACCTGACCATGGAAGGCTGAGGCTTCTTTGTTTTAAAACAAATATTTTAGAGACCACCGTAGACAACTGCCTGTTTTCATGGGAATGTGGCCCACGGTGCGCGCAGGCCATCGAAACCCCTCCCAAGACTCACACACCACCTCGGGACACGGGACAAAGTGCACAGTCACCCGGCGTGAGAGTGGGATGAGCGGAGCTGTCCTTCCCGAGAGTCATTAGCAAAGTGACTTTCAAGAGCCACCCGTTCTGCCTAGGAGGCTGTAATGAGGGTCACGAGACTGTGATGGGTGTTTTGCAGAATGTGACATGGAAGTTAACTCCTCCACTTCTCCCAGCAGCCTGTGAAGGAGCAGACGGGGTGTTACTGCCTCCGCGTTGCCTGCACACAGATGAGGGACCTGGTCCTGGGGGCGAGAGGCCAGTTTAAGAACACACGGCCTCCACGGCGCAGAGGTGAGGCTCCATCCAACCCCACAGAGTCTGTTCAGTTTTCTCCCTTGAGAGGCATCGGTTGGTTCTGCATGTTAGGAGCTCGGGAGTCACCACTCCATCCTAACAATGAGTAACACTCTGAACAGACTGAAACCAACCCTTCTTTCCAGATCTGCAAGAGAAAGGAGGACACAGGACAGACAGCTTCCCTGAGACTGGACAGACAGGCAGGCGGCTGCAGGAGCTGGGGCTCCCAGAGCAGAGGCGCGAGACTGTCTGCTCGGCTGCAGGAATCAAGACAGTGTGGTGCAGCCGAGAGGTGGACAAATACATCAGTGAAAGGAATAGACTGTCCAGAAACAGCCACATAAACACAGTCACTGACCTTTGACACAAAGCAAAGGCAGTACAACGGGGCAAAGACAGACTTCAGCAAATGTCGCTGGAACAACTGGACGTCCACGTGCAAAGAATGAATCCAGACACAGGCCTTACGCTTTCACAAAAGCAACCCAGAGTGGGCCATAGACCGAAACGTAAATGCACACCAGTGGAACTCCCAGGAGACGGCACGGAGAGAACCTAGGTGGCCTTGGGTGTGGCGACAAGTCCTAAACACAACACGAAAGCACTGACCGTGAAAGAAGTAACTGATAAGCCGGACTCAGCAACATTTGAAAGTTCTGCTCTGTGGAAGACAGCATCAGAGAACGAGAGGACGAGCCACAGACGGGAGAAAATACTTGCAAAAGGTACATCTGACAAACGAGTGTTATTCAGACCATAGAGAGCACTCTTAAAACTCAACAGTAAGAAACCCAACAACCCAGTTACAAACGGGCCAAAGACCTTAATGGACACCTCACCGAAGAACAGGTCCGGATGGCAACCGAGCGCATGAAAAGGTGCTCCAACCCCAAAGCGCAGACCGCGGCGTCACGAGGCTGGGCCAGGGCGGCCAGGGGTGGCGTGCACCGCACATGGAGGGCGGGCTGCAGGGGCCTCCCTCGACTGCAAAACAGCAGCTAATACCAGGGCTACACCTGGGGGCTTGTCGGGGGGTAATGGGAAAGGCCACGTCCGGAGTCGTGCATGCTCGTGGTGATGCTCAGTAAGTGACTGTGTTACTTGGTCTGGTCTTACGATGAAAACTGTTTTAATGATGAAACAGATTTGAATGGTTATTAATCCAGTGACCCAGGTCTCCCTTGTTCAGGTAAAGAAATACTTCTCCAGCTTCCTTGTACATGTTCTGCCTCACAGAGGATCTTGCACGCTCACTCAGGGTGTTCCCTGCCTCCCCGTGGGGCCCGCACAGCACTGGTGGAGGGTGCTGGATGGTGGCTCCTTCTCAGCCTGTGTGGGTGATGGGCCTGAGCTTCTACCAAGTTCTCCTTCAACCTTCGATGCAGCCTTCGGTGATGGCCAAGGAAGTTGGGACCACCTCCAGGTCAGAGGCCCTGGACAGCACTGCCCAGCACTGCCCTGGGCGGGAGTGACCAGGCGCCGGTCACAGCAAGTCTGGGTTGGCCCGGGGGACATTGCAGGTCACAGCTGTCCTGAGGAGGGGGCAGAGACGGCGGAGAGGGCGTCTCACGTGTCTGAAGCCTCATGAAGGAGGGGGCGTCGCAATTGTCACTGTGACTGCCCCCACTTGGAACAGGGCTGATGTCCCGTGGACACGGGCTGCCTTCAGCTGGCAGCGGGCATCCAGAGTCTCAGGAGCGCGG
Organism: Vicugna pacos; assembly: GCF_048564905.1. Taxonomy (NCBI): domain Eukaryota; kingdom Metazoa; phylum Chordata; class Mammalia; order Artiodactyla; family Camelidae; genus Vicugna; species Vicugna pacos. Next base: position 165,345 of record NC_132993.1, on the reverse strand, counting down.
CCCGGCTGCGGTGTCCAGAGGAGGGTGGGGGCTGTCGGCAGGGTCGCCGGGACTCCGTGAGAGGCTTGCGAAGGGCACCTGAGTCTCAGTCACGTGGGGAGCGGGCCTGTGCTGGTGTGGACAGGCTAGAGGAAAAGCGGATTTTCTTTCAAAATCCAGGTGTGACACCTCTGAGGGAAGGCCGCAGCTGTAGATGCTTGGGAGCGTTTTCTCCCACCGAGGCCTATTTCGAGCAGCGTTTATGGTAAGAAAAAGCAACAGGCCAAGGGATGGGAGCCTCTGCTTTGCTCCCGAATGTCCTCAGCTTTGCGTGAGTGCAGGCAGACTCCCCAGCCTGACCGGCCGGAGACCATCACACGCCCTGCGGGGCCGCCTGGGGATCAAGGCCAGTTCAGACACCACGACGACACAAGAGACAGAGAAAGACAGAGGGGTGTTCCCGGTGGGAGGAGGCTGGGGTCACTGCCCCGCGACACATGGGCTTGTCCTGGTGAAGACGCCGCGAGGACGGCACTGGGAGGTGGACGGCAGTCCAGAGAGCAGCACTAGGTCGCAGAGGGAGTGCCTTCTCTTAGGAAACACACTCTCACAGCCACCAGCTGAAGAGGCACATGTGTGTGAGCCCGTGGTCCCACATCCACGCCCGCCACGGCCCGCTCCCGGAGATGCGCGGAAGTCACCAGACACACCGGGTGCGTCGGGCTCCCTGCGCGGTTCCTCCAGTTCCAGGAAACGCGCGACGGACGGGGTAGGGTGACCGTCCAGTGTCCTCGCTGCCTGACAGAGTCTAGGGTGAGGAGGCAAATGTCACTGTGAAATGACTTGTCAAACGGCATAAATTTGAATTTTGGGGGGACTTAAGTTTTGATTCTATTTGAATACAAAGGTAATACATGACTACCTTTGGGAAAATAGAAAACACAGCAAAGGCGTTCAAAGGACCTTGCTGCGCGAGGCCCTGTTTCTGCCCTTTAGCAGCAGATTTGCTGGCTCACGGCCTCCCAACACCCACGTCCAGACCCTTGAATTTCCCCGAACCGCACCGACCACGTGACTGTGTGCTGACTCGACAGTCAGCAGGTGAACCTTCCCAGAAGTCTGTCTGCCTTTTTCTGAGTCATTAACGGAGATCACAAGGACCCAGTAAAACAAATAGTGCTAATTTACAAACTTTCTTCAGTTATTTCTTAGGACCACAAACTTTCAGTCACATGGAGAAGCTAACAGGATTAATTGCCCAGTGAACGTCTTGGTCGCCCTCAACCTACCCCAGAGGCAGTATCTTCCCTCCTCTCCCCACTTGAAGGGCCTGGCGGGGACAGCCAGTATCCCCAGCTTTGCAGACTCACCGCTGCCTGAGCCCTAATGTCTGTGTCCCCAGGAAGGGGTGTCACCTACAAGCCCAAATGGAAGGGGGGCATCGGGGAGACGCCCCCCCACCCCAAGCACTGTCTGGGCTGAGCCCTCTGCTGCGGATGCAGCCTGCAGCCCTGAGTCCCGCCTGACACCCCGGCCCTGTGGACACACCTGGTCCCGGGTCGTCCTACAGAAACGGGGTGTCACTCAGCAGTTCAGGGCCCTGGTGTCCGGGGGGGTGGGCTCACTGCTCGGCCTCCCTCCTCTACCACAAGGCTGCGGACGCCCGCTGGGTCTCCTGCGCTGACGGCAGGCCTTTTCTTTATACTTCCCTTGACTCACTGCCTTGTCTCTTGGTCGGACGTTAGCCCCCCGGGGGCCCCTGGGCTCTTTCTTCTTCACTATTTGACCCTAATCTCCGTGCCTCCATCTCCCTTCCTGCAGGGGGGTCTCCTAGCCCCGGGAACCTGCCCTGGGACTCACGTGCTTCCACAGATTCTCTCTTAACCTCCCCTCCCGCACCGACTTCTCCTTTGCCCTCGGGAAGACGCCTTCCTTTACTGGGCAAGCATTAAGCGTCACGTTTACAGGTTCAGTTAAAACCAGCATGAAAACAGCTAATAACTATGTCTGTCATGAGTCTCCTGAATCACGTTTTGCCGGTGGGTAGCGGCTGCGTGTGGGCTCAGGCCCCGCTCCGCGGACAGTGGGGCGAGTCCTCCCGTGTTGCTGAGCCCGCAGGTCTTGCTGCCTGACCCAACGTCACCCCGTTGCTGGTGAGCCATCCATGCAGCCAGCATGGCCCTCACGTGCCCTGCAAACCGCCATGGGAGGCTTCCTCCTGCCACTCACTGCGAAATGAGGCAGACACTGCCCTTGGCGCTGGTTTGGAGGCAGAAATGATTGTGGAGTGTGTGCACCCAGCCCCCGGGTCAGCTCACACTCAGGGCCGCCTGCACCTGTGGGGCTCCGGCCCCGGCTCTGCCTCCCGCAGGCGACTCTCCTTTCACACAGGACCGTGGGGCCCTGCAGGACCTGGAAGGACCAAGGGGGAGGCCGAGGGTGCCTGATACGGAAGGACGCTGCACGCCGGGGGTGGGGACCCTTGGGAGGGGACCTTAGCAGTCAGTGGGAAAGTAACTGCCGTGGTCTGAAAGCTGAGAGGAGACCGCACACATATTTTTAGGAATATGGCATAACATGGAAGAAATGTGTCCACTTGAAGTGTGGGAAGGCTGAAATGCCAGGCAGTTCTCTTGGCTAAATTTAGCAGAAGTGCTCTTTGTGCAAGGGCTACGTTAGCATATACATAATGCGGGAGACATGGTGTGCGCTGCCTCGCGTGTCTGCCCAGCACAGCACGCCAGCGTGTCGCTGGGCTGCTGTCTTCTGTGGGCAGCCGGGCAGCGGGCCAGGGCAGAGTCATACGTGTGTCTGCGTCACAGCGGGCAGCCAAGAGGGGCACAGCCATGGGGTCCTTCTGGAGTCACCTGGGAACCCCCCCCCCCAGGGCCACATTCTGTACTTCGCCAGCTCCCAGCATCCCTGGGCAGTAGAGGGGACACTGAGGCTGGCCCCAGGGAGTGCTCTGACCAGGAGCCTCTGGGCAGCCTTTGATGGAGGAAGAAAGTCAGGAGACCAGGGTCCACCTGACGTGCTGCGGCAGGAGCCACCCGGGCAGAAAGTCCAGGGTCTGGGGCACGATGGGTCGGGGGCCTAGGGGCAGGTGACCAGGGAGATGACACCAAGTGGAATGACCAGCACTGGCCATCCCATCTGAGGCTGAGACCATGATGCCAGGATAACCTCCGTAGTACAGGAGACCCACAACTTCTGGTAGGGAAACCCATGCACGCCCGTGATTCGGGGGGGCAGCTGAGAGGGTCTCTGGCTGGCCCGATTTCCCCGCGGTGCCCAGCAGGCTGGGACATGGGAGAAGAGGAAGAGGAGCTGCTGGTGAGATGCCTGTGGGCGGGGCGGCAGGGTGGCGGGGGTGGGGGGGAGGGTGTCCTTAAATCTTCCTAATGGGATTAAACCCTTTAACTGGTGGTTAAAAGACAAAAGGCCTAAGGTGAAGGTGCACACGCCTGAGGCTGGTTTTGCTGGGACAGGGACAGACTAGGAAGGCCATGGGGTAAGGGCTGCACTGTAGTCCAGACCCAGCAGCCCCACGACTCCGCGGGACCCCTGGGGTCTTCACACCCTTTTCTCCTTCTCAGGATTCCGCCTCTGGACTGTTTTATCTCTTGATTCCCTCACCGTGTGCAGCCAACCCTGGGGCTTTTGTGGAGGTTAATTTATTTCCTTGAATTTAATTAATTTTGAAACTAACAAAGATTGCACACACAGACCCAGGGCTGCAATGGGAGCAGGAAGTCCAATTAAAATCATAAAACTTGGAAGAAAGAGCTGCTGACAAGATGAGGACTGACGGGGCGGCTCGCGTTCCCTGGGGGCAGGGCCCGGCGCCGAAGCACCCTCATGCCCGGTGGCTTTCATCCGCGAAGGGGCTCCCCGTGCAGCCGCGGATCCCGGGCTGCCCAGCGCTGGAATCTGCAGTCAGGAAGAAAGTCTCTCATTTTGGTTTTCTGCCATTATTTTCTTCGCTCTCACAGATGAAAATATTTTGACTTTCTAATCCATTAGCAGAAAATATGCATTCAGGATATTTGCAGAATCTCGGAAATGTTTAATTAAGAACAAAAATAGCTCTTCATCCTGAACTGAAAAATAAACCTGCTGGTGAGGCCTCGGGACGTCCGCTCCTCACCACGCACGCGAGTCCCGAAGCTGCAGAGTGGGTGGAGAGACGTGGGTGGTCAGACGTGGACCCGCCCCCCCCGCCCTCCCTGCCTACAACAGGCCGACACCCTCCAGGCGCCGGGGCCTGTCTCCCTGCCCCGAGAGAGGTCTGCCCACATGCCACAGGGGAGGCAGGTGAAATGGGACAGGGTCCCTCTCCTGGATCCCTGGTCACTGTGGGGCCTCCCGCTCCTGGTCAGAATTCAGGGTGCTTCCCCAGGAAGCTCGCCTGGGTCTAATTTTCTCTGGTCTGTAAGCCCAGCCAGGCCGTCAGCCAATCCTCGTGTCTCCTCTGGGACGTGGCCCTCCCGCTGGTGGAAGGCGGAGCAGGTCCACCCAGGGCTGCCTTGTAATGAGTGATGGGGCTGAGGCTGAGACCCGGGACACAGAAGAGCTCACTCAGCACCACGCACACCCGGAGCGGAGGGAGCAGAGCAGAGGAGCTCAGTCCAGCAGCACGGAGCCGCGCCCCTCACACCGGGTCTCCCTTCCCCACAGTGGACGCCCAGTCAGGGCCCCGACGTCCCACAGCAGAGCTGAGGATTGGAGACGGAGTCTGACAACCTCCTGATTCCCTGGCTGACAGTCTGGCTGTAGGTTCCCAAAGAAAAACCCAGACCAGCCTTCATCTCCCCTTCCTGGGGGCTCTGGACGCTGAGCCTGAAGCCCAGGCCCCGACATCCAACCTGGTTTCCTTGAGACCCTGGAAGGGCAGTCATGGAGGCACCCCCGTATTGGCTGGGAGGGTCAGCGCAGCCTCCGCCGGGCTGCCGGCCCAGGGGTGTCCCACATCCTCTGCGGCAGCTCCCACCTGGGAGGAGAGAGCGGCAGGGCCAGGGAGCGGCCCACCGATGGGGGGGCCAAAGGGACTGGCTCCAGGCAGGCAGACCCTTGGCCACGTCACATCATTTCTCTAAACCTCAGCTTCTCTGTCTGTGAAATGGGTGGTCACCAAGACTAAATAAGATGGAGGGGACTCGGGGGCGCCAGTCAAAGAGCACAAGCTTGCAGGGAGAAGGCGAGTGAGTCCTGCGTCTCACCAAGTCCAGGTGAGTGCGAAGGGCTGGGCGTCGTTGCACAGTGTGCACACGAAAGCGTCACACTGTGCACCTGAGGTGTGTGTGGTGTTCACCGGCCAGTAAGAAGACGGCGAGGCAGTGAGGGCGCACCGCCATCTTTCTCGCTGGCCGTCGGCCACGGGCCACGGGACTCATCTTCCAGTCAGAGGGACGCCAGCTAAAATGAGCCACTTCCTTTTCTAGGGTTTACTAACTCGGTGGGAAGAGAACTGGCTTTAAATGATAAACCTTAGAGAGGAGAGCACACAGAGCCCGTCTGTGGAAAAGGATCATGAGGAGCTGAGCCAGGGAAAGCTCCCTGACTGCAATGCCCCAGTGGTCTCTCTGGTGTCAGGACCCAGGGACGTGGGAAGTGAGACTGACGTGGGGGGGCCAAGGGCAGGTGAGGGGGCGTCACCTGCACAGAACAGATTTCCACTCACATTTTGTGGGCTTGTGTGTGTAGCAGGCACCCCCAGGGCTCTTTAAAGGGGCCAGTGTGCCCCCACACCTGGCATCGGATGGGGATATGTGTCTGGAACAGCCCCGAGTTTGGATTCCTAAGGCGCTCACGTGTCCAGACAGGGTCCCAGGGCAGGTCACCGGGCCCGAGGCGAGGCAGGGACCCAGTTTTCTGGTGTAAGCAAAATAAAGCGACCATCGCAGGACACTGCTAGGTGAGTGTGCCGGGGCTGAGGACAGTCTCAGAAGGCCGGGATGGAGTTTAGCTGAGCTGTAGTGGCAGGTCATTTAAATGATCGCATCTCTGGAGAAAGGGTGTCCCAGGAACACCCCGCCCCCAACACTCTCCTTAAGCTACGGGGCGGCCAACAGGGTGGCCCTGAGGGGGACGCTTGCCTAGCCTGAGTCCCCACCCCAGCCCGATAAAAATCAGCAGCAGCCAGCCATGCCCGTGCGGCCCCAGCCAGGGACACAGCCGGAGCGTCTTTGCAAAATAAGGGTCCCATCTCCCACTGCTGGCTCAGGGCTAAGAAAACCGCGGCTCACAAGGGGGCAAAATCTTAAATGGGACAAAGAAACCCTCACGGCAGAAAGGACGCCCATTAGAGCTCATTTCGTAGGTAGAGCCACGCTCGGTGTCCCCTTTCAGACACAGGCGAAGAAAACCAGCCTTTCCCGCCCCAAATCGTGGAACCATCACAGGATTCCAAAAGCCGGGCAACCGAGCTGAACCAGGGACCTCGCTGGATTTGGCCAATGAGGAGTGGGAGGGAATCTGGGCAGGTCTTGTGGCAGCAAACGGACACGGCTCAACGCGCCCCCGGGAAACGGGCCGGAGAGTGAGGGCCACGCACCGCCCTTACCTTGCTCTCGTCTTCGGAGTCACTGTAGCCACACGCATCCACGAAATCCGGGAACGTCTCTGACCACCCGTCACTGGTGCAGTTCTTGCTTATGTTTCCTGGAAGGTGAAGCCGAGGCTTTAGACCTGTGTGTGCATGGACTCTGGCCTTGGTGGGGAGACCAGCGCCTGCACCTGCGTGGTCCTGGGACACTTCCTCCTCTGGGGTCAGCGAGAGCCCCATCCGAACCCCGAGCTGCACAGCGTGTCCACCCTCCTCTGCCTCCTCGAGGAACCTGGGCGGCGGCCCTCACGGTGGTGTTTACGGGGAGAGGGTGGTAACGAGAGTGTGTCCTGATCACCACAGAGCAGAGCGGGAGTTCAGAGACTTACGTGCTGTCAAATGAGCGGCACCTGGAGCCAAACCCCATCACCCCGCAGCCACCGTCCTGCCCTGCCCTGCGCTCCCCAACTCTGTAACAGATGGGCAGTGAGGTCCTGAGGGTTCAGTAGCGACCGAGATTTCTGACTAAAAAGTCCCTCGTTTCCTCTACACCAGGGCAGCCTACTTGTTCACCTGCTCTGATGATCATCGGGTGAAATGAAGAGCATGGCATGTCCCCACTGAGGTGGTGACACTCTCGGGACACTGTGTGGAGGGGGCAGGAGGGACTCTGATCCACTGGAGGTGGGGGGGCGGTGATCAGAGCCGCTGAAAACACCGCCTGGGTTTGCCCTGCAGTCACGTGCCAACACCCTCCCTGCCCCGGGTTTCTCTGATTCTGACCTAAACCCGCTTCTGCTCCCGCTCCCGGCGCTTGAGGGGCAGCTCGGATGCAGGGGCTGCAGTGGACAGCGAGGAGAGACAGAACCCTGAGGGGCAAGGCTCTGCGGCCTGGCCCCCCTGCCCCACCTCACAGGCAGGGAGACCGAGGCCACAGAGGACAGGGATGGCCTGCCCATCAGAGCCACAAGAGTCAAGAGAGGGACAACAGTGGTGGCAGCAGGTGCTCAGGCCACCCTGACAGCTACGCGAGGAGGCCCTTGGATGAGAAACCTGAGGCTCAAAGGGGCTGGGCCTCCTGCCTAAAGCCACACAGTGGAGGGCCGGGGGCCCGGCTTCAGACCTAAGCAGTCAGCTCTCACCTGCACAGCACACCTGTGGCCTGCCTGCTCTTGGGACCAGACAGCAGAGGGCTGAGCCAGTCACTCCTCACTGGGTGAACAGCAAACACTAAAGAAGACGTGTAAACAAAACTCATCCTGTGACGTCGGGATTCCCCACGGGCTCCTCATTCTGCCTGGCTTCCCACACCTCCGTGACACTGGAGAAGAGGTGGAAAGTGAGCTCCCGGGAAAGGCCTGCGGCAGCAGCACGCAAAGTTCAGGAGGTGAGGGGGAAGGGGAGGTGAGGGAGGGGCCAGGTGGGGGCACAGCTTCAGGACTCAGGAGCCTGGATCTCCTCTCCCTCCTGTGAGCGAACTTCTCCCCAACCCTGAACCTGTGGGGATCTCTCCTATCTGGGGGACCTCCCCCCACTTTGTGGGGACCCCATAATCTTTGTGACCTCTCCCCACTGTGGCCCTAATTTAGCTGCAGTGAGTGGGGGCCCTCAGGACAGTGGCAACAGGTGCCCCCCAGCTCCCCAAAGCTGAGACACACTCCTGACCTTGCTCATGGAGTGTACATTTGTGTGTGATTGTCCCGAAAAGAGCCTCGGTCACAGCATTGGCCCTGACCCCTGCTAGCTGGGCTCAGACCCCGAGCTGCCAGGCTGGGGACACGTGCACCCCGCCAGGTTGTTGCCGGTGCAGAGCACACACGCCCTCTCCCTAACTCTGAGAACCCCTAGTTCTCGAAGGCATCCAGCCCGCCCCAGGTCCCAGTTTGTCAGAATAAATCTCCAGGTCCCTAAACCCGCCCCACCTCTACCTGGCCTTACTCCTTTCAGAGACCTGCTCTCTGCGGGCCCCGTTCTGTCCTCTCCACTGTCCCCCAATGGAGGTGGAGCCCCGCCCACCCAGGGAGCAGACTCCCATCCTGTCCAGCCAGCTCAGGGGTGTCTCACGTGGGCCTGGGCTCAGGCTGGTTGCCATGACAGTATGCACAGACATCCGCAGAGCACCCCCCCATTTCCCGCCTGCCACGCTTTATAAAAGACATAGGTCTATTTCTTGGACATTGAGGTTTCCCGGGCCTGTGTGCAGACCTCCTGGAGGAGGCGGCACCCCAGCCCATCAGCACCTTCTGAGGCTGGAACCCCAGAGGCTGTGGGTCCTCAGGTGATGTGGGGCTGAGAACCTGGAGAGACGCTTCCTGCGAAGGAGAAACACAGTCCAGGGCCAGGACGAAGTCAGGCTGCATCCCTGGGCATCAGCACCTGCAATGCCCTGGAGGACACTCTCTGGGGTCACGGGAGCCCATGGGCGGCAGGGCTACGTTCTCTCCCTGCCTGGCACCATGGCCCCGGGTCAGCGCCGCCACCATGCACATCCTGGCACCTGCCTGTCTTGGCACAGCTGTTCCCCACCCCTCAGTCAAGGAAACCAACTCCTGGCATCTGTGCCTTGATGCAGAAACCGGCCCCTCAGACGCAAACCCTCTGCTAAAGCTCAGGAGCAGGGCTGGCGACAGTACCTGGTTTGCTGTAAAGGTTGCTGAACAGTTTTGGGCAGGGCACCGTGACGGTCTCGCCGACATCCGCAGGGCGCCAGCATGTGATGTTGTCCCAGATGCCGCTGCAGGCTGGAGGGGGAGACGGAGGGGGAGACGGAGGGTGAGGGAAGGCCCGACCCCCGCGAGCATGGCGCACGGGCCACGTGTGGGGGTCCCAGGGTGGTGGGCCGTGTCTGCTCAGAAGCTTCGTAATAGAGAGCCTATTAATTAGACAGCTGTCTTCCAAGCGACTTTTCTGTGAAACAAACTTGCACCACAGTATTACTGAGAATGTACTTGGCGTGTGTTCATCGTAAGCAGCTTTGGAGAAGTGAGCAGGTTTGCGGTAGACGGTACTTGAGTAGCCCAATGTGCACCATGAACTGCTGAATTTTAACAGAATCATTACTTTCCTGCTGCTGACGCGGACCCCTCCAGTGTGACAAAATGGGCACCACTGGTATTTGTGTAAGTCCCGGGGATGGGTTCCCTGGATGAACATACACTTCAGCTTTTACAGATTCTGATTTCAAGATAATTTGCAAATTTAAACCATAAATGAATCCACATTTGAACTCAGGTATTTTTACTACAAATCCAAGGTATTTCTACTGTATTTTGTCATCTCTAAAATTTTATATTTCATTTAAACTTCAACACTGGAGGAGCAGTGCGCTAGCCTCAGCAAAAACAAAGAAAGAGACAGGAGTTCTGCTCTCTGACGCCGTCTTGACCTGTACCATGCCAGCACAAATACACCAACGGGGTATTATGCGTTTTTGGTTTGAACACTGGAATGTATTACTTCCAAGAACACAGATACTGAAAAGTTGGCTACAAACCGAATTTTGCAAAGAAATATGAAAATACTTTCTAAAATAAAAATGAATATATATTCGTTCTAAAAACTGAACTACATGCCATAGATTGAGCACATAAATTCACACTATAATAATGTTCTTACATATTTAAAGAAAATGCTGCTGTAACGGGACAAGTAACTCAGTACAAGCTGGGTGGGAAGGGCGGCCGCAGGCCCAGGAGTGGGCAGGTGGGCGGGCAGGCGACGGGGCCCCAGCTGCGTGGTGAGTCTCAGGGCACGAGACTGCCAGTCGGGATGTGAGCTCTTCCTTCCACTGCCCAAACCGCAAGAAGTGACAGTCAAGAGTTTGCAATGGTAGAACCAGGAGATGCCAGCAAAGACAGAAGACAGAGGGCATGTGTGTGTGCGTGAAGTAAGCAGGCAGCGCAGCCTGCAGGAGGGGAGTGGCGGGCAGCCCCTGGAATCAGGGCTCTGGGTGCCCGGACGCCGGCCCCTGCCAACTAACTCGAGGCCTTGGATTCCCAGCACTGAGACATCCAGCCTCCCTGCCCGCTAGGTCCTCCTGGGAGCTCTGCCGATGCCACCTGCAGGGATGGTGCCCACAGGAGGCGGGAGGTTCGGAGCAGCTGGGCCACCTGGGCAGGGGTGGGGGCGCGGATCAGCCTGTGAGCCTGACTGTCGTCAGGGCTCCTTGTTGTTTGGCACAGAGGTGTTGCCTAATCATTGATGGATTACAGAAAACTAGGGAAACGAGGCACTTAGCGCCCCAGGGAAACAGTTACACAAGAATGGGGACGGTGGACGTGACATGTCACTGTGATCATAAAAACGTAAACCAGCGATGTGATTGGCCCCCCCGGGGTGGGGGCAGACTGGAGGAGGAGGCCTGACAGGCAGGCCCGTTCCCAACAAGAGGACAGCTTGAGCAAAGAGACATTTGGGAAAAAAGGCTGGTTGCAAAAGTAGAGACTAGTCTACGGTGCCCAAGACAAAGAGGCTTGGATGAGGCCACCAGGGTCTGGGCGAGAATTTATTTTTGTTACATGTTGGTAGCAACCTAGGTGTTTGAGATGGTGATAATAAAAATCAAGGGTCAGTCTGAAAAGAGGAAAATTTTGTTCATATTGATAGACTTGGAATTTATTTGATATGGGGGGCACAGCTCAGTGGTAGAGTACGTGCTCAGCATGCACGAGGTCCTGGGCTCGATCCCAGAACCTCCACCAAAAACAGAAGTAAGAAAACCTAATTACCCACCCCAGGCTGTCTGATGAGATTCAGCAGCCACTGCTATCTTCTAAAAGCTCTAAATAAAATAACACAATGAGGCCTCCTAACGTAGCAAGCCCAGCAGCTAAGAGAGCAGGCGTTGTTAGCAATGGTTAGACCCAGCCTCAGCCCAAGGCAGGGCCTGGCCGGACCTGCTGTCAGCATTGCTGTTCCGCAGGGCGTCAGAGCTTCAGCTGAAACAACAGACAGGAGGAGACGAACCCACGTGTAAAGAAGAGAAAAATCCCAGAACCGCACTTCGCAGTGTGGCCACCACTAGGCGCACGCAGCCATTTAAGCTTAAACCTAAATCGACTGAAACTAAGTGCAATTAAAACATCAGCCCTCAGTCACAGTGGCCACATGTCTACTGCTTGGAAGCCACGTGGCTCTCAGCTCACAGCTCAGATGGAACGTTTTCATCATCACAGAAAGTTCCAACAGACAGGGCCCCCTAGAGCCGTAGTTACAACAAACAGAAAATAAAATTAAAAAGCCACTCTTGCAAACTAAGAAAGCAAAGAGAGAAAATAATAAAAACCCATCACTACTGCACAGAAACTATTACAGAAGGTAAACTGGCCCAGACAAATGAAGCCTTCTCTGTGTCATGGTTTTTCAGCCAAAAATGTCCATGCAGATTATCTGAAATGGCTTATGAATGAATTATGAATGAGACTTTTTCGGTAATAAATTTATTTTTCACTTATCATGCAAACCTTCTCTGTCTTTCAAAACCCACCACAAGGAGGAGACCAACCGCTCATCCACAGTTGTGGTCTGCGGCTTCATGAATTGGAAAGCATGGGAGAGAACCAGAAAAAATGCCTTAAATACCACCTATTAACTTAAAACACGAGATGTGTGTTTGTCACTTGAACACAGCACAGCCAGCCAGAGCCCTTCCTCTGCGTGGGGCCTGCTGACGGGGCTGTTCGCGGTTCCTCTGGTGGAAGTCACGACCCGCGTGTCGCCCATGGTTCCCAGTGGCAGGGCGTTGATGCGGCTGACGGAGGTGCGTTTCCAGACAGTGGGCCCACCTGCCACTCTCACCTCTAACTCCACAGCCGCTCAGCAAAGCACACACATTAGCTGCCCTCAGAGCAGGCGCTTCCCTTCGTGCTGTCGGCTCACGTGTTTAATCAAGCGACTGGCTGAGCTGGCTTGGGGGCGTCAGTATCTGTCCCCAAGGCCGCGGGGAGGTGACGGGTGGCGGGGGACCTCACCAGGGCCCTGGACCGGCGCCTCCACAAACCCCCCAGTTTCACGGGAAAAGACAATACGGGGGTCCAACGTAAACCAACGGTGCCTCCTAAGTTCCTGGGACGGCAGTTTGGTCTCTTGAAAACAACATTCTAGACCAAGTGGTTCAGAAAAACCGGTCCTATGAACAGTGCAGCCTTCAGCCTTCTTAAACTTCCTGGCACCGTCAAGGGCATGTACTCGGACATCGATGAGAGTTTAGGAAGGGCTGCTGTTCGAACAGGCTCCAATCAACACTCTGGAAATAAGGGCCCCAGAGGGCAGGGCTTTGAGGAGACGGCTGGGACTCACCCTGGCTCGGGGAGGGGGGCGGTCCTGGCAGTGGGGAGGAATATATCATAACGGAAAGGAAACTAACCCCCTTACACCTGAAAAACCGACTTTCTCTCCCGAATGTCCGCAGGCAAGTCGTGCTCTCACAGATGATGGCACACGTGTAGTTCTGAGTCCTAGATGGGTTTATTTTCTCACTGTCTCAATGATATAAACACTGATTAATTTTCAAGGAAACCACATGAGTCTCACGACTTCATTTCTGACAGAGCTTTTACAGACACTGCACTTCCCCTCACAGGTGCCCGGAGCAAAGACACTCATTCTGAGATGAAGAGGGAGACTGGGGCCAGAACCCCCGCCTAGAGGCCACCGTCCCTCTGGCCTCGCTGACCTCACGGGACCTGTGGATGTGCTCCCACCACTGCAGCCTTCCACATTCCAGGTGCTTCATGATGAAAGCACCGGACACAGAGGCAGAGGCAAGTGTCCAAGTCCAGGTTCCTCCTTAACCTCAAATGTGATGGAGATAAACCCCCCGCCCGCGTACACGCGTGGACAAGGGGATGGCCCTGTGACCATGCACAGAGCAAACACCAAGAGTTGAGTTTCGGGCGAGGCTGTGACCCTGACCTGCATGTCCGCCCCCCGTCTCCGGGTGAGGGTCCTGGGGTGCCCCATTTCTACCCTGGGAGAACTCCAGGCCCCTCAGTAGCAACTTGCAGAGAGAGCACAGTGCTGGGACAGCCGAGGGAGTTCCGGCGGGCTGACTCTGGAGATGGAGCCACGGTGCCCACGCACAGGGTGACGGGGTTCCCCATGGCCACCAAGAGCCAGGCCTGACAGCGGAGGAGGGCAGCGGACCAGCGTCAGAGGGCTAACCCTCCCAACCACCGGGCGCCAGATGGAGCTGGGGAAGCGGCTGCAGGGGCAGGGAGCCGAGGGCAGGGAGGCGAGAAATAAAGCTGCTTCTGGCACTACGGTGCGAGGCCAGACAACAGCTAATGCTGCGAATAACTTCTTCCATCCAAAACCCTATTTTATTTTAAGTTTAAAGTCACATGCAGCAGAGCTTCTTCCAGAATCAGACCCTGCAGAGACGCCCGGCAGAGCCGTCCTGCTCACCGACGCCCCCCGCAGGCCCTGGGCGGGGCTGACAAAGACCCTACAGGCAGCAACGCTCCCCTCTGAGCTGCAGTCCCGGGCACTCTCGCGATCCCACTACCTCTGCCTTTTGTGGCAGCAGCCGGGACCCCAAGGAAGCCGGGGCAGGTCCAGTCTAGAGGACTTCCAGTTGCCTGGTTGTGATGGAGGCTCCACGGGACACCTTTTCCTTGTTTCCAGGAGTTTCTGCAAAGCGGAGTCAGCCACGCCCGTCTCAGTGCACAGGGGAGAACCAACGGTCTGATGCAGTGAGAGCGAGGCGGGAGAGCAGGAGCCCCCTTGCCTCCCCCCAGGCTCCTGTCCCCAGCTGGGCGGAGGGCCGAGTCCAGCAGCTCTAACGTGAAGCAGGCGGAAGGGGAGAGGGTGAGACACCCGGAATGCCGCTGCTACTTAGCGGCAGGAGGAAGGGTGGTAACGGCTCTGCTCGGCTGGCCCTGCAGCCCACCGTGGACGCACCCCCACGTCCAAGTCCCTCCACCACAGTGGCTTTTATCTGCTTTCTGACTTTTTAACCTTGCTCAAGAGAAACAGAGAAACAGCATTTCTGTACCCTGGTCACTCCTTGTACAGAATCTGCTGAGGACAGAATAGCAGAGTCCCCAAGGGCCACCTGACTGACCAGGGAGGAGGCCGGGGCTCTGCTGGGCAGCACTGCGTGTGCCCGCTCAGAGGGACGCCGTCAGAGGGCAAGGCAGCGCCACCCCCAGCCCCCGCTGAGTCCCGGAGCTGGGCGGAGCCGTGGCCGGGGACAGTGGCCGGGCATGCCCAGAACACAGCCTGGGTCCTTCCCACAAAACCCACCCGGGCCCTGCTGGGTTCTGGTTTGACTCCCTTGGACAGTGTTTCTCAACGTTTAGATCGATTCCTAGGGTTCCAGTGTGTAGCTGGGCCTGAGGGCACCGCACCCACGGGCCCTACACTATGTGCACACAGACGTTACATGTGCTCTTTTTACAAAAACAGGGTATTCTGTGCACTGATGTCTTCCCTTCTCACCTAGCAACACACCACTCGTGTCTTCTCCTGCTGCTCATGTAGTGGGCCATCGCTTTTAACGGCTACCAATATTTCAACCACCCTTTTATCTGTGATGCAAGCAGGAGGTGATGAAGCAATGCCCTGGAGCACCACCTGTCAAACACTTGACAGGAGCCCTGAAGTGTCCGAACTTTCATCCTGTCCTTTGGAAGGAAATCTAGTCCTTTTCCAAATGACGAGGACAAGCTCTTCCTCACAGAGAACGCTAACTAATAAATACCTACAGAATGGTTAGACGAACACGTTGGCACTCTGGGTGCCTGAGGTCTGGCTGCTTCAAGCACGACCCATCACAAGGTGCTAAAACCATGAAGCAGGGGGGGGCTGCTGCACCAGAGCCCATACAGTGCCTGCAGCCCCACAGGTTACCTGCCAACTGCAGAGCGTAAAAAAGAACTTTGTATTCAGGATTCTGCAGGTCACTTTTTAACCAAGTGACAAACAGCACTAAGGGGCCACCAGGGTGGTGTGTGGACAGGACAGCACACACGTCACCTTAACGCACTCCTCCCAAAGAGCCTCACCCAAGTCGAAGGAAGTCCTCGCAACCAAACTGCAGTGTGGAGGAGATACGGGGCCTGAAGACTTCAACCCCGGAAGGGAACACCGAGACACACTCCGAAAGGTCCTTACTCTGGGGAGGCTCAGGCTGAGGTGCCCACAGGGTGAGGACGGCTACGTGGAGATGGGCCACGGAACGTGTCCTGTACAAGCTGCCATGGCAAGTGTTGGAGGCCGGTGACCTGGGTGTGGCCCCTAACTCCCTTCCAACATCTGATTATACAGATTTTCAATCAGAGAAAGGAGCGGCCTTTCTGTTGGAAAACTGCTAACATCGCACCCAGAAGCCACAATTCCTTGACCTGCAGAGGTATATCCCGCCCTGGAACAGCGGGACACAACGTGGAGTCCTGGCCCCGGGCAGGAGGGAGGTGGCCCCAGGGCCCCCAGGAGGGAAGGCTGCCCGGCTCAGGCCTCGGGCGCTGGCCACTGTGGCCACGAGCAAAGGGCACACGAGACAAGCGGGTACCTGGTGGAGGAGGGCACTGGGCCACGCAGCACAGGAAGGACCCCCGGGCCCGTTCCCCGATGCGGGTGTGCGCGGCTGAGCGGTGGAGGCTGCCCCCAAGCGGGCACAGACAGCACTGCTGTCCTGCCCTCACCCAGGACTGTCTCAGCCCGCACCTGAGCAAGGCTCCTGCGGGATGTGTGTGATGGTGAGCGGGGCCAGACCCCTGCCCGGAGGACGGTGATGTGATCGCTGGAGCCCTCTGCTGGATCTGGAGGCCTCGAAACACTGGCCACACTTCCCATCAGTGCCTCCCTTGGCCCTGGAGCTGGTCTTTGGGCACCTGTGATGCTGCCTGTCCAGGGTCCAGTTGCAAGTATCCTGCTCCTCTGAGTCTTACAGAGTCCAGCCCACCTGAACACTGACGGTGATGGTCAAATTCTACCTAATGGAGGAGTCCTCTGTTGTTCTGAGGGTGCATTTGCATCTTTTCTTCCTGAAATACTTTCTGTGAGACGAGGAGACAGCCACGTCCATGCAGCCGCTCAGCTGGGGGTGGTGCCCGGCCCAGTGCCTTTTGGGAAATGCCGCAATGAGGAAGCTGGCAGTAAGCAGTACTGGCAGAAGGGGAGCGGAAAGGAGCCTTCTGAGGGAAACGCCCAAGCGCTAACCCACTGGAACTTACAGAGCCTCTGTGGGGACGAGCTCTTCTCAGAGGCAGTCAGGGCAGCTGAGGTGGCACGTGCGGGGAGGGCTTGCTGCCATCTGGAGCTGAAGGAACGACTCGAGAGGCAGCCTACGAGGACCAGCTCAGGGCGTGGCAGCAGCCCCACCGCCTGTGGGGACAGAGACGGTACAGTCGTCGTCTGTGAGCTGCACTCTCTTCATGACTCCACTGCTTTTGCACAGGCTGCAGCCACATCCTCTTAAACCCGGCACGGGTGAGTGTTTGTTTCCTCAGCACATTTCTTCCCCTGGCCCCAAGGCTGCTCTCGGGAGCTGCCTGGGCCCGGAGGCTGGGCACCACGGGTCTTCCTGCAGCACGAACACAGCAGGTTCACACACCGACAGAGGCGCCACTTGGGGCTGGCTCTGCAACACCCCAGCTTGTAACGAGTCCACATAGCAGGTCGGTCCCAGAAAGAAGCAGCCGAGCAGGTGTGGACCGTGGCCCAGGGCCACCTGCGTGAGGGCCCGGGCTCTACGGAGGAGCAGACCCAGGCCCCACGAGAGCTCCGCTGCAAATGTCTGCAGAGCACGACGAGGAACGCTGTAGGGGGCTCACTCTTCAGTCCACTCCAGATACCCCCATAGTCTGGCTAATTGGGGTGCAACAATATCGTCATCCGGTGGCCTGGAGGTGAGCTGTGAACTCAGGCCAGGAAATCACCACCTGGGGTGGGGGGCAGTGCCACTGGATGGCACCTTGAAATGGGACCACTCTGGAATTCTGAACACAGAAGTGGCCGAGTTTAATTTTGGCTCAGGCAGATTCCATTTCACATTCTGGGATGTGAAGTAACATTAGACTAAGACTCAAACTCCAGAACTAGCCAACGCTGTCAACCAAACAAAAGCGTTTTCCAAAGAAACACAGAGAAATCCAGCATGAACCTGCTTAAAAGATCTGCTGAATCCAATAAACCCCAAACATCAGAACGTCCTCCAAACTGAGCTGAGTGAATCCGTGCCTGAGGCTGGGGTCCTGGCAGCAGGGCAGACCGAGAACTGACTGCACATTCCTCCTCGACAAGACCAGCACTTTCCGGCCTCCCCTCCCAGAGCGCAGATGCGGGCCCGTGGGAGGCCCCGGGGGGCCCGCAATGGGAAACAGATGGGAGGCTGAACCGTGTGCCCATGTCTTTTGTACAAATCCCCAAACCTTCCCTGCGATGTCTGTGACCACCTGGACGCTGCTGGTGTCACACGAGCTCCCAGGCTGCCAAAGCCAAGCATGTCCTGCAGGGGAGGCTGGACTCCAGCTGACAAGCGGTGGTGAGGGCGCGGGGAACTCAGCCATGTTATTCCCGGGATCATCTCTCGTGGATTTATGAGCAGGGTTGGGCGACTTCCCGGGATGGTTCCAAGACATCCATCTACCAGTGTTATGACAAACCATCCTCCCAGCACAGCTGAGCATGACCCCGAGGGCAGCATCCCTGCTGAGACCGGCCTCACACAGGAGTCCCTCCCAGGCCATATGCAAGTTCTGCAGGACGAGAGGACAGTGCGCACAGCTGCCTGGGGCCCCTGGCATGTCCGCAGGTCAATGCCCGGGTCACAGTCTACTGGCCTCTGTGGCCCCAGCCTCCGAGAGCTGAGCCTCCTGGGGGTCCTTGAGCCTCGGGTCCCTCAGTGCTCTGTCCTCTCCATCCTCACCCTGCCCTCCTCCGCTTCTCTTCCTTCCAGGACAAACCCTTGGGGTCTGTGCTTGGTCACTCCTCCTGCCTCCAGGACCTGCAGCCTCCTCAGGCCCCTCCTTCCACAGCCCAGGCTCCACAGTCCTCCCCTCCAAGGTGCTTTCCTGGCCCCAGCCCCCCCCCCCCGTTACCCCTCTTTCTCCTGCATTTCTGGAGTAGCTCACCCCATGTGTGGCCACAGGACCTCCCCAGCCCCCGTCTCCCTGCAGCCCGGCTGTTGCTCCAGCAGCCTGTGTAACAACTCCCTCACCTTCCACGGGGGGCGCCCACAGCATCTCCCACCTGGAATGTCCCTCACCCTGTGAGCTTCCCCCTTCCAGGGCCCTCCAGATCCTCTCAGAACTGTCTGCTTCACGATCCTTCCCGAGCGCAGCTCAGCCCAGATGCCCCACGCCTCAGAATCCTCAGCGGCTCCTTGGCCCGACTCCAGATGTGGGTCCACTCTGCTTTCCCTCCTCCACGTGCCCCCCGGCGTCTGAGTTCCTAGCCCCTGGCCACCGAAGAAGCTGCTCTGTGTGCCCAGCGTGTGCCCCACCACCGCACGTCCGGCTCCACCACCTCCAGGCTCCGGAATAGAGCCAGCACTGGCCCCGGCTGGAAACCTCCCTCTCCACCCTCTGAACATTTGGTTTTGGGGTCACACACAGGGTCAAGAGGAGAGTGACAGTGCTCGCTGGGGGACAGTGTTGTTCTCATCACTTGGGCGCTGTGGGCAGCCGGGCAGCCTGGCCTCACCCTCAGTGTCCACTCAAACAGGCCTCAGTCCTTTTCCCACAGAGAAGGAGCAGCTAAGAAGTCACAAGTCCCCGACCGGCGGCAGTAACCCCTCCCTGAGAGGGAGAAGAGGTCAGCTCTCGGGCGGCTGGCGCACCGCCCAGGCTGTTTGCAGTCGGTGAGGCGAGGGGTGTGGACCTGGGGGCTGCGTGGGGCCCTGACTCAACGTCCTGTCCTGCGTGGTCTCCTCCTGCAGGTGGACCACGGTTGCCGTGTGGTCCTTGTGTGTAACAGGGGGTGCATGAGGGAACCGAAGCCTAGGAGATTAAGGTGGACTCCCCAGTCCAGGTCCTGCCCCCAAACCTCACTGCAGGTGTAGGAGAGGAGGGCTGACTTCACAAAGCGAGCAAACGGTGAAAACCCTTATTCAACGAGGAGGCTCAAGTGGATATGAGGTCAGACGACCAGGGCAGTCCACGTCGGGGTTCAGAGGAGGCCCCTCCCCTTGGAAGCAGACTTTGGAGAGGAAGAAAACCCTTGTCTGAAGCACTCCTGCCTCTAAGATGCCAAATTCAGATTCGTGACGAGTGTTTGACTAGGGGTCCAGGGAGCTGGGCCCTGACACCAACCCGGAAGAGAATCTCAGAAGTCCTCTCACATTTCTGTGTGTGACTGCCTCATCTCGCTGGGGTGGCTGGACATCACCTTCCAGCACTGAGCCTGGGACCTCTGTGCCTGCTGTGTGGACGTCTCCCACTCTTGTCCTGAGGGTGGACCCTGCATGGCCTCTCCATGCCTTTACTCTGCCCTGGGTGCTGCAGGGGGTCTGCGTATCTGCTCCTGGGTCACAGGCCCAGAAGGAGGGTCCCTGGGCAGACGCCTTGGTGCCAAGAGGCTGAGGGGCCCCAAGACAGCCTCCTGCCTAGAATAAAGAGGGCGTGTGTTCACCATCATGGCGGAAGCAACGCCGACTGCAAAGGACGGGGAGGCTGGGGGCTCGGCCTGGTGGGGGCACAGCAGTCAGTGCAGGTGGAACAGGGCAACGGGGTGGAGTGAACCCGTCCCAGGCCCGAGCACAGGACAAACATGGAAACCAGGACCCAGGTCACCGAACAGAACCCAGACATGGAGCAAGTTTGTAATAAGCACCCAAAGTCCTCATCATCGACTAGCTTACAACAAAAACGCTTCCATTCTTCTCCGTGGTCTCCCACTCACCTCTTTCCTGCCTCATCTCCGAGCAAGGATAAGTAAGTCCTCAGACACTTTCAATCGCTGTCAGTTTCTGCTTCCTAGTAGGCCGACGTTACTGCGTGTTCAGATCCTCTGGTTTCCCCTCGGAAACCCTGCTGTCCTTTGATTTGGGGCCCTGTCACCCCTGCTCATCCCCATGCACCTCCACTGGGGCCTTGATTCCGGATGGGAGAGGACGACATGTCCATTCAATTTCTCATCACCCCTTCCAGCCTGGTATGTACTCAATAAAAACAAAAACATGCTGGAAAAATCAGTGACAGAACAGCCAACATACCAGAGTGATATTTTACTCACTCCAAGATCCAGGGCAGCCCCTCAAAAGCAGGCCTGGCTACCAGGGTTCTCAGACACCCACTGGAACTCGTGCTTGACCCCAGACACTCTGCAAAACCTCGTAACTGAACGGGTGCAACTCTCCAAGGTGTCCACGAAGGGCTGCAATCAGCCCCAGCAGTTGACACAACCCATGACCCCAGGAACCTGCGGGGGGACGGGCTCCACCCCACGCGCATCATGGCGGCACTGCCACGTGCCCACGGGGCTGCAGCCCAGGACCAGCCGTGGCTCCCTAAAGAGCGGTGAGGCCCAGGCCTGGGAAGCCGCTTGCGAAGCCCGCCCGGGTGCACGAGCCTCCAGAGCCGCAGGGGCCCCTGTGCTGTCTCCTCAAGCCTCCAGAGCCGCAGGGGCCCCTGTGCCATCTCCTCACAGGACGCCAGGTGGTCCCGCAGCAAATCACACCACCTCAGGCTGAGGTGGACCCGCCAGGCTCATCTCGAGATGGAGCAGCGGCTGCAGAGCCAGCCCCACCAACAGACAGAGCGACGGGACGTCCCCAGGATGTGGGGGACGTGGACAGGGAGAGGTGCACACGGGGGAGGAGACCGTCAGCAACGGCCAGCCGTGTGTCGGGGTCACCAGCAACAGACTCGGCCCACCCCAGAAAGGAGGACGGGGAGCGACTAGGGCCGGATCAGCAGCAGCAAACCCACTATGAAGCCACACCTGTGGCTCCACAGAGGGGCAGGTGCAGCTCCTCCTCCTGGGGACGCCGAGGGCACCCCGTGGATTCAACGTGCCGATGCCCCTCCTGCACCAGGAACTGACTTCGTGCTCAGGATTCCTTTTTTGAGTCTAAACACAAAATTTTACTTCAGTGTGTCCTAGCCCAGTGGGACTCGGGCTGAGGGGAGCCCGCAGGAGTGGGGACGGGGGCCCTCACTGTCTGCTCTGCAGGAACAGGGGCCACCACTCTGCTCATCTTCTCTGACCTGGTCTGCTGCCTTCTGCAGGCATCCATGACTTGAAGGGGGCAAAATCCAAACCCATCAGCTCCTGACAAGTGGATCAAAACTAGTCCGGTATTCTTCGTTTACAAAACATCAAAGGAAAGTAAGTTTTCCATCTTAGCACCTCCTGCGGCCCTGGTCCTAAGCTAACGCTGGCTGTCAGACTCACCTCAGCGACGCACCTTAAGGTGTGGTGCAGCTTGCGGAGTATCAAGGAAAGGGTGGTCCCGCCTCTGCCCCTCTGAAATCCAGGCCACGCCCACTCTGATCCAGGCAAAGAGAATGCAGAGTCAGGGGCAGGAGCCCCGGGCAGAGCCGAGGCCTGGCTCGTGGCCTGTGGGGGTAGCGCTGCCTTTGGCTGCATGTTCAGGCATCCGTGGCCTTGGAGCGCCCTGTTGGCGGGGTTCAGTTAGTCTCAGCAATGAATCAATATTAAGTCACAGAGTTCTAAACACCTCCCAAACTTTTCTTTTTCACAAAGTGAATCCTTTAAAGGAGTTCAGACTTGAAATTGGTTTTTGTCTAGATTTATGTGGTTGGTTTGTCTGCATTTGTTTCAGATTCAACATGTGATAAAAAGAATTCCTTGTTAGACTTACACACAGCAGACCTCACGAGAACTGAAAACTGTTTTTTTCCCCTCACTCTTGGTGCTTTCGCACCAGTTTCTTGATCCTACAGAATTTAAGAGCAGCTCCCACAGACCCCCAGCATCTCATGTCACCTCAGCGCCATGAAGCAAGTGTGCACTCTTGACGCTGGACCCCCGTCACCCCTCCAGTCAGAACACCTTCAGCGGCTCCCAGTCTGTCGCATCTGCAGTGTCTTTGTTCTCCTAACTCACAACTACTTACACCCCTGTGTTTGAGCCACACACACTTCAAAGAGCAAGAAAAATAAACGGACATTTAGCGCACATGCTGCCTCTGTCTATAGAAACTGACGGTGGCCGGGCTCAGGAGGCTGTCCCTTGTCCCCCCCGCCCCCCAAAGGCAGCTGGTGTCAGCAGGCCCCTCTGTGAGGCAGAAGGAAAAAGGACTCGGGCAGGTGTGTTTGCTGTGGAGCTGATACTAACACAAGAGTCGTCAGGGTAAGACTCTCCAGGGCTGACACTCGTCCCTGAAGAAGAGCCACACCTCTCGCCGCCCTCCACACGGGCAGACACTTCAAGCTCTTGACCTGAAACAGCGTGTCCTTTCTGATCAAGCGGGTGCCAAGCTCCTCAAACCCAAATCGAGGCAGGAGAGCTGGCGAGGGGACCATAACGAGTGCTTTAAATGTCCTGACACCGCTCCAGCGGGCCGGGCTGGCCCAGCCACCCACAGAGCAGCCTGGCAGCTCGGGCGGCGTCCACGCAGGTCTACCTGGCTCCTGCAGGGCCTGTTTTTCAAACGTACTAGTTGCAAACTTTCAAGAATTTGGGATATTTTGCATAAAGGCTGCATTTCTGATGTGTGAAAACAGACACCTGGCTGACCCGGCGCCTGCATTTCCCACAGTAGCCAGCCAGGTAGTGACGACAGCTGCCGTGTGGCCACAGCTCACACTGGTGAGCGGCTGGCCAGGCACCAGGGCAGGCCTGCGCCTTTGGAAGCACAGAACGGGAAGGAGGTTGTTTCGAGCTAATTAAGGCCACACTCCCCCTGCGTGAGCCAGCCAACGATGAGGAGTCTCTTTACTGGAGGCCTGACTGAGGCTCACACACCCTGTTTCACGACGGACAGAGCCAGCCTCCTGGACCCGCCCACTTCTCTGGAGCAGCATCTGTCAAGGAGCGTCACTGACACAAACTTGCAGGTGCTCCATCCACTGTCCGGTCACCTCTGACCAACCGTGAGGCCATCTCCCCTGACGGAAAGTCACAGACTGACTCCAAGTTTTGAAAGCTAAATGCTCCCTGCCGCCTGCCCTGCCAGTTTTCTCTTTGTTAAAGAAACATACTAGATGAATATGGGAAATCAAAACAGTAAGACAGTGTTGTAGGAGGTTTTCCCTAAAATGCGAGGAGGGGGCAGGCTGTCAGCAGAGAGCTCATCGGCAGAAGGAAAACTGCAATCCCATCTGCCTCGCAGTGTGTCAGCGGTACAGCTCTCCCCACTTCCGTTCTGGGAGCGCCTGCGTGTCCCAGGAGGTGTCCCCAGAGGGCACAGGGGTCAGAGGGAAACTGGAGCTGCAAGTGCCCGCCCCTCAGTGCTGGGGACCCCTCACAGGAGGGAGATGCTTCTGTTCACCTGAGCGGACGCTGTTTGTGGGCAGCTTCGGGGCCGGGCAGCTTCGGGGCCGGGCAGCTTCGGGGCCAGACGGCTTGACTGCCGGGTAGCGGGGTGGGTGCAGGGCTCCTTCCCAGGGGTCTCCCAGCGAGCTGAGGGCCACCTGCCGCGGGGCTGGTGGACGGCGCCCACCTTCCCTGCACACGTGGTGGACCACGGAGGCGCTGCAGGCTGTGCCCACGGGACCTGGCTTCTCTGCCGCACACCAGATGCTTCTGAAGCTCTCAGCCTGTCTCCTCTCAGCATTTCATTTTCCTGTATCTTAACTGTCACTGAAGGGAACCGACCTCAGTGGCCGGGACACCTGTCTTGTCGTGAGGCCACAGCCAGCAGGATCCAGGCCTCCTCTACCCGTGGAGGCGGCTAATATCACATGTGGCTTTGCAGGGTGGACCCTCACCCACGTCTGTGGTGGAGCTGAGCACCTCACCACCTTCCGCTGGACAGAGCTCAGCCAGACCTTCTGGAAGGTGTGGCCTCAGGACCACGTGTGCACTGCAGGGACACAGATCTTGAAGGCTGGAAGGAACCCTGGGCTCAGAGTCCTCATTTTCATCTGAGGAGGGGGCAGCTCCAGGGAGGACAGGAAGATGCATGGGATACTTGTTTTAGTGCCAGTCTAGAGCCGCACTGTCCAGCTCCGGAGCCGCCGGCTATGCATGAGTACTCAGAACATGTGGTCCAAGTTGTGATGCGATGTAGGTATAAAATGCACACTGGGTTTCCGAGATGTAGTATTCAAAAAAGTAAAGTTTCTCTTCAATATTTTACATTGACTATAAGTCGAAATGCTAACGATTTGTATGTATTTCGATAAATACAATACACTGTTAAAATTAAAATCACACTTTTTCACTTATTTTAATGTGGCTCCTAGAAAACTCAAGATCACCTGTGAGGCTTGCAGCCTGCCTCTACTGGGCAGCACCCGTCTAGGGCAACGCCCACGACGGTGGCTTCCCACCTGAGGTCCTCTGCAGGACACCAGAATTTTCACACATGATTGTACTTTGACTTTAATTTTTTTTCTTGAAGAGAATAAAATAATGACACAGAACAGAGAAAGAAAAGCTGAAGGACAAAAGGTTTTTGCTACTGTTTATAATCTGGGTGTTGTCCCAGAACCCTCAGAATTTACAGACATGTGTCAGTGCCCTGGTGAGTGCATGCTGTCTCAGCATTGCTTCTGGGACCTGGAGAAATAAAACCAGCAAGTTCACTGTACTCATAATAGGTCTGTTCTCTGGGAAGACAAAAGTCTCATTTTCCTGTTTGATTTCTGATAAATTTTCACTGTTCTTAACAGATCAAAATTATCCGTGATGTAACTAAGAATTTAAAACGCAAGAAATCAGATTAAATACCTGTGCCATGGAAAACAGAGTTGCGTTTGCAAAGCATAACAACACCCATTAAGTTACTTCAGTAACTGTTGCTACCACCTCAAACCATGGAAACTACTGCTGCTGATGATGAGGCTTTCTTTTACCCCCTCCCCTCCCCTCCCCCTCCCCCACTGCCACAGCGGATGTCTGTAAACCACCCTCCCCCCACCCCCCACTACCAGGCTGCCCATTACTCACAAAGCTATGAGTTTTGCCAGCAGTTCATTAAAAAACACTGCAGACTTTTTCCTCCTAAGACACAGATGATCTGAAAACATGAATTTTCCGAGTGAGGTGCAAGCTACCTGCACGTCAGCTCAAGCGTCCTGGGCACAGTCACACTCACACGCATCCCCCTTACCTTTGTGGTTTTCTGTTTGAATCCTTAGAAGCTCTGCACATCTTGTTTCCTCTTCCTGTATTTCCAGATGAAATCGGCATTCCGGGTGAATGCTGTACACCTGGACAAGGTGAAAAGAAACAGAAACAACTGAAAATTCCACTATAAGAGGAAAGTCAAGCAAACGTTTTACATAAAAGATCCCCAAAACTCACAGTTCTAAACTGCTTCCAACATAACACTCACTTAAAAGCAGTTACCTTCATATTTTGGAATGGTTATTTTAAAAAAGCTTCACTATTTACTTTGTAAAGGAATTATTAAATAAATCTAAAATCTGCTAGAATATGTTTTCTGAGCAGGAAGACAAACTAACATAGTCCACTGTCTGTTGTTGGGACTAATTTGGCGGCATAGAGGTCTTTAATCCAATAATCTCTCAATATTCGAGCCCTCCATTTCATAGTCCTTGATTTAATCAAAGTAAACACATGTTTACTCGCAATCCCATTCTTAATGGCTGCACACAGCCCCAGACGCCAGTGTGCTTCATCCAAGGCCAGCCTCTGTACTCACTGCAAAGCCCTAATAGGATAACTTTATTTTTAGAGGCTGCAGGCTGCATTCAAAACTGAACTTTAAAATTTGGTGTGAGGAGCTTTTCAAAAAGGCCAGGGGTAAGTAGCAAGAGGCCCAGGGGAGAGTCCGCCCTGCGACCTCACACCGGGATCTGTCACAGGAACTAAGGTGTGACACAACATGATTAGTGTTGCCTGTTCCCATGTGTGAAAGGCACAGCCCCATACGGTCTCGGTCTTAGAGATAATATTCTCTCGTCTCTGTTTTCATCACCACCTCCCACCCCAACAAGTGCTGACCCTGCAGGCTGAAGCTGTGCCCCTCACTCTCATGTCCGAACAAAATTTTATTTTCACTAAAGAAAGTCACTCTTGTATACGCTATGGCCGTCTGTGTGTACTTACTCTGCTGCTGAAATAGCTCAATCACAATTCTAACCAGGAATAAAATTTCCTAACACAATGAAGAGAAGGAACTTAATGCTGGATACTTTTGCTACCTTTACCCTCATTTAAAAAAAAATCTGAAGCTTGTTTGTTTGCTTGTTTGTTTGTTTGTTTCCCTAGTTCATTGCTGGACAGCTCCACTGTACAAACTCCTGGTTTCAAGCAGGCTGTATTTTTCACTTTTTAATGGCTTAAATTTTAGAATTAGGGAAATCACATCGGCTTAAAAGGAAAATGGATTTTTTTAAGGTATCAAAAGACTCCGTAGTATCTGACATTCTTGGAACATGCACGGTTCTGACATATTTTGGGACAGCCCAGAAATTAAAGCGGCATTAACGATAACAATTCCTGGTACTTTCAACAACCAGCTCTTTCAAAGCATTGAAATTAAGATGGAGGTTCACATTCTCACTACATTCTCAGGGAGGAAGACCTGTGGGCTTTCCTGCTAGACAAGGGAGTTTGGCGATGGTGAGGGTGGGCTAGCTTCATGCTCTCCTAACAGGGAAGCACCCTCAGCAATTACAATCTTCCCTAAATAGCTCCATCCTTGGCCGCACAACCTTAAGAGGGGGTATGAGTCAGTACAGGCAGTGATTTGGCTGTGATGTAAAATGCGTGTAAACACACACAGGCCAACACTGTCTCCAGCCTGAGGCAGGAAAGCAGGGAACAGGCTCACAGCTTTTCAAGGGTCTTCAAATAAAAGGAAGAATTCTTGGGAATTCGATAACCCATACGTGCACTCACGTAACAAACTTCTGTTCAGCACAGCATTTCCTCCCGTGCTCTTAAATGATGATAAAGAATAGCAAAGCAGAGCATTTCCGAAAGGAAACTTTCTTCAGCCACACCGTCTCCCTAACGCACACATCAAGCAAACAAAAAACAGTAACAAGACTAGGACTGCGTACTAGGGGAAGTGTTTAACGACAAAGCAAACTCCAGTTTCCCTCTGAAACGCGAAATCTGCGCAGGTGACGGCAGTCCTGTCCCCGACCCGGGGTTCCAGGGCCCGCGAACTGGCCTCGCGGGTCACAGCCTGCGGGAGGAGGCGTCCCGAAACCTCCGCTTTAAAGAGCGTCGAGCAAGAAACTGGATCCCGTTCCGAACAAAACCAGAGCAGTGCGCAGGGTTGGGGGGCAAACGCATCTTCCCAGCGCCAGGGTCTCGAACCCAGCCGGGCGGGAGCTCGGCTCTTCGCGCTCCGCTGCGGAGGGTCCAGAGCTCCCCGGCGGCCCTGTTCCCTCGCCGGAGCCGGGGAGGAAAGTGGGGACCCTGGACCAGCCCGGCTCCCCCAGAGCAGCCACGCGCCCGGACTCGGGAGCGAAGCGCGGCGCGGCGCGGCGCGGGGAGCGCTCCCTTCCGAGGAGGGACGGCGCGGCGCGCGGTGCAGTGCGGGCGGCGGCCGGGGCGCACTCACCGGGGCGAGCAGCCAGCCGCAGCAGGTCAGCAGCGCGGGCAGCAGCAGCGCGGGAGCCCTCATCCCGGCTCGGCTGCGCCGACATGGGCCGGGCCGCCCGTCCGCAGCGACGCGGCTCCCCGGCCGGCTCCCGGGCTCCCGAGGTCCGCGCGCTGCCGCCTCGTCCCGGTCCGCCTCTCCCGCGGCGCCCCGCGCCCGCTGCTCCGCCCCCGCGGCCCCGGGTCCCCGCCCAGCTCTCCCCGCTCCGCCCCAGGCCCCCCGCCTCTCCACCACTCCCCCTCCCCTTGCGCTCCCCTGCTCTCAGCTCCGCGCCCCGCACCTCCCTATGCCCACCCACCACGCTAGCCTCTCTCTGGTTCTCCTCTCCCCGCGATCCCCTCGCCGCCACGCACCACCACCGCCGCGCTCCCCACCCCCTCCCCCCCACTCTCCACGCCTCTCCTTTCCACCGATCCTGCGCTCCCTCCCCTCCCCCTCCCCCGCTTTCGGCAGCAGGTGAGGGGGTGGGCATACTCCAAGCGGAGAGGTCAAGGGGAGAGGAGCTCTGGAGTGAGCCATTTACGGGCTCTGGTTAGAGGCGTTTGCACCTACTAGAGTCCTCCCTGTTAAACAACCTGAAGACTCCCAAGAAGGTGGTGGGAAACCCACTGGGTGCAGGTGGGCTGCCTTGGAAGCCACTGGGGTTGGCCGGGCAACCGAAAGTTAGGAAGAAAGCTGGCGTGCCTCTCGGTGGAGGGCAGACTGAGCGCGGTGGCAAGTCTTCAGTCCTGCCTGTCACACCGGGCAACTCATTCTTTCTCCAGACTCCCTCCACCCTTCCTCAAAACACCGGAAATGAAAAATAAAACAGGTAAATTTTCGTCTGGTTTTAACTTTTTACTTGGAAATAATTTCAACCTTACACAAAAGTTAGAATAAGAATAGGACAAAGAACACCTTTTCACCCTTTGTTTAGATTAGAATTGTGCGTCATTGGCTTTATCATTTGTATTCCCTCCAACCACCGTCACCCCCAATAGATCCATCACTGTCTATCAATCACTATCATCTGTCTTTCTGTCTGGTGGGGAACAGCAGTAGAGACAGGATCTGGACTCTAGGTGAGAGCTAGACTCTGGGTCAGATCTAGCCTCCAGGTCAGGTCTAGACTCTGGGTATGCAGCTTGGGATCTGGAAGCTTATTGACTCTGGGCCCAACTTGACAACATTTAATTGCTCAATATTTGAAGCTGGACAAGCCAACTTTGAGCCAAGTGACCTTGCAGGTAGGAACGATGATACCTGCCCTTCACCTCGAGGGTCACTGTGAGAATCAGGGTGGTTCCCGTACACAGGCAGCCTATGCTCTCAACATCAGCTACTTCAGGTACAGGCAACACACAAGCTCTCTGTCTTGTTGGAGTTCGTAGTCCAGCAGATGGGGGTGTGTGATGCGGAGAGAAAGTGTAATAATAGCAAGATACAGGCAAATGGGAGGAGGAGGAGTGGGAGGAGCTTGGAGGAGTAAGTGTCTAAAGGAGACTGAAAAATGGTGAAGACTGAGAGATCAGGTGGGAGCCTCTCAGCTCATGGCAGACGCCACACAAGGTTCTTTATATTCTGACTGTTCTTCCCTTGTTCAAAATTCCCACTGGTGTTGGGATGGGTAGCACTTGTCCATTAAAGGCTACTCTGTTTCTTTGGGGTAAATGCCCATTCTCCCAGGAATTTTTCCACTTCCCCTCGCAGGGGGAGACTACGTCCTCAAGGCAGGGGGTGAGGAGCTCCTCGGTGGTGCCTGACGTGGTGGGGCTGGCGGTCTTGTTCCTGGGCCTCTGGCACTGGCCCCCCTAAGGTGTGGCAGCCTCCTGGCTGTGCCATGCTGACATCCGTGGAAGCCTGGGTCCCTGCCCACGGCTCTGGTCCCAAGGGCCCCACCTCTGTCCCCTCAGGCCTCTTCCACCCATGACCAGGGTGCCCTCAGCACCTGCATTGGCCTGTGTTCCAGGGGGGGTGGGCCCTGTGAGGCACTTGTCAGCTGCCCTCCCTACCCTCCTGCCTGGACACCCTTACCTTCCCTGGTGCTCCCACACCTGCAGCTTCCCCGGATTTCCAGGCTGAGCTCTGAGTGAAGGATCAGATCTCTGACAGTGAATGCTGACCGACTCCTTGTGTGCTGTGCCTACAGTCAGAAGGCCGGAAACCCACTGATTCGTGGTGGGGGGTGAAATCACCTCAAAAATAAATGCTGCGCTGGCACTTCACACTTTGTTGGAAAGAGGAAGTAAACTTCACACATACATGACTATCTGAGGTCCATCTGGTCCCTCTGCCCCATTTAGATCCGTAGTCCTGGGGACCACATCTGCTTGGGTGGAGGGGACACCACAGCATGAGCCATTTTTACCTTGTACCTATGAAGAATCACAGCCTTTGCCTCTGTCCCTCTTCATGTCTTTACAAAGCCTGGAGTCGAGACTTGAAGGAGAAATTTCCTTCCTTCTCCACCTAAAAGAGCCAGGGTGTTGGAGAATGCTGTCAGCTTGGAGTCCTTTGCCCACCCACAACTGTGAGTTGGGGGTCTGCAGGTGGTCTGAGCTCGGACCCTGGCCTTATGCCTCCTGGGTTCCTGGAAGCAAAAGGAGAGCCCATCTTCTGTGGCAGTTTCCTGTTCCTGCGGGCACACGACACCCCAGGATTTGGCGCCCCAGCACTCAGGCTGCGCTGCGGCCCAGACCTAGGGCCCACGGTGTGCTCATCACGTAAGACTGAATCAATTCCCCAGGCTTTGGAGTAGAATTCCTAATATGTGCTTGGCCTACTTCTCAAGACGATTATAAAGATAAAATCAAATACCAGCCATGGAAAACCTTCACAAACATTTCTAAAGTATACAGACAGAAAGTGCTGCCTTGGAGATGTGCCCTCTCGGCCTGCTGCCTGCTCTGAGCTGCCTGGGGGACACAGGCAGAGCCCAGGCCCTGGTTCAGGTTGGGTCGGCGACCTGCACGTCTGCCCCGTGTGGCTTCCAGCCCCTCCTGTTTTCAGCTGTGAGGATCTGTCCTGTGAGATGGATTCATTAGTGCAGACCTCTCTTACAGCTGCAGCCCTGCAAGACCCCGGCCGGCTGGGCCCTTTTTTGGTGTTGGTCTCCTGGGGTTAGGAGCTGTGGGCAGCAGTGGCGGGTGCGGTGGTGTCTCTTCTCTGCCCGCTTCACCTCTGCCCCCTTCACCACTGCAGCCAGGGCACCTCCAGGCTCAAAGGGCGGGTGGAAGAAGCCAGAAAGCCCTCCTTCCTGGCACAGCTGGGGTCACTTTTGGAGGATCCTCAGGCCTCTCCTGCCCCAGTGTCGCTGTAGCCCCTCAGACAGGGGAAGGGTCCCCTAAGGATGCCTGCTGCTCCCAGAGGTTTCCCTTTCCGCTCCAGACACCCTCTTGGGGGAGGACTTTCAGATGGTCCATGGTGTCAGCATCAGGCTAATGAGACTACAAACCCACCCTGCGCTTGGCCGCCCAGCACAGCCTCTTCTCCCAGCTCCGGCTCCGCAGCCGGGCAGCCAGCCAGCGGCCGCACCTTTAGATTCCCGGGAGAGGCCCAGAGCCCGCCCTCCACCCGCAGGGGACACAGGCCAAGCTCCCCAGGCAACCTCACTTGGCTTGAGGGAGGGGAAGCACCCTAGCTCCCTCACAGAGAAGGGAAATGTTGAGCCCAGTGGACACTCGCCACTAAGAATCTGTCCTGCTGGCGCCTCCTCTGTCACAGCTGGAGGGGGGCTCCGGGTGGCACCCACAGGCCTTCAGCGTCACGCTCTCGGCAGACCTCCCCATTGGTGGTCCAGCACCTCACTTTGAAATGTGGGCACTTGATCATAACCATATAGGCCTTTGGGCTTAAATGTTGACATCCGTCACGTGACTCAGCCTGCGGCCTGGGCCCAGAAAGATCTGGAGAGAGACCTGTTCCTCAGGGTTTCCCGGAGAAAGGGAAGCAACGTGGTGGTGGTGTGTCAGACGCACCTGAAAGTTTGTGGTTTGCAAATAAACTGTTTTTAGAGCACGGTCACAGTAACACCGGGTAGAAATTGCCGAGAACCATACCCTCATCTTCCACGCAGTTTTCCCGTTACTAGCATCCTGCTCTGCTGTGGCACATTGTTAAACTGCTGAGCCTACGCTGCTATTAATGAATTTAACATCTGTGGCTCACTGTCTACAGTGTCACCTTTTCCACAGTGGGATGTCAGCGGACTCAAACAGTCTGTAGCCTTTTCAGATTGTCTTCTTTCACTTAATAATATGCATTTAAGTTTCCTCCCTCTTTTGGAGGCTTGACAGCTCATTTATTTTTAGTGCTGAATAAAATTCCATTATCTAGATGGACCACAGTTTATTTATCCACTTATCTACTGAAGGGCATCTGGTTGCTTCCAAGATACGGCAATTATGAATAGAGCTGCCAAAAACATTTGTGAGCAGGTTTTTATGTGGACATAAGTTTTCAGCTCATTTGAATAAATACCTAGGGGCTTACCTTCTGGTTCATATAGTAATCGTATGTTTAGTTTTACAAGAAACTGACAAACTCTGTCAAAGTGGCTGCACCATTTTACATTCCCACCAGCAACGAGCTAGGGTTCCCGTGCTCCACATCCTTGCTGACATTTGGTGTTGTCACTGTTCCAGAGGTTGGACACTAATGTCTGTGTAGTAGTATTGCATTGTTTTAATTTGCATTTCCCTGAAGACATGAGGTGGAGCATTTTTCATATGCTTATTTGTTATCTGTTTATCTTATTTGGTGAACAGTCTATTCAGATCTTTTTGCTGATTTTTAAAAATTGCATTTTCTTTCTTCTTGTTGAGTTTTAAGAGTTTTTTGTACATTTTGGATTCTAGTCTTTTATCAGATAGGTGGTTTGCAAGTATTTTCTCCCAGTCTGTGGCTTGTCTTCTCATTTTCTTAACAGTGTCTTTCACAGAGCAGAAGTTTTACATTTTAATAAAGTCTCACTTACCAATTTTTTCTTTCTTGAACTGTGCTTTTGGTGTTGTGTCTAAAAAGTCAACACCAAACCCAAGGTCACCTAGATTGTCTCCTATTTATCTCCTAGGAGTTCCATAGTTTTGCACTTTACATTTAGGTCTGCGACCCGTTTTGAGTTAGCTTTTGTGCAAGGTGTAAGATTTGTGTCCAGACTCACTTTTTTGCATGTGGATGTCTAGTTGTTCGAGCAACATTTGCTGAAAAGACTGACGCGGATTGCTCTTGGTCCTTTGTCAATCAGTTGACTGTATGTGTGTGGGTCTGTTTCTGGGTTTTCCATTGTGTTCCACTGATTATTTGTCTGTTACTTTTGCCAGTACCATGTGGTCTTGATTACTGTAGCTTTAGGGTGGGTTGTGAAATCTGGTAGTGTCAGTCCTCTGAGTTGGTTCTTCTCTTCCAGTATTGTGCTGGCTATTCCCGGGCCTTTTGCTTCTCCACATGATGTTAGAGTCAGTTTGTCCATAGCCACAGGATAGGTTTAGACTGGGATTGCAGTGAATCTGCAGATCAGCTGTGGAAGACCTGGCATCTTGATGATATTGAGTCTTTGTATCCAAGAACGTAGGCTGTCTCTCCATTTATTTAGTTCTCCCTTGGTTTCACTCATCAGAGTTCAGTAGTTTTCTTCATATAAGTCTTGTACATATTTTATGTGATTTATATCTAAGCATTTCTAGTTCTTTGGTGCTAATGTTAAGGGCATTTCATGTTTCTAATTTCAACTTCCAATTGTTATTGGTACATAAGAAAGCAATTGACTTTGTATATCAAACGTGTATCCTGTGACTTTGCTATAATCATTAATGGTTTCAAGAGATCTTTTTTTGCTTTTGATTCTTTGGAATTTTCTATATAGACAATGATGTCATTTGTGAAAAAGACAAATTTTTTCTTCATTTCTAATGTGTATACTGTTTATTTCCTTTTTCTCTTACTGCATTATCTAGGACTTCCAGTAAAATGTTGAACAGGAGTACTGAGTTCCTGAAGGGGAAGCTTAGATGACCAATTTTAGATCTTTCTTCTCTAATGTATGCATTCAACGCTATAAATTTCCCTCTAAAGCACTGTTTTCCCTGTAACATGCAAATGTGATTAGTTGGATTTTATTTTCATTTAGGTCAAAATAGTTTAAAATTTCTCATAAGATTTCTATTAATCCAAATGTTATTAAGAGTGTGTTGTTTAATTTCCCAGGACTTGGGGTTTTCCAATGATCTATTTGTTACTGATTTCTAGTTTAACTCCACAGTGGTCTGAGAGCACACATTGTATGTTTTCTATTATTTTAAAGCTGTGAAAGTGTGTTCTGTGGCCCGGAATGTGATCTGTCTTGGTGAATGTTCCAGGTAAGCTGGAGAGGAATTTGTATTCTTCTGTTGTTGAATGGCATATTCTCTAAATGTCAATTAGATCCAGCTGATTGATGGTGCTGTTGAGTTCAGCTAAGTCCTCACCGACTACCTGCCTGCTGTATCTGCCAACTACTCAGTGAGGAGTGTTGTCCAGCTGGAAATAGCAGATTCTGTTTTCTACTTCTCCTTGTGGTGCTATCAGTTTTTGTCCGATTTATGTTGTTATGCACATATACATTCAGGATTGTTACATATTCCTGAAGAACTGACTCTTTAGTGATCGCATAACGCCCTTCTTTATTCTTGATCATTTCCCATGTTCTGAAGTCTGCTTTGTTTGAAATTAATACAGCTACTTAAGCTTTCTTTTGATTACTTTAGTGTGGCGTATCTTTCTCCATTCCTTTACCTTTAATCGAGCTGTGTCTTTATTTAAGATGTTGTAGACAACATACAGTTTGGTCTTGTTTTTTTAATTCACTCTGACACTCTGTCTTGTAATTGGCATATTTAGATCACTGAAGTTTGAAGCAGTTATTGACATAGATTAATCTACCTTTTTCTTACTGTTTTTGATTCATTGCCCTTGTTGGTTGGTTTTTTTAATTTGTTTTTGTTTTTTGGTCTTCCATGCTTTTCTTCCTTTTCTTGTTTTAATTTATCATTTTATATGATTTCATTTTATCCTCTCTTAACATACAAATTATACTTAAAAATACTACTTTTTAGTGGTTGCCCTTGAGTTTGTCATATACATTTACAACTAATTCAAAACTAATTGAAGTCCACTTTCAAGTAACACTATACTATGAAAGAGAATATATCCCTGCATAGATATGACCACAGGACAGTCAAAACACAGGAAGTAAAAAGCCACTAAAGTCATGAGCTTTGGGTCTGCGTCCCAGCTAGGGGCTGGATTTGCTGTGTGGCCTTTCTCTCTCAGGCCTTAGAGTCTCCATGCGTAAAATAAGAAAATTGGCAAGTCAATTTCTCAAGTCCTACTCTGATTTTAACACTTGAGATTTTACCAAGTCTTTTGGGAAATCTGTTAATGTATGACAGTATCTTGTTGAATAAGTTTTATTTCACAAAGTTAAAAAAAACCCAACATTATACCACTTCATAGGTAGGACAAGTACCTTACTAAAGAGTATTCCAGATAAATCCTTCTGTCCTTTACAATTTGTCATTCAATTTACTCATCCATCAGCTATAAAAAAATGCACTGTTTCTATTACTATTTTGAGCAAACTGTTATCTGTTAGATCAATTAGAAATAAAAATAAATAAAAGATTTTATTTGACCTTCAATTAACCTTTAACACTCTTCTTTATGGAGATTCAGATTTCTAACCTATAATTTTTTTTTAAACTGAAGAATTTACTTTAATTTCCTTGCAAGGCAGGTCTGTTTGCAACAAACTCCCTCAATTTTGTTTGTCTGAGAAAGCCTTTATTTCTCCTTCACTTTTGAAAGTTATTTTTGCTGGAAACAGAATTCTAGGTTGATTTTTTTTCTTTCAACACTGTAAATATTTCACTCCACTTTTTTTTTTGCTTGCAAGTTTTCTTTTTTTAATTGACATATAGTTAATTTAAATGTTATATTAGTTTTAGGTACATAATATAGTGATTCAATATTTTAATAGATTATACTCCATTTAAAGTTATTACAAAATAATGGCTATATTTCCCTGTGCTGCACAATATACACTTGTTGCTTATTTTTTAAAATATGTAATAGTTTGTGTCTTTTAATCCTATACCCTTAGCTTGCCCCTCCCTCTCCTCCTCCCTAACTGGTAACCACCAGTTTGTTTATATCTGCAAGTCTGTCTCTTTCTAGTTATATACATTTGTTCATTTCATTTTTTAGATTCCACATCATTCTGGCAGGTGTGAGGAGATATCTCATTGTGGTTTCAATCTGCATTTCCCTGGTGATTGGCAATATTGAGCATCTTTTCATGTGCCTGTTGGCCATTTTTATGTCTTCTTTGGAAAAATGTCTATTCAGGTCTTCTGCCCATTTTTTAATTGAGTTGTTTGTTTTTTTAAATATTGAGTTGTGTGAGCTGTTTCTATATTGTGGATATTAACTCCTTCACAGTCATTATTTGCAAACATTTTCTCCTAGTAGGTTGGTTTTTTTTTTCATTTTGTTGATGGTTTCCTTTGATTTTAAGTTTAATTAGGTTCAATTTTTAAATTTTTGTTTTGACTTCTTTTGCCTTAGGAAACAGATCCAAAAAATATTACTGCCATTTATATCAAAAAGTGTTCTGGCTATGTTCTCTTCTAGGAGTTTTATGGTTTTGGGATTGCATTTAGGTTTTTAATCCATTTTGAGTTTATTTGTGTGTGTGGTGTGAGGAAGTGTTCTGATTTCATTCTTTTGTGTGCAGCTGTCCAGTTTTCCCAGCACAACTTATTGAAGAGACTGTCTTTTCTCCTTTGTCTATTCTTGCCTCCTTGGTTGTAGACTAAGTGAACATAAGTGCATGGGCTCTTTTTCCCCTGGCTTCTCTGTTCTGTTCCATGGATCTATGCATCTGTTTTTGTGCCAGTCCCATGCTGTTTTGATTACTGTAGCTTTATATTGTACTCCTGAAGTCAGGGTACATGATGCTTTCAGCTTTGTTCTTTTATCTTAAGATCATTTTGGCAATTGAGGATCTCTTGGGGTTCCATATAAATTTTAGGATTATTTGTTGTAGTTCTGTGAAAAATGTCATGGATGTTTTGATAGGGATTGCATTAAATCTGTAGATTGCTTAGGGTAGTATGGGGATTTTAACAATATCAGTTCTTCCAATCCAAAAACACAGAATATCTTTCCATTTCTTTGTATCATTTAAAAATTCCTCCATCAGTGTTGTAGTTTTTAGAGCATAAGTCTTTTATCTCCTTAGTTAAGTTTATTCCTAGGTATTTTATTCCTTTTGATGTGATTGTAAATGGAATTGTTTCCT
This sequence comes from Vicugna pacos, assembly GCF_048564905.1. Taxonomy (NCBI): domain Eukaryota; kingdom Metazoa; phylum Chordata; class Mammalia; order Artiodactyla; family Camelidae; genus Vicugna; species Vicugna pacos. The sequence goes on along the minus strand of NC_132993.1, from coordinate 127,854 downwards.
TAATTTCTCTTTCTGATAGCTCATTATTAGTGTATAGAAAAGCAACAAATTTGTGTACACTAATCTGGTGTCCAGCAACTTTACTAAATTCGTTTATTAGTTCTAATAGTTTTTTGGTAGAGACTTGAAGGTTTTCTATATGTCGTGTCATGTCATCTGCAATTAGTGACAATTTTACTCATCCCTTTCGATTTGGATACCTTTGATTTCTTTCTCTTTTCTGATTGCTGTGGCTAGGACTTCCTATACTGTGAAAATAGACATGGCAAGAGTGGGAATCTTTGTCTTGTTCTTGATTTTTAGAGGAAAAGCTTTCAGTTTTTCAACGTTGAGTTTGATGTTAGCTGTAGGTTCATTATTTTGAGATATGTTCCCTCTATCCCAGCTTTGATGAGAGTTTTTATCATGGAAGGATCATGAATTTTGTCAAATGATTTTTCTGCATCTGTTGAGATGATCATATGATTTTTATCCCTTCTTTTGTTAATGTGATGTATTTTATTGATTTGTACATATTGAACTATCTTTTTATTTCTGGGATAAATCTCACTTGATCATGGTGGATGATCCTTTTTATATATTGCTGATTTTGATTTGTTAATATTTTATTGAAGATTTTTGCATCTATATTCATCAGAGATAATGGCCTTCAATTTTCCTTCCGTCCGTCCTTCCTTCCTTCGTTTCTTTCTTTTTTCTTTCTTTCTTTCTTTCTTTTTTCTTTCTTTCTTTCTTTCTTTCTTTCTTTCTTTCTTTCTTTCTTTCTTTCTTTCTTTCTTTCTTTCTTCCTTCCTTCCTTCCTTCCTTCCTTCCTTCCTTTCTTTCTTTCTTTCTTTCTTTCTTTCTTTCTTCCCTTTTCTTTCTTTCTTTCTTTCTTCCCTTTTCTTTCTTTCTCTCTTTCTTTCTCTCTTTCTTTCTCTCTTTCTTTCTCCCTTTCTTTCTTTCTTTCTTTCTTTCTTTCTTTCTTTCTTTCTTTCTTTCTTTCTTTCTTTCTTTCTTTCTTTCTTTCTTTCTTTCTTTCTTTCTTTCTTTCTTTCTTTCTTTCTTTCTTTCTTTCTTTCTTTCTTTCTTTCTTTCTTTCTTTCTTTCTTTCTTTCTTTCTTTCTTTCTTTCTTTCTTTCTTTCTTTCTTTCCTTTCTTCCCCGTGGTGTCTTTGTCTGGTTTTGGTATCAGGGTAACTGTGGCCTCATAGAATGAACTTGGGAGTGCGCCATCCTGTTTAATTTTTGACATAGCTTGAGAAGGATAGGCATCATCTTTTCTTTGTATTTGGTAGAACTCCCCTGTGAAGTTGTCTGGACTGTGAAGCAAAACTGGAGTTTTGCTTGCTGGGAGTATTTTTTTTTTTAATTACAAATTCAATTCACTGCTAGTGATGAATCTGTTTAGATTGTCCGTTTCTTCCTGTTTCAGTCTTGACATACACGTTCCTAGAAATTTGTCGATTTCTTTTAGGTTGTCTAGTTGTTTAGCATACAGCTGTTTGTAGTATTCTCTTATATGTCTTGTATCTCTATGGTATTGGTTATTATTTATCCTCTTTCGTTTCTTACTTTATTGACTTGAGTCCCCTCTTTTCTTCTTCATGAGCCCGGCTAACGTTTTGTCAGTTTTGTGTATCTTTTCAAAGAACCATATCTTAATCTCATTGATCTTTTCTGCTGGTTTTTGGCCTCCATGTTGCTTATTTCCTCCCTGACCTTTAGTGTATCCTTCCTTCTGCTGACTTTGAGCTTTGTGTATTCTCTTTTTTCCAATTCCTTTAGACGGAAGGTTAAGCTATTTGAGATTTTCCTCATTTCTTGACTTATCATCATAAGCTTTGCTCTTAGAACTGCTTTGGTTGCATCCCATAGTTTTTGGGAAGTTGTGCTTCCATTTTCATTTGTCTCAAGGTGTTTTCTGATTTCTTCTGAGATTTCTTCATTGACCCACTGGTTTTTTTGTAGCATGTTGTTTAGTCTCCACATGTTTGTGCTTTTCCCATTTTTCTCCCTGTAATTGATTTCTAGTTTCATACTGTTATAATAAGAAAAAAATGCTTGACATAATTTCTACCCTCTTAAATGTGTTGAGGCTTGTTTTGTGGCTTAGTATTTGATCTATCCCGGAAAACATTCCATGTGAACTTGAAAACTATGTGTAGTCTGCTGTTTTGGGGATGGAATGTCTTGTAGATATCTGTCAAGTCCAACTGGTCTGTCATGTCATTTAAGACTACCATTGCCTTATTGATTTTCTGTCTGTGTGATCTGTCCATTGATGTATCTGGGGTTTTAAAGTCCCCCACTTTTATTGTATTGCTGTCATTTTCTCCCTTTATTTCTGTTAATATTTGTTTTATATATTTAGGTGTTCCTGTATTGGGTGCATATATATTGACAAGCATAACATTCTCTTCTTGGCATTTATCCCTTTGTCATTATGTAATGTCCTTCTTTGTCTTTTGTTACAGACTTTGTTTTAAAGTCTATTTTCTCTGATATAAGTATTGCTCTTCCAACTTTCTTGTTGTTTCCATATGCATGATACATCTTTTTCCACCCCTTCACTTTCAGTCTGCATGCCTTTAGATCTGAAGTGAGTTTCAACATATAGATGGGTCTTATTTTTATCTAATTCTGCCACCCTAGGTCTTTTGATTGGAGCATTTAGTTGATTGACATTTAAAGTAATTATTGATAGGTGTGCACTATTGCCATTTTATTACTTGTTTTCTGGTTGTTTTTGTAGTTCTCACCTTCTCTTTTTCGTTTTTTCTCTCACAGTTTCGTGATTTTCTTTAGTGGTATGCTTGTTTTTCTTTTTCTCTTGTTTTTGTGTATCTATTATAGGTTTTGATTTGCGGTTGCGCTGGAGTTCATATATGTTGACCTACAACTAACTATATAGTTTAAACAGATGATCTTTTAAGTTCAAACACATTCTAAAAGATACACATTTTCAATCCCCTCACATTTTATATCTTAATGTTTATCTCTTTACTGATTATTATAGTTATACTTGATTTTAAAATTTTTGTCTTTTAATCTCCACACCAGCTTTTTTAGGTGGTTGATTTCCAGACTTTACTATATATTTGCCTTCACTAGTGGGATTTTTCCATTTCTGTAGATACTTCTTTTTATAGCTTTTTCTTTTCCACTTAGAGAGGACCCTTTAACATTTCCTTTAGTGTTGGTTTAGTATTGATGAACTCTTTCAGTTTTTGATCATCTCTTCAATTCTAAATGATGGTCTTGCTGGGTAGAGTATCCTAGGTTGCAGATTTTTCCCTTTCAGTACTTTAAATATATCATGCCAGTCACTTCTGGTTGCAGTTTCTGCAGAAAAATCAGCTGAGAGCTTTATGGGGAGGTGGGGGGGAATCCCTTGTATATCTATTTTGTTCTCTTGCTGCCTTTAGAATTTTCTCTTTACCTTTGACTTTTGCCATTGTAATTATGATATGTCTTTAAAAATTTATTTAAATTATTTGGGGGGAGGTAATGAAGTTTACTTATTGAGGAGGTACTGCAGATTGAACCCAGGACCTCGTGCATGCTAAGCATGTGCTCTACCACTTGAGCTATGCCCTCCCCCCTCTAATTATGGTATGTCTTGATTTGGGTCCTTCAGGTTCATCTTGTTCGAGACCCTCTGTGCTCCCTGTACTTGGGTATTTGTTTCATTCTTCAGGCTTTGGAATTTTTCAGCCATAATTTCATTACATACATTTTTCACCCTCTTTTATCTCTCTTCTTTGTCTGGGATACTTATAATGTGAATGTTGGTATACCTGATGTTATCCCAAAGATCCCTTAAGCCGTTTTCATTTTTTAAAATTTGTTTTTCTTTTTGCTATTCTGATTGTGTAATTTCCATGCTTCTGTCTTCCAGATCACTTACACACTCTTCTGTATCACCCAGTCTTCTGTTCATGCCTTCTAGTGTGGTTCTCATCTGTCCCCTTCTTCTGGAGCCCTGCCTGCTGCTCACAGTTTCTCACGCCCACCAGACCCAGAGCCCTTCACTCCTCCTTTCCCAAGAGGGTTCACCACCTGCAGGTAGACTGTTATACACATAAGCTGTAATTACATTGTCTTATCTTGTCTTCTATTCTATTTAGAGAGATTATCTGATTAATGTCTGCCTCTCCTAACAAAGGTTTTCCTTGCAGAAACCCCAGGTTGTTCGTGGCAGAGGCAAGAACTCACTATCTGCTGAATGGCCAAAGGAGTGAGCGTGGCTTGAACTGGGTGTGCTGAGGGTCTGGCCTGTCTGGGACACACGGCTGGTGCCACCTCTTCCCAACACATGAGGGCTCCTGAGGGTGAAACCACTCTCCTGGGTTGTGCTGCAGAATCAGATTCAGCACACAGGAAATAAAACCCAGCAGTTTCACAGAACATCCTGTCCCTTCTGTCATCCACTTTGCTTCCAGCTGTGCCAAGACTATTTTGGCCGTGCACTTTGGATGCTGTCCCCTGTGTTGGCCTCAGTGAGGAGTCTGGGGCATGAGGCTCTGTCACCACCCAGACATGGCGTGGCCTTAGAGCATCCAGTGCCCTAAAACTGGCACCCACACTGTGGAGAGTCAGAAAGGAGTGCTGAGAAAGAAACCTCAATTTTTAAAAGTTTAAAATACACAGAACAGGAAAACCAATGACCCTCCTCTCTTTCTGTTGGTAATCATAAGATTCACATGAAACGCAGGCTATGAAGAGAGCTCTTCCAGTGGAGGGCAGTACGCGGTGTTATCTACCGTCTCCCCAGAGCCCCTAGTTTCTGCAGGTCCACTCCAACCTCTAGCGTTTTTGACGTTTTGCTACACAGACGTTCCAGACTAGAAACACGACACAGAGAAATGCTGGGAAAGAGAACTGGTCCAGGAGTTAGAAAATCTGAGTTCTCCTGTCTCTGCCCCCATTCCAAACCTGGGTAAACCCTGACCTTCACTAAAACTCAGTTTTCTTACAGAAAAAAACAAAGTACCATCTATGACTGCTTTGTAAGTTGGTGGGAAGGACTGAGCGAGATAACACATCCTAAAACACTTCTTAAGTGGCTTGCATTAAAGGTATCGGTGTCACTGCTGCACACGGGGAAGAGGAAACGTCTGCTCTCCAGGGGAAAGACACGTGTGGGACGGCAGTGTGCTTGTGGTGGGCACGCACCCCGCCACCTGCTCCTGGGACCTCGCCCACAGACAGGAGCTTGAGGACCTGCCTTTGGGGAGTGGGAGGCCCTCCTCCCCAGGCATTTCCCTAGCCCAGGACTCCAGCATTTTTGTGGGCTGCTCTGTTCCCTCTGATTCCCTTTCAAACTGGTGGCATTTTCCGGAGAAGCAAAGGTGTTGTTAAATTACGCATGTTTAACAAGAATGGGTAAATCAGACCTTTCCTTTTTGAGAGGAGGAGCCCGGCACTGGCGGAGGGAGGGGTGGAAGGAGGACGCTCCTGTTCCCCCGGGTCTGCCTGGTGCAAGCCTTCTGGTGGAGAAGGCGGGGGGGCCCTGAAGGCGCCACTAGTGGACGGGTCCAGAGGCGGGGAGACCTGCAGAGCAGGACGCAGAGGTTGGGAGCATCGAGCGGAGACGGGGAGGCACATCCGGGGGCTGGAGAGCCACACCAAGGGCCTGGGGGGCTGTCAGAGGCTTTGAGAAGGGCCCCACCTGATGTTTCTTTCCAGGGGCCACCCAGACCACGCAAGGAGAGAAATCACATGCACAAGAGGTCCAGCCTTTAGAAGCGGTTGGCATCGGAAGGACGGCACTGCTTTTAAAAATGCCTTGTTTCTGTTTTTAGAGAGAAGAGAATGAACAAATTTAAATGAGAACAAAACAAAGAACTCCTGTTTTGGCCGCATCTGCATCAGAAATGAGACTCTGAGGAGTAAACTAGCAAATGGGACTAAGTTTAGAAGTTTGCTTCTAAGATGAACAGGGGAGGGCAATTAATTACTCAAGTGGCCCTTCGAATAGTGAGTAACGTCCCCCCAGGAGCAGCTGAAGCATCACATGGAAGGGGGGTGGTTTCTGTGCCTGATTATTCTCCATCGCTGGCTCCTTTTACAGACAAAACCAAAGGCATTAATAAAAGTATCTAAAAGTTTGTGCCAGTCCTTTCATTAAATATTGCTGTCCTCGTCTCTAATCTCTTTTCTGAATCCCTTCCCATAATTCCAGACGCACTTTGGAAAGGGAGGCAGGAAGGCCCTGCGAACCCTCACGGTGAACACAGAATATTCAGGTGCCATTCACTGTGGAGCACATAGGTTTTTCCAAGACCTTGTAGTGACAGTGGCTACTTAGAGCTTCCCTTTCTGACAAAGCTGCCCAATCACTAAGTAACTGGGGTAGCTCAGGAAGAAGAGCCTTGGAATCTAGGAATTTTGCCGGGTCCTGCTAATGAACCCCTCAGACAGGAGCCCCCTCATTTCTGCAGTGAGCCAGCAGATGGGCTAATAGGGTTCTGACTACCTCCATCACTCTGAAAGCAAGCCAAACTGATACTTAAAGTTAGATTTAGCTGCATTTTCATATTTATTCATAGTCTTTAAAAGAACAAAATGAGGCTTTTTACCTACTATGCTGTCAAAGCTGGGAAAAAATTTCCTTTATTATAGTTTATTTTATTCTGCATCTTTAGAAGACAAAAGTTCGGGGTTGTTTTTACTTCTGGAAGCAGAGAAAACAGCCTGTTATCAAGAAGGGTCTTACCCTCACCTGGTGATTTGACCTACAACATGAGATCCAGTGTCAGCCCTTCCCCTGAAAGGAAAGTCCGGCAGTGGCCAGTCACTTCTCAGAGACGGCTCTCCTGGGAGTGTCGCCGAGGGGAAAGCTGGTCGGGGACTCTGTGCAGCAGGCCAGCTCAATGCTAAGTGCTGACGTGAAGCTGGATTACCTGATTTCCTGATGGCCAAGTTCAGAGCTACTTAGAAGCTTTGAGTCAAGTTCACTGACAATCATAGCAAACGAGAGGAGTAGACATTAAATTAAAATACAGATTCAGGCACTAAAAACACTGCTGCCAGATGTCCCTGCATTAAGGAGACAGCATCACCCAGGGTCATGGAGATGCAGTGGGAAGACCTCCAAAATGTTCCCTGCAGGGTACATCCAGAAGGCTGAGAAGTGAGGCCCTTTCCCACAAAAAGTGGCCTACAGAGGTGATACCTGCTTCTATGAGCAACCTGCTACCAGCTGAGGCCAGGCGAGGCTGACAGCCCTGTCTCAGGAAAGCGAGGACGGAGGCTCTTTCTTGAGCGTCTCCGAGGGACCCACGAGAAAGGTCAGGCAGTCTGTAGCCAAGGTGCTGGGGTCACGGGCTGGTAAGTGTGTGACCGTGCACAGGGTGTTTTGAATCTCTGTGGGAGAGGTTTACGATATATGTCAAGGAGATGTTTGGTCATGTTTGTGTGTTGTTATCAGAAATTCTGAAACCCGACTCTGGTACTTTCTGGACTGCGATGTTCAGAGGACTACGAGGAGCCAGGAACCCCTCCCTGTCGGGGACCCACGACCTCAGGGCAGGCAGGTCCATGTTTTGTTGTGTCCTTGGTTAAAGAAGGCTGGAGTGATTGCTTTCACTTGCAGAGGGGGAAAAAGCCGGTCACATAGCCTGGGCACTTGGTCTTGGCGGCACCGCCGCCGGGGGGTCAGTGGAAGGCAGACTTGGGTCTGAGTGAGCCCTGCCGGGGCCCGCTGCTCACGTCCGCGTCAGGCTGCCAGGTCAAAAGTGCGCCTGACAGCTGTCAGGTGGGGCAGTCGTGGCTCAAGCCGGGGCCCAGGTCTCCGAGGCATTGGGAGTGGAATTGGGCTTGGCTGCTGTGCCGTTAGGTAGAAAGACGATCTAATAAGCTGTCTCTTAACCAGCAGCTGGTTGGTGACCCGGCAAGGGAGGACCCCGGGGCCCTGCCGGCCGCCATCCTTCCCTGGGTCCTCAGACTCCAGAGCCAGCACTCGGGGTCCCGTTGTCAGCCTCTGGGCTTCTGTCCTGGCCTTTGGCCACTGTTCAAGTACAGTTGCGGGCCTGTGGGAGGCATGTGGAGAAAACTGGGTCACGGAAAGGGGAGAGATCGGGGTAGAGGCTCTGAGGATAAATGTGTCAACTTCAGAATTTTGATGTGACTTTACTCTCATTTGAGCTCCATTCTGCAATGGCCAATTTTTATACACCAGGATGTGAAGAGTTCTGATTTTGTTACATTTTTCTTCTATTTCTCTGTATTTGCCAAGTTTCTAGACAATTATTTTATAAACAAAAATAAAAGATGGTTTTGAAGTTTTTAATGTAACAGTATATACCTGCAAAAATCCATTTCTTCTGGTTTCACTCTTTCCTGTAGTTCCTACTCGTATGAAGTTTAGTTCCTATGTACACACTCAGTAGTCCATCCACGGGGCTGGGCCCTCCAGGGTGAGCACAGCCCTTTAGGGAGAAGATGCACACACACGACACTTCTCGCTGAGAAGGTGGACAACTGCACCCCCATCTTTGTGCCGAGATTTCTCTAAGACTTCGGGACACCCCGCTTGAGCCGACACAGTGTCTTCAGCCTCAAACTGTGGGACAGCGGGGGCTGAAAGAGGGTCAGAGAGTAGCTCACAGAACATCAGAGGGCAAGACTCAATTTTCAAATATTTAATTACTCTGTTACTCACTTGTTCAGTTTTACAACATTAGATGGAAAACTTCCTACACAAATAGGTGGACAGGAGAAAAACCCATATAAGCTTCAGGCAAGTAGCAGCCACTGGTGCACTTTCAAGGCTCACCTCCGTCTGCCTGTCTTCTCCAGGTCCTGATGATGCTGCCAGGGGCCGGACGAGGCTTTTGTGTGCCAGGAATACACATGTTTCCAGATTCAACTAAACGGTGCACGTGGCTGTACTCTAAAAACACCCTTTCCCTCTTTACTTTTTAAAATTGACGCACAAATCACACGCAGCAGATGGGACAATGCACAAGGGTCCGGCTGGCGAGCAGTACACTGGAAACAGCTGGGGAACCGGGACCCAGGGGCCCGCGGTCCCCTCTTGTTCCTGCCCCACCTCACCGCCCGATTAGGCTGTGCTGACGCCAGAAGACAACCGAGAGAACACTGCTGGACCCGGTCTCACGGACCGTCCCACAGAGACGGGGCTGGGCCTGTGCCACCCATTCGGACATTTACTCCCATGCCAGTCTGCACGGCTGTCTGATTATTTTATGTCCACCCCTCCCAGAGGGGTGGAAAAGCCAGCAGGTATGGGCAGTGACCAACGTTTCTGCATCCCCTGTGGTGGGGGTCGAGCCTTTAAAATGCAGTATTTGTTGCGTACTGATTTGTAGCATTCCAGCCTCAGCTGTCTTCAGAGGACCATGCGCAACAGAAAACCTAAATGCCCAGCTGACTAGTGACCAGTCAGCATGCAGCCTGTGCAGGGCACTGGCTGACCTCTGAGAAGAAACACCCCTGAGAACTAGAAGCCTGTCTCAGACCCCACAGGGCTTCAGTCTGTGGCCAGCAGTGCTGGGAAAGCCACGTTGCCTCGTGCTTTGCTCTGGTAACTCAACCAGCAGATCACATGGAACTTAGATGATTGTACAGGAAATAAACACTGAGCTTTAACTTACACGCCTTTATGAGTCAACAGAAAGTAAACACATCAAGTTGGACACGATGCAACTGAAGAAAACAAAGCTCTATTAAACCCACGAACCAACCCACATTTCTCCTGGGAACGTGCCCTGCTGTAATGGAAGGCACTTTAGCTGATTGCTTTAAGATGTTCCATCCCGCAAAGGTGTGAACCCTGCTGTGATTCTCTTTCCACAGTGAGCTCTCCTTCCTGCTTGTGAGATACAGAGCGCGAGGCAGAGGAAGAGGAAACTGAAAAGCTGAGTGTGATGGGATGATTAAACTGGGGGCTGGGCCCAGGCGCGTCTCAGAAGGAGGGTTGTCCCGCGGCATGAGGGCAGTGGCACCTGGATCTGGGGAGATGGCCCACTTCATGACCATCACCAGTGGGGCTCCCCTGGGAATCTCACAGCAGCACCGGGGGCTCCACACCACAGACCTGGGAGCCCCAGGCCCGCAGTGCAGACGGCTCACAATGGCCCTGGTTGGGGTGTCTGGCTTCTGGGAAGGCCATGTTGAGGGGTTTGGAGACCAAGCCCGGACAGCAGGACGGCACTGAATCACCAGCCCCTGCTGGGGAAGGAACAAGGGAGTGGAAGCCATCGTTCGGTCCAGCCCCTCAGTTCTGAGCAATGCCGGTGGGGCGGCGAGGGCCGCACCTGCAGAGAGAGGACTGTCCCGCCCTCCAGGCTGCCGCCCTCTTCCTGCGTCCGTCCACCCGAGAGGCATAACAGCTAGTATTTATCGTCAGGCACTTTCCATGATTATTTTATTAAGCCCCACTAAGCCCTGCGGACTAAATGGTGTTAGCATTCCTGTGTCAGTGACTAGGAGCCGGAAAGTGGAGGCGAAACTGAGATATTAGGTAGAAGAGCCCACGTGGGTCCCCGTGGTCTAATTTTAGGGGCCCCGCCCCCTCCTTCTCCTTCTACGGTGCCTGCTTTCTGGGGTTCGGAGAGGCAGGACCTGGCATCTAACTCTGCACCGGCTGAGCCTCCACCCTCTCAGGGTCAGAGCGAGACCCAGGCTGACCCAGAGGAGCTGACCCCGCCAGCATCAGGCCTGCACCATCAGACCAACGAGAAGGGGCCCTCAGGTGATGACCTGAGCTCACGCCAGGCCCCTTCTCTCTCTGTCCTCAAGGAGAGGGCCTTCCCGGCTCCACGTGCTGGTCCTCGCCTGTTCACCGAGGAGGTAAACCTCGGTCATCCAGAGATAGTCATTACACTTCAGAAATCGTGTCCCCCTTCAGCTGAAGACAAAGCCCAGCCCAGGCCCCGCTGTAGATATCACGCACATGTTTTCTTTCTTTCTTTCTTTTTCAATGGAAGAGCACTAGTAAAAAAAAACACTGATTTCATTACCAAACTGCATAGTCACCCAAAAGGCTTACAGCAAACCCTCGTTTTCAGGACAGAATCAGAGAAAGTTAAGGACAGATTGAAGAGATGGGAGAAGTCCATCAAAAACAAGTCAGTGTGACCTTGTTAAATGCAATTTTACTGCTTCACATTCTCTTCCTTTTGAACTAGAAAATGTTTCTTTTAATATTCCCATTTCCTTGCAGTTCTGTTTATGAAATGCTCTTTTGAAATGCAATTTTAATGCCATCTTCTTGGACTTAATTCCTAAGAAAATATAAAAATAAAGTGCTATGTCTCCCACTGGAGCCCATGGCTGGGAAGTCAGGACATCAGCGTGGGGACGATGGGGGGTGGCTGGGGAGACGCCCCCGTGGCTCTGATGTTTCCCCAAAGCCACGTCTCAGTGCCGAGAGCAGGCCTCTTCCCTCCCCTGACTTCTCCACTGAGCTACACGCTTTTGCTACCTTCTAAGCTGGACACTCGGCTCAAATCAAGTAGGAGTAGCTTACTCCCACCGGGAATAACTTCTCTGGAGCCATTTCCCATGTTAGAATTCCTTCCTCGCTGCTCCTTCCTTGGTCACAACACCCCGCGCTGACCACACCCTCCTGGCCCAGTGGCTTCTGCTCCCCACCCTCACCCTCTGAACCCTGAGGCACTTGTAGCCCAGTGAAGAGATCCATCTAACCCAGGTCTGAATGAGCTCGGCAAAGCCCCCTGCGAGAAGAAATAATTTCACAGTAAATTTTAAAAATCAATGAAATTGTAACCTATTTTTGAAGTCAAAGTTCATGAAATAATTTTGATTTTTAAATGTATTTTATTAGCTGTGTTTTTAAAGACACTGCCAATTTGTCCTTAAAACTCAACTCTGAAGTTTTCACTTCTTAAAAACCAGATCGCCATGGCTTCCTCCAGGTTCTCTTGGGACACTCAGTGGGGACGGCAGTGGGAGGCTGTGTGGGACGGTATCGTGGGTGCTCCACGCCAGCCGAACCCCCAGAACGAGCTCCCACAGAGGGCAGAGCTATCGAGGGTGTGCAGCCTCCGGGCCCTGGATCAATGCAGCCTCAGATGACCTTGAGCCATGAGTACGTGAAGACCCCCAGGATGGCACAGCCCCTACTTTTGTGTAAAAGCAAAATAAAACGCTTGTTTGAATCCACTAGATTTTGAAGTAATTTTTAATGCTGCCAAGTAGCTGAAAAAGGTCCCTAGTGATTCTAGACGTCTTGCAGCTACAAAAGGAACTTGACTGATGATCCCTTTCCTCACCTGATCTTCACACCCCAAGGAAGAGTCCTGCTCATGCCTCGAACCAGAGCCACCAGGTGAGCTCAGATCATTAAACCCAACACTCCCCTTGAAGGTTCCAGGTCAGCCTCTGTCACAGATGCAGGCCATGCAGAAGTCATGCTTCAAGCCAGAAGTCTTTATAAAGAGAAGACTCGCCTGTAACTAAAACCACTGAGCACCAGGGTATCACTTATCAGGTGCTGTGCGTGCCCGGCTCCAAGCTCTCCACCATACACGTGGATGACTGTCTGCACCGAAGGAGGTGAGAGCCCTCTGTCTTCACTTTGCGGGAGAAGCTGACTGACCGGGAGGCCTCTCAGGTTCCACAGTGCCACTCCTGAGGCTCACGTCACTAAGACAAGACAGGAACGTGGCTGAGCCCTGCACAAAAACCCTAACACCTTTTCCAGAATGAAGTCAGTGACCGTGTTTGCTCCCTGCTGCATTCTGTGCTTAGAAAGCACGTGGGTGGACCCGCCCCTCCCACCAGTGCATATGTTGGTTATTTATTGCTGTGCAACAAACTATCACAAAACTTAGTGAATTAAAAAGCCACTTTAAGGGGGTAGGATATAGCCTAAGTGGTAGAGTGCCTGCTCAGCATGCATGAAGTCCTGGGTTCAATTCCCAGCACCGCCTCTGAAATAAATAAGTAAACCTAATTACCTCCCCCCACAAAAAAAGCCATTTTGCTTTGCACGTGATCCCATGGGTCAGGAGTGCAGGGAGGACCGGCCTTCCATGTCTAACACAGCTTTTTCACTCATGTGTCTGGAGTCCCCGCGCTTGCTGGCCTCTCTCGGTCTCTCCGTGAGGCCTCTCCTCCCCCAGGCCTGTCGAGGGCTGGCAGTGGTGGCATCAGCGTGGCTGGTGAGGGCTCTGCCCTGCCTTGCAGTCATGGTGGGGTGGCTGGGAGTCCTGCTTGGAGAGATGGTGCCACGGGTGTTACGTAACCCGCCTGTTTTGTTCAGAACTAAAAACACGTGTTCTTCAGGTACCTTCAAAAGAGGGTCCCAAATGGCTAACATGCGTGTAAAAGTACGCTCAGTGTACTTATTCATCATTGTTTATCAGGGAAATGCCCTGCACACTCCAAGCAATGGCTGAACTAAAGACCCGCGTCTTAGCAAGGAGGTGGAGTGAAGAGAACTCACGTCCTCCGTGGGCAGGAGTATAACTGGGTACAAGCCCTTTGGAAAACCACTTGGCAACAGTTACTGAAAACTGAACGAACGTTCTCTAGCGACCTGCTGGCTCCATCTCAGGTAGCTGCCCGAGACGGGTGCGTGCGTGTGGCCAGTGCGGCTCACGTTCAGGGGTCCTGTCAGCAGTCTTAGCAGCAGCAGCCCCAGGGGAATCAACCCAGTGTTCATCGACAGCAGGCTGACAGTAGAAAGGGCAGGTAGCCACTGCCGCGGTCGTGCCCTGGGACACGCTGTCGCAACAGAGAGAGAAGGAACTGCTGCCCCACGGCGGGCGTGTCCTGTACACCGTGTGGGACAGGAAGCCAGGCAGAGTCCCTGAAGGCCGAGCCGCTATGCCCAGTCTGAGAGCAGACAACACCAACCACGTGCTAGAAGCTGGAGAGTGAGTCCTTCCGGGGGGGCGACGGAGAGACCCCAGGGCACCTTCTCTGGGGTGTCGGGAGTGTTCTGTGAGTTGCTGTGGGGGCTGGTTGCCGGGGCTGTGTGTCTGACATTCACATGTGAGTGACAGGCTTAAGATTTGTTCACTTTATGCGTGTCATTTTCTTCAGAAGTTTTAAGCAGCAATTTTTACTGTCACAGAGAAAGAACTTCATCACCAGATAAGGGTGCATGCTGAGGTCCATTGGGAGGAAGACTGAGAACTCTGCGTTTAACTTTTGGATTCTTTTCAGCCAGTTATTTAGTGGATTTAAAAAACATTTCTGCGTTTTGTTTATTTTTATACATTTCACGTGGTTTTAAAGGACGGTGAAAATGTGACAAAACCGAAAGTCAATCAAAAACACTCCTTGAAGAGAATAACAAGGTTAGGCACCATCTCTCGGCAACAGCGGAGTTCTCAGCTCCGTTGGTAGGAAACTGGGGCTTTCCTTCTTTATCACAAATAACCATGCAGCCAACTGAGCACGTGGCTTATTCAGGAGGCAGACCCTGCGCCGCTGGTGGGGCTGTGGGCGGGAGCGCCAGGGAAGGGAGGGTGAATGAATAAGCAGGACAACTAGGGGCAGCTGGGAAGTGACACAGGACGTGCCCCAGAAGCATCCCATCCAAGGGGCGTGATGCCAAGGCCTTCCTCCTCCCCTTCTCGCAGGTCACTGGGGCTCCTGGGGCAGTGACTCCCCACCGACGTCCCAGGTCCAGGCTTGGAATCTGGAGGTGGGCATGTCCTGGGGAGGGGATGCTGAGGGCGTGTGGCGGGGCACAGGAACCCCCTCCCCCCACCCCGCCATGTACCCTGTGCTCAGGCATCAGAATTGTTTCTCAGTGACAGCTGAAAATCAAAATAGACTCCTGTTACCTTCAGCAAGCTTTCTTTGGTCCCAAATTTGGTGTTTAAAACTAAAATGAAGGGGAGATAATTACTCAGATATTTCAGTCCATATCTCCCTACTCAATGTAAAGTATTTTGGTCCAAGTGAAATCCTTTCCTGAATGTCTCATTTACCAGGGACTTGGGGGTGGTCTGTCTCCTTCCCCACCTTGGAGAGAAAGTCTGCTCAGGGTCCCTGGTGCTCTGCACAGCGAGGCGACACTGTTAGGACTCAGTGAAGACCTGCTCCTGAGCTCCAGTTTTATTTATTTCCAGTATAGAGAAATATTTTGAAAATTAATTTTTTTTCTATTTTCTCTTACTGGCAAAAGTCAGTTCAGGCCCAGACACAAGCTGTAAATAGAGCAGGGCTGTTGCAGCGGAGAATCTGGCAGGGAGCGGAGCCAAGGGCAGAAGACCAGGAAGTACAAGCAACAGCTCTGAAGTTTACATCTTTCAGGCCAATGTCCAGAAGATGCTTGGTTGGCTGGAAGCTGTGCAGGGACTGCTGCCTGTTCCCAAACTGACATTGTCATGTCCTGGAATAAACTTTGGGGAAACATAAAGTCCATTCCGTCTACCAAACGAAGCCAGGGATCTGAGGCTAAGCCTAGTACTTAAGCATATCTTCCTGGTGGTAGAGGTGGATTTGCACTTTGTCAAATAGAGCCCTTCGCGTTACCTTTCTTACAGCATTGGCTGTAACTTGGGATGTCCCTGAGAGTCATTTATAAAGATTTGTCTGGGAGACAGTCATCTGTGGGGTTGGCATTAGGGAAAACCATCGCACTGCTTTGCTTTGGCAGTGGAGGGGAGCGTAGGTTTAGACCCAGAACTTAGCCCAGTTTTAACTCTCTCTGGTCTTTGTGTGTCACTTTGTGCAAGTTTCTGACCTTTAGAAGGCAGCAGGGCTCTTGGGCTGCAGAATGAAGCTAGGAATCATGTCACTGATGTAGGCTGCTGTGAAGATGAAATAAGGTGAAACAGATGATCTGGAATGTCTCCAGGCATCGAGTGAGGACCCCGCAGGGGCAGCAGGCCCTGCCGATGTATGGGCTCTGTCAGCGGCACTGCCCTGTCTCCTGCCTGCGCCCTCACCACCTGCTCAGGGCCCTCCGTGTGCATCGACTAGCCTGGGGCTTCCGTACCCTCAGCCTTTTCTGACCCTGCTTGCTCAGATAACTGGACCAGTCCCTGTTCTCTCCCCAGATGGCTCTCAGTGGGGCAGCCTCAATCCAAGGACGTGTTAGCATTAAGCTGTGAATGTGGTCATGGTTTCATGTGGCAAGTCGCTCAGGCGAACTGCTTTAGGCTTTTCTTATCAGCTTCCAAGGGTTTAACCCACAGGAGAGAGTTAGCAAAAATTAAAGCCACTGGAGGAAAGTATGACAGGAGAGGTTGACCTGCTGATGTGTCCAGCTTCCACACTTGACTCTGATCTTGGAGAACCTCGCCTGCTAACCAGCCCCTCTGAGTCCCACATGGCCTCTGCTGAAGAGCAGGCATCTCGACATCCAAGCCAAGGGACCACATCCTGCTGCTGGCAGGACGCAGGCCTCCAGCTCCTGCCTTCCAGACGGTCGGGAGCTGGAGCCGCCCCCCCACGCCTGGAGGATCGCCCGCAAATCTCCTTACCCCTCTGGGCCCTGCCTTGATGTTTCCCGTCTTCCCTGAAGAGCAGTACCTTCCTGGAAGCCTCATCTTGGCCAGAGGTGCCTGCGCTCTGAGCCAGAGAAAGTTCTTCTGGGTTTCCGATGGGTGGATTGACTTGCACGACCAGAATTTATGATTTTATTTTCCAGATAGAAGAAATTCTAGCTTCTTAGCATTTACAAGTTGTCTTTCCAAGAGAGAATCTTGATTTATTCGAGTCAGTTGTGGGCACAACTTTGAGGCAGGTCACTGTGACTTCTGGCCCTTCTTGCTTTTTCTCTCTGCACGGTCGGGGGGCTCTTGAACACTGAGCTGCCTGGGGGACTTGGTGCTGGTCCTGAGGAAGCCCATGTTCCTTCTTGCCCGCGGATATCTGGCCAAAACCCTCATCTCCTTAGGAAAGAGAGTCTAGCTTACTGAAGCTCTGTGAAAAACACTTGTTACCAATGTATAAACATCTACAGTGACTTAACATTGTGCTTTCTGATTGCATCTCTTGGCATTGACCACGATGATAAAAAATTTCACTGCCTTCTTTTTCTTACTATGTTAACACAGAGGCATTTGAGCCACGACCAGCTCCATTACTCTCTGCTCCCAAGCATGTGCTGCGGAGGCTCCGTCCTGGGCAGTACAGCCAAGAACCTAGGAGCGCCCTTCCCCAGCACCCAGGCTGAGGCGTTGGTCTGTCCCAGGAGGGCGCGCGGCGGGCATTTCCGCCCTCTCTCTTGCACTGTGTTGCAGAAGCAGGTGCAGCTACGAGCATCAGGTCTGTCGTCCCCTCAATCTCCTCTGTAGGTAGGAAGCTCCACCCCGGGCATAGCAGGCTGGAGTGCTGAGGCCCCAGGATCTTCACCCTGACTCACTCCAGGGCAGAGGCTCTGTGTTGGGGGGCAAGGTGGGTGGGACGATCTGCACCTCCCCATCCCAGCACCCACCTGCAGAGCACAGGGAAAGAGGCTCTGGTTCCGGGTGCAGGTGCTTTCCTAGGAGGAGGGCGGGACAGCCGGTGGAAGGGCTCTGCAGTCCTGCCTGTAAGCAGAACGGAGCACTCCAGCCAAGGGCATTGTCAGTAACAGCAGAGCTCCCGGGCGGAGGAAACTGAGGAGCGGGCTGGCCGGGCAGCCACGCTGAATGGAGGGAACCAAAGAGCTCGCTGGAATCACATTGGATCTGGGTATTGGCAGTGGGGAAAAAAGTAACATTTCAGAAATTTTTTTTGTGGTAGAATGCTTAACATGAGATCTACCCTCTTAAAAAATTTTTAAGTGCACAATACATGATTGCTGACTGTATGTACAATGCCGTATAGCAAAAAAAAAGCATTTTTGCTGAAAGGAAAACTTACTGTATGCTGTATCAAAAACAGAGACATTGTTAAGAAAAATTCAATTAAGCAAGTAGTCCTAATGTAATATTTTGTTTTGTTAACCCAGGACCTCTTGTCCTTTAATTGTTTAAAAGAAACAGCCAGTGAAGTCTGACTGAGGAGTAGCACTGGGCGGCTCGAGACCCCGACCCCCTCCAAGAAGCCCCTACTGTCACACCAACAGCTGCCCATGACCTCACTTCAAGGATGAGGACCCCACGGGCTCTCTGGCTGTAAACTCCATCTTCAGAAGACATTCTCTGGTCACCAGTAAATCTTCACTGAAATAAAAATAAAATTACATGTAGATGGAAATGCAGAAGAAAAGCAGAACTCTATATTTAAACCGTATGGTCTGAAATAACATGAGAGCAGACCTCCTGACAAATTTATGTCAGGAAAATGGAATGAAATATGGGGGCTTCTCAGCCAACCAGACTCAGACAGAGATCGACCTGGATGGTGGCTGAGGTCCCGATTTTCCTTCAGCATCTTGCCGAGTCTTCCAGCAACACCCACCTCGTGCTGGCATTCTGCGGTCGAGGGTGTCCAAGCTCCTCACCCCCAAGAAGGGGTTGTAAGAGGAACACATAGAGCAGGGACTGATCTTGTTTTGAAGTAGGAAGACTTTTGTAAAGGTCTGTCTTCAACTTTTGAATTTTCCCAGGCAAAACAGACTGCTGCATGAATCGCTATTTACTGTCTATGCTGACCTGCTCCCTTAGCAGGAAGAGGTCACAGCGTCAGACTCGAAAGAACAGCCATTTTTACAGCCGGTTCTCTCCACTTTCCAGACCTTCACGTTTGCACAGCTCTTGGGAGGGCTGCCGGCGCCGCATCTGCAGGTGGCTGGCGAGCTGGGTCTCTGAGGAGCAGGGGTAGAGACGTCTCCAGTTCCGCAGGGACTTGCTCCGTGACAGTCACCTTCTCTCCTGAGGCGTCTCCTGAGCACTTCCCTCAGGCCGCCCAGGTGCCCAGGTCATGCGCATCCCAGGAAGAATAACTAAGAAGCCAGGTGGATGTAGAGCGCTCCCAGACGTGCTCCCACCTAGCTGCTTTGAAGCTCTTTCTGCTCAGCTTCTCAGCAGAGCTCACCGCCTTCTCCTCCTCGTCACACGTTTGCTCCCTTGCCCACTGAAGTCCACAAGTCACCAAGCCAGGAAGGCTGTGTTTGCACAGCCCACTGTGACCTCTGACCTGTCCAGGCCCAACATCAATCTTGGTCAGTGTGCTTCTTGGGGGCTCTGGGCCTGGGGGCCAGCACTGCTCCAGGCTGTCCTCTGCAGATCTCCGTCTGGTCCACTCGGGCTATTGTAACACCACCGTGGCCTGGGGGCTTAGACCACAGACGTTCATTTCTCACAGTCCTGGAGGCCGAGATGTCCAAGATCGAGGTCCTGCCGTCTGGAGATCCGGATTTCGTGCCTGTCTCCCTCAGTCTAACCTCCCACTGCCCCCATCCTGGAGGACAAATGCAGTCAGTGAGAGGCTCAGGCCAGAGTGGGCAGGGAGCGGACGTGTTCCTGCTGCACCGGCGGGACTAGGTGGGACGGGTGGAGGAGGCACCACGAGTCAGACGTGTGTGCGCCTCCTCCGCTCATCTTCCGGTGGGAGCAGCCGGGAAACGGCACTCCTGACCGCCGGGCCCGGGAACCCGGGCTGACGGGGCAGCTGTGCTCTCGGGGGAGCCCCATCAGAGTAACAGAAGGGCAGACTGTGGGTGGAAATGGACCATCTCAGCTGACGGCTTGGGCTGGATTTGTTGATGAGGTTGGCAGTAAGTTTAAGATAGGGTATTTATGTTTACCTCAAATGAGTGCTTTCCGTAATAAAGTTCAAAATCAGACTCCCCTCATCACCCAAGTGAGCATTTTTGTATACTTATCCAAAATTCCCTGAAAATAAATGCTGTCTCTGCAGTGTTCGCTCACACAGACGTCCACACAACATGCAGACACGCACAGGGCCAGGTGAGTAACTGTAAGGCAGTCACTCAGGAGGAAGAGAAAAAGCTAATTAGTTGAAATGATAACATTGCCTATGTTGATGTCACGATTTCCAGTAACAGCCTTTTTTCATGTTTTTTTATGACCACAAACATTCCACTTCTTCCTAGTGGATTTTTAATTTTTAAAAAGTGTTTGCAAGAAATTGTTCTGTGGAAACTCTTTAGCACACTTTATATGGAGAGGTGGCCCCATTTTCACAGTCATATCTATCTCCTGGAGATTATGCTTCAGAGTAAAATTTGTAAGCAGGTTGTCTCCCTGCATCTCTCAAGCCAGGTTTCCCCTCGTGAAATTTCCTTCTTGGAAAAAAAGCAAAGTTCTTTAGCAAATACTTTTGCCATCTGACAATGTAGTGATAAAACGTGTTGGAAGGATAGAAAAAATGTTTAAATCATCACAATTTCCCTCTGCATCAAAATTTCTGGTTTGGTTTCTGGCTCCCTCCAAGGTAATAGGCTCCACTGACTGTTTTCCTCATCATCTTTCAGCCTTAAGGGATTCCGGCGAGCGGTTTTCCATTCCATGATCTGGAAACCCCTTGTCCTGGCTCTCCAGCTCTTAGCAAGTGTGCTAATGCAGACCACACAGGAATAAGCTGCCTCAGGTGGTAATTCACGGCTTGGACCAGTCCTTGGATGACTTCGACTTTCAGACTCATTAACTATTTATCAGGTTCACTCTGCTATCTTCTTCAAATCCTTCACTGAAGTTAGCAACTGCTATCTGATTCCACTGTCCATCTCCATCTGCTTATCACTCTGTTCGTGTTTCTCAGCATCTGTCACAGGGCACCTGCCCCAGGGCACCAGGCACTTGGTCACTGGTCCGAACGTTAACAATGGCTCAGCTCCCTTGCCACCAGGCATTCTCCGCTTCACCTTGGAGTAAGCTCCCCGTCATTGGTGGTAGGTCATTCAGCTCCAAAACTGTCTCCCAGCATCTGTCCTCTCGTACTGCTGCAGCATGAACTGTGCAGACAGGGCTCCCGGGTGACTCTGAGATGGCAATGACCACACTGGAGCTTCATTTTGGGGTGCTCTGGGGGCGGCACTGTGGAAGGAACAAGACAGGATTGTGCAAAGGCAGAACCTGAGCTCGGACACAGTCTCGACAGGGTTCTCAACTGACTTGCAGAAGACACTGAGGCTGGAGTGACGCTTCGCAGGGCCCTTCATTTGGGACCCTCACTCCCTCCTGGCTCCGTCGATGGCTGGGAGGTGCCCCGTGGAGAAGGGGTGACTTTGGGCACACCAAGCAAGTCCTGACCAGAGCTGATGGTTGTGGCTCCTCTGCTGACAGCGCTTCCAGCAGCTGGAAGAATCTGGAAAGGAGATCTGAGTTGGTCATCAGACCAGACGCTACTTGGGCCAACAAAGAAGCCAAACCCAAAGGAATGCACGCTGTTCCATCCCACAAAGTTCAAAGCCAGGCCAAGGGTCAGGGAGCAGTTCC
Organism: Vicugna pacos; assembly: GCF_048564905.1. Taxonomy (NCBI): domain Eukaryota; kingdom Metazoa; phylum Chordata; class Mammalia; order Artiodactyla; family Camelidae; genus Vicugna; species Vicugna pacos. Next base: position 106,589 of record NC_132993.1, on the reverse strand, counting down.
ATTTGGGGAGCAGGCAAGCGTGTTGGTGGGGTGAGGGCCCGAGCACTCTAGGATGCGGGCGCATGCCTGACTTTTCACCTGGGTGGTGTTTGTTTTGTGTTTGTTCGTTCGACTGCGCGTCTATATTTTGTACACTTTCCCTGTATGTGTTATTCTTCGGAAAATGTTAAATAATTTGAGAGAGGACGAGTGTCTGCGAGCGCGGGAAGCACTGTCGTCTGAACCTTGCTTACCTCTTGTGGATACTGACGCAGCCTGGAATTTCCTGGCTTGCTTGCTGAGGAACATTTCATCCAGGTGCAGTCCATCTGCTTTCCTTTTCCAGTCACTGAATTTGGAAGATTCAGATACTGCCTTGGACTCCTTTCCTTGATTTTATTTTATTTTTTCTGGTTGAAATGAGCAAAGCAATATGTTTTTTTAGAATGGAAAGCTTTCACTAACTGAAGCCAAAATTACTTCTTTCAAATCACAGTGCAAGTTGCCTGCATTTTGTATCATACTTACTATTAAAGTTAGGGTATGTGTCTACTTAGGGTAATTTTGCTTTTAAGATGAATCAAGATAATGCCTTGTTTCTAATGTTTTAAAAAATTCTTCACAGCAAGAAGGAACTTTGCTGATTTTAGAACACAAGCAGTGAGGGCAGAACAGTAGAAATCAGTCAGTTCAGTAACCCTAAGACAAAGCTTCTAGTGCAAGGGAAGTCAAGTCCACGCCGAGTGTTCCCTGATGTGCCACAGGCACCAGCGCGCCGTACCTTCTGAGGACGCCGTCGTGAGGACGTTGTCTCCTTCCCCAGGTAGACGGAGGGCCTTGCGGGGAGGCCTGTGAAGCCTGTTCTCAGCTGCAAGGTGAGACCTCACATCAGACGGTCAGGGACCCAGACCCTTCATTCCACACTTAGGAAAAACGCTTTAAAAGCAAGTGACCTTGGTAAAGCTAACACCTCAGCTGCCGTTTTGCACAACTTGAGAACACAGCTGAAACTGTGCGTGTGGTGGCACTGTTCAGATTTATTAAAAAGCATAAAAGATGGTAGACACCAGTAGAAGACACAGATGAAATACAGATGTCCAGATCTTGACAGCAAAATGTTTGTTGGATGAGCCCACAAGTGCTGATAACAGAAAGCCCAGATACCTTAAAGAAATTGGAAACACATCACAGAATGGGAGCAGATATGTGGAACACATAATTAAGAAAGGATTTTTACCTATAAAGCAAAGAATTGTTATTAATCAATATGAAAAGGACTAATAAAGACACTTAAGATGTCCAAAAGCAGTGGCACATACTTCACAGAGAAGGAAACACGTGGTTAGCAGACGTATGAAGAGGCCTCCGTGTCACCAGTGATTGGGAAATGCAAACCGCGACCACGAGGAGATGCCAGTCTCCTCCCCTTCAAGCCCAAGACGGGAAGGGCTGACGGCGGCCATGCTGGTGGCAGGAAAACGCGCAGCTCAGCGGGGCTGCACCCACGGCTGGTGCGGGTGCAGGCAGGACTCTGGCTTTGGAGGCAGCTTGTCCTGTTGGTTGGAACATCAGTGGTTCCTTGCACGTTGCACACAAGACATGCGTAGGAATGCTTCACGTGATAGCAAAAATCTGGAAACAGCCCAGTGACTGCCAACAGGAAAAGGATCAATTGTCACATATTCAAACAATGAATTATTTTTGTACCTCAAATTAGGAACCATAGCTACATGCAACCATAGGTATGAATTTGAGCGATTTGATTTTGAGTGCTAGATGAAAATCCCCGAAGGATAATAAAATCACTAAAACTGCAGCCACATGATTTTCAGGAACGTGTGTATGGGACAGAAATACGTGGACAGAAAGGCACGAGACACAAGTCAGCAGCAGTTAAAGAGCGGAGTGGATGGGAGCTGCTAAGACAGGGGGCTTTTACAAAGTCCTGGCTTTTATTCTGGGTAGTGCTTTTACAGGTGTTTGCTAAACTGTAAAGTAAATTAGTTGTTAAAAGGAGGCTTTGCGTAAACAATAATGAGAGTATGTTAGAAACTGGTTTCAATTAGAAGAAAATAAATAGGAAAAAATCGGCATGTGATTGAAGTCCTCAAGCAGAGGAAAGTCCATCAAAAAGTGGGAGAACAGTGAAAAACAGAAACGTGTAGGAGGGAGAGTCTGAGGTGAGTATAAATTCGGCTCTATTGCTTCACTGAAGACCAGCCCGATGAGGATGCTCGCGCTGGTCAAATTCCAGGGAAGCTGTTTCCCTGAACAACTTCATCTTCTCCTGGGGGGACTTGAGGCTGCAGCCTCCACCCGCGAGGCTGTGTGCTCTCTTCCTCCTGGCCAGGGGTGGGGGAGGCCACAGAGTCCTCCCAGAGCTTGAGGGCTTGCGTCTTGGCTGCTTGCCTGAGATGTACTTTAAAGGGACAAGGAAATGGTATTTTCACAACTGTTTCCTGGAAACTTTTATAAGGTAATAAATCAGCAGGAAAGGTCACTGGCCTGCTCTTTCATACTCCTTCTGTAATGAACATGAGTCTCCATTAATATTTCCTGTGAAATTTTTAGCCTAAACATGATTCTATCAATTATCTTACAGAGAAATGAGCTGTGTCACTAACAATTGTCGTCCCAATGTTAATTTTTTCTGCTTGGCTTTTAAGTTTATAAAACCTGTATCATCTTATTTGGAAAAACAAATCCTATGAAATAGGGCCTGAAAAAATAATTTCCTTTTAACAGACGAAACAACTGAATTTAGAGCAGTTTAACGCACAGGCCCAGGCTGGGACTCTCAGCCTCCTCGCTCTGGTGTTTTCTTCACAGCGCTAATGCAAACAGTGAGCCTCTCGTCTGCCAACCCCTGTCTCCATGCAGAAATGTCAGTGCCACCGGGATCTCTCTTGTCCTGGCCTGGCAGGCAGTCGGTGCTCAGCTGGTTGGTTGAAGACTGGCAGGCGCTTCCCTCCCACAAGGGAACGAGGAGGCTGAGCAGGGCTTTCTACGTCCTTCTGGCTCTCAGACTTAAAATGCACCAGGGATGACCGTGCAGTCCAACAAGCAAACGCTTCCCATTACTGTAAAAGTGAATTGCAAAATTTTATGTATACTATGATTACTTTTTTTGCACAAAATGTACAAATAAAAAAGAATGTAAGGAAATTTATCCAAATGGTTTTTTTAGCCATGCCCAGTGGTGAGATTAGGGGTAAGAATTTCCGCCTTTACTTTTACCAGCTACCCTAACTGAGGCAGCAGTGTGCTGAGTCCCTGTCAAGTTTGCCAAGGTGATGCAGTGCTGTCTGATCTGTTTCTCCTCCCTCTGGGGAGGTGTGGGCTTGGCTGAGGCTGGACGCCTGGAACCAGCCCCTCGGCCCCAGCCCTGCCTCGCCGACTCTGTGAGCTGACGTGTCCTGCCCTGTCCTTGGGCACCTTCCCTGGCCATCCTGCAGTCCATCCTGGTCCTTCATGACTCGGCTCCCGGGACCTCTCCAGGAAAAGCCTCCTGCCTTCAGGGTGAAATCAAGGTCGTCTCAGTGTTACTGTTACAGCTTGTAGGGGCCTGTTTGCCTGTTTGCTCCCCCAGGGACAGAATGAGAGAACTGTGTTTGTCCTAGAATCCCGGTCCCAGCACAGAAGCCCAGTGTGTGGGCGCTGGATATGTGGACCCAGAGAGAAGGGACACGTCCTGGGTGCCTGAGCTCTTGCCGCGTGTTTCAGGACAAGTCATGGACCCACTGGGGGACACACTCCCTCATCTGCAGTTGAGAACGCTGGACTCTGATGCACGAGGTAGACTTTTATCCTTTCTCCTCTTTCCCTCCTGTCCCTCCCTCCTTCCTTTTCCCTCCTTCTTTCATCAGTTATTGCAGCTTCTGCCATCCGGGTGCCAGGGAAGGAGCGGCCCTGGGCACTCGTCCCACGTGATCTGGAGCTGAGAGTCTGCTGGCCTTGCCCGCAGCTCCTTCACCCACTCTCAGGGCTTACTGCCTCGGAGCCCCTAAAATGTTGTTGATATAAGCCATTTATTATTTGTCATTTAGGCCTAAGAGACAGTGGACCTCTTGCTTTGTGTGGGGGGTGGGGAATGCCTAGTTCTGGGTCCGCTTGGGGCAGGGTTGAGTCTGGGACCGTGGTCCTCGAGGCACCAGGCTGGGACCAGGCTGGGTCTCCAGGGAAGGAACCGCGTGCTGTCCTCCTGGAGCCCATGCATCTGTTTCCAGGGGAGGGACTGTTTTCCCAGTGAGCGGCTAAGGGTCCTGACAATGGGGTGTGTCTGTCATCCCCTTGGTGCGTGTAAAATGAGAGGCCTGGCCTGTCTGCCCTACGTGTGTACTTCTGTCGGTAATTTCACTTGAAAACCCTGTGTGCATGAAACTCCTTTTCAAAGAGACCTTTTCAGGGTCTACTGCAAGGGAGCCCCGGGGGCGTCCACACAAGGGGCTGTGTCTGCCCTGGGTGGGGAGGGCAGAATCAGAGACAAGCCTTCAGAAACCGTACAGCAATGCGGCCCCTCCCCACCACCCCGGGTGCCATCAGGGCCCCTGCCTTGGTGGCCAGGCAGACACTGGCCTGGGGGTGCAGGTCCACATCACCCCCTGTGGCATCTCAGATGAGTGTCGACCCCGAAGAGAGTGACTCTGCTTTTCTGGCGTGTGCAGCTGGTGCTCCATTCTGTACGAAGTTAAAAGCAATGTTCTAGGCCTGCTGAAATGATTTAACACTTCCTATGCCACCAACAGCCCTCTGTCAGGTGGTTTCTCTAAGCTTCTGAAGACTGGAGGTGGCAGCAGCTGGGTGTTCATTACCCGTCACGTGCGTCCTGACATCTCTCCCACTTAGACGAGATGGACAAGGCAAGCATCTCTTGTCACGTCAGAGGCTTTACATGCTGGCATCCACAGTGTCCTTTCAGAGCATGCACGCAGGCATTGCCTTTCCATAAGTTTTTGTTTACTTATGACTGCAAAACAGCAAAGAGTCACACGTGTACAGGCATGTGCACTTCCCAGTGAACTACTTGTGTGTTTTTGGTAATCTGTCAACACTGTACTTGACTCTGATTTACTGAAATGTGATTTTGTCTTTTAAATCTAATAAAAACCGGGCTCACTTTGGTACATCTTTTAAAATTTTTTTTCTAGAAATTCATTTCTATTGTCTTGTAAATTTACTGGTCTGTAATGGCTTGGAGATTATGAACACAATCAAGTCTTCTCCAGAGATGGTTGGGAAGCCTCCACTGTGAGCTCTGAGCCCCAGGCCAACAGTCCCCAAGAGGCGAACAGGTCCACAGTCAGGGCTCTCAACGTAAGACTTACAAACTTGGAAAATACCCTTCAGTGCCAGTGAGGGAGCCAGGCCTGGTATCTAGTAGTTTAGTCATAAAACGATGAAGGACATTCCAGTTTATCAGAGCCCAACAGTTCAGGACTTTACAGGAATGGGGCTTTATTTTACTTTTGAGAGAGAAGCAGATGGCTGACTTCACTTAGAATGACGATCTCCAGGTCCATCCATGTTGCTACAAATGGCATGATTTTATTCTTTTTTATGGCTGAGTAGTATTCCACTGTATAAATACCACAGCCTCCTTACCTGTTGACAGACATTTAAGTTGCTTCCATGTCTTGGCTATTGTGAATAGCCCCATGAACATTGGGGTGCATACATCTTTTCAAATTAGAATTCCCTCTGGATACATGCCCAGGAGTGAGATTGTTGGATCATATGGTAAGCCTCTTTTTCGTTTTTTGAGGAATCTCCATACTGTTTTCCATAACAGCTGCACCAAACTCCACTCCCATCAGTAGTGTAGGAGGCTCCCTTTTCTCCACACCCTCTCCAGCATTTATCATTTGTGGGCTTTTGAACGATGGCCATTCTGACTGGTGTGAGGTAATACCTCATTGTAGTTTTGAGTTGCATGCCTCTGATAATTAGTGATATTGAGCATTTTTTCACATGCCTGTTGGCCATCTGTATGTCTTCATTGGAGAATTGCTCGTTTATGTCTTCTGCCCATTTTTGGATTGTTTTTGTTTTTTTATTAAGTTGTGTGAGCTGTTTACATATTCTGGAAATTAAGCCTTTGTCAGTCTCATCTTTTGCAAACATTTTCTCCCATTCAGTGGGTTGTCTTTTTGTTTATGGTTTCCTTTGCTGTACAAAAGCTTATAAGCGTTTATTTATTTTTGCTTTTATTTCTGTTGCCTGAGTAGGCTGCCCTAGGAGAGCACTGCTGAGATTTATGTCAGGTAATGTTTTGCCTGTGTTCTCTTCTAATAGGTTTATAGTGTCTTGTCTTATGTTTAAGTCTTTAAGCCATTTGTGTACTTATGGTGAAAAAGAATATGAAAACAAATATATGTATGTTCATGTATGACTGAAGCATTATGCTGTACATCAGAAATTGACACAACATTGTAAACTGACTATGCTTCAATAAAAAAATATATATGTATATATACAAAAAAAGAGAAGCAGATGATGTGAAAATAAAGTTGCAGAGAATTATTGGAGTCATAGGAAGAAGGGCTTCAAGCTTGGCAACTCCTGGGGATCAGTGCAGGTTCAGCCTTATCTCCCACTTCCTGCAGACGGACGGTGAGGGCTGACGTCCTGGAAAAGCCCCACATCACAGCGAGATGCTGCCTCATCTTCTGACCTGTACAGAGAGTCAAGTGTGGTGAGCCCGTTTCAGAGATTTCCAGCAGTGAGCGGTGACCCAGAAAGGGCTCTGGGGGTCACGGTGTCATCTCAGCTCCCAGCAGCGGGGTATGACTGTGTGGGTGCCCCCGGGGTTCTCTCCACACCCCGAGTTCACAACCTAATGAGTCTGTTTGATCCTCAGTCTTTTGGCAAAAGTTAAGCGACCACTTGGTGTGAGGCCCTCTGCAGCACAGTGGAGACACAGCTGAGGTGAGGTCTCCATGCCTGGTGAGAGGCTGAGAATGGACAGCTCCATCAGCAGCTCTCTGTCCGCTAGCATGACCAGAAAACTTAAACACAGAAGTGCATTCACTTGTCTGTGTTTTGATGCCAGTCTATAGCCACGCATTCTGAGTCCACTGTGCTTGTCCAGAACAGGCAAATCCATAGAGACAGAAGGTTGGATAGTGGTTTCCAGGAACTGGAGGGAGGAGGAGTGGGGAGTGAGTGCTAATGGGTTAGGAATTTCTTCGGAAGCTGATGAAAGTCTGCCGAAATTAGATAGTGCTGGTGGCTGCAAAACCGTGTGAATATACAAAAACCCACTGAATTGTACACTTTGACACTGTGAGTTTTAGATTTTGAGAACAGAATTGGGTCCAGAAAGAATATCTGACCTGAAATCCTATAATTCAAAGAGGACACAAATAATGTCTTTCTTTATAAACTCTTAAGAAAACAGTAACCATTTATTTACCTAAGTCCTTACCTGCAACCTCATCTGTGCAGAACACAGCTAAGAAGCAAGTAAAAAAGGACCAAACAACAAAATTCAGTTCCTGCATGCAAGCTCTTACACTTCATTCATCAAGTCTGCTTCGAGCCCTCTTCACTCACAGCCCGTTCACTGTCACGTCACATAAAATTTAATACCTTTGGCTGTCTTGTTTTCCATTTTAGGATAAATAAATAAATAACATTTAAGGATAAATACATAAATAAAAAATTTTAGAGGATGTTTCTATATGATAATTACTTCTCAATGAAAAAGAATGTTGCAAGTTTATCTTCTGTACCGACTGTTAATTTAATGATGTAAAATTTACAGCCCCACCGATCGTGCAGAAGAGCACCTGCTTCGCTGGGTTACTGTCAGCTCTGGGTGCTGTCCTGTTCTCTAGACTCTGCCAACCTGAAAGTTAGTTTAAGATCATTAGTTTAAATGCCACTTATTTTATTGAAATAAAGTAGCACATTTTTCATGTTCACGAGTCATTGTTTCTTTCCCTAAGTGTTCATTCAAGTCTGCTGCTGTTACTATGTTGGTGATCACATTACTCATTCTTACTCTTTGTAAAGATTCTTCATAAAAGAATAATTTTAGCTTTTTGACTGCCATATAGATTGCACTTTTCCTCATATTTGTCTCATATCCAGTACTAATCACTAATTTCTTTCTCATATTTGTTAATTTTTTTCCATTATAATTTATAGTTTTGGTATAATATTTAGACCTCCCACTTTCAAAGACTGTAAAACATTCTGCTCTATTTTCTTCTCATAGCTTTATGAATTTAAGAATTTTATGATTTTGAAATAACTATGTAACTCTGAGGCTTGGTAGTGGAGGGAGGAATTATAGATATTTGGCAACTTTGTCCCACTAATTCTCATGACACCCAATATGCAATTTTAGTTTGAAGCCTGACATTTTACTACTGCATAGCAATCAGCACCTGTTATTTTTTAAGCAAAGAAATTTCCTATCAAAGAGACGTTGTCGTGGTTACTACGAGGCTACCTCTTATAAGCCTTAACAGTTTCAGCCCATATTCAAATACGTAGTGAATTACTGTTTACGCTTGACAGTGGCCAATGTCAAGAATCTAAGCGAGACCATGGAGATTCAAGAAGCACACTTAATACACAGAATCATATGTAAATGACATAATATAGAAGTTTGCAGTTTTCTTAAGGAGTTGAAAATAACTTGAATTATATCAGCTTGTATTATAATCATCACCGATTCCCTGTCCATACTAATGGGGGGAAATTATAAAACCAATTTCTCTTTGCCGTTGGGTACCTAAGTGACATAATGAATGAGTTTTCTCTTTGTTGTAACACATGTTAAAATCTATTAATGTAAAAAGAAAATATTACATTAAAAATAAAACTTTAGAGTTCGTTTGGTTTTCACAAATACCCACTTATGAGCTTTAATCTTTATATTCTGAACATTAAAATTATATATTTGGTAGAACTGTAATAAAATCCACCTAGGATTCAGTCTTTACTTCCACTTTTTTTCCTGTTAAAAAAATGGGAATACTCTCTACATTGTTAGCTTCCAAATGCTAATGTACCATGAATAGTCATAATTTCCTTGTAAGAAATAAAATAGCCACAAGTCTATCCATATCTTTTTTGAAATTACATTTTCAATCTTTAAAATCTCCTAATAGTAAGAAATATTGTAGATTTACTATGTTTGTGTGCAGAAAATATTTTCCTTAAAACTGACTTTTTTGAATTTCAATAGCTTCATCTTCTTTCTGTAAATATTTATTTCTGGAAAGAAAACATTAAGTCAGAATCCAAGTTGGCTTTCTTTCAGAACTTTGTAAGTTATCAATGCTACGTTTGCTGCATATAGCTTGGTGGCAATGCTCATCTGGGCATCTCAAAGGATTTAAACATTTCTACTTATATTTTCTCTCAGCGGTTATTAATCAATCATCTGATTATAAGAGACTTATTCATTAAAGAAATATTTACAGTGTCAGGCGCTGTGATAGGCCTAAAACACAAAGATGTACACACAGTCTTGCGCTCAGTGAACTACCACGGGCTGACAGCAGGTACACACTTGTACAAGGAACAGTTCTGGTCACTGCATCAAATAGCTTACACTGTAGAGAAGAAAGACTAAGGCACCTGCACCAGCCAGGGTTTCCCAGGGAAGCAAAGTCAACAGGCAAGGTAGGTGATAGCTGGATAGCTAGACAGGTTGGTAGGTCACTACATTTAGCAAAGGGCTCGCAAGATCGTAGGGCCGGCAGGTCTGAATCCTGCAGGCCCAGAAGCAGACAGCAGACCCAGGGAAGAGCTGAGGCTGCAGCTGGAGACCCCAGTCCGTCCAGAGGCAGAGTTCCTTCTTCTTCAGGGGACTTCAGTGTTTCTTTTCAGGCTTTCAACTGGTTGGGTGAGAACCACCCACACTCTGTAGGACAATCTGCTTTACTTACAGTCAACTGATTTAAACGTTAATCTCATCCAAAAATACCTTCAGAGCAACATCTAGGCTGATGTTTGGCCAAACACGTGGGAAGTGTGGCCGAGCCAAGCTGACACGTAAAATTAATTGGCACACCTGAGGAGTAATGATACAACAGTGTGTAAACAACCATTTCAGCCCATACATGTAACAGAACATTAGGGTCAGAAGATCAGCGAAGTTAGAGTAACCGGAAAACACAATATTTAAACTAGAATGTGTGTAAGAGAGGGGTACGAAGGGAGGTCATGAAAAAGAATCTCAAGAGAGAAACTGAGGGGGAAGATGTTTGCAACTCAAAAACCCCACAGTTTAGTTCTGAATCTGAAACTGATTTGAAACAATGGCTGTGGACATGCCTTGAAGGGAGAGGGCACGTAGGACCATATAAAGGATGGAGACGCGTGTACAAAAGGCAATGTTCTCACGGCTTCCACTCATCCAAGTCGTAACATGCGGTGACCACGTTCAGGCGTGCTGAGCGAGGGCTGCTCGTGAGCCGACCAGTATGTCTTGTATTTCTCCTCCCAGGTTAGGGTTTTATGCTTAACAAAAATCAGTAGTGCTTGTCCTTAAACCCACTTGTGCCAACCATGCTTATTACAATTACATAATTTAACTAAAGATTAAGATGATTAAATGTGAGTACACAAGGAAAGAGGAGTGTTTCTAGGAAAGTCAGATTGAAAATATTTGATAAGAAAAACTTGGTAAGAGGGACTCATTAAAATATGCTACCAAGTTATGTGTGGGGGAGAAAACTGGAATTGATTGGGAAAATAGTGCAAAATTTGAGAAGGAGTCTGGATCAGATTACTCCACAAATGCCTTTAATCGTGTGTTGTTTTTTTTTAATAGGGGTACTGCAGATTGAACCCAGGACCTCACACACCCTCTGCCTCTGAGACATCCCCCACCCCAAATGCCTTTAACTTCTTGAATTAGTTTTAAAATTCCAAAACTTGGAATAGCAGATGCCATATTATGGGTGTGATTTATGGAAGAAAGATAACATAGGAACAGAAAGAAGATACTAATTGTTTAAAATAAAAAGTCCTCCATCACGGGCCTGAAGACTGTTCAAGCCAGAAAAAAACTTCTACTCATGCGATTCAGTCATGTGCTACAGCCAGCTGAAAACTGTCGCTCAAAATAGCATCCATCTTACTTGCTGGCGAGTCTGTGGCCCCACGTTTAAAGCTGAGGTTCACGGGGTCCCTCATGTGGCTGGGCCCCCTGGGGACTCCCCTGGAGCCTGTGGTCTCAGACGGTCTCAGCCACATTCATGGCACCGATGTTGGCCGTCGGTTGGCCAGCCCTCCTTGTGGCCCAATGTCCTCAAGGGGCTGGCCTGGGTTTCCTCACGCACCGGCTTCAGGGCGGTACCCAGGGGAGCAAGAACAGAAACTGCGTAGCCTGGACTTAGAACTCCACAGCGTCACACCTGCTGAATTCCATCGTCAGTGCAAGTCAGAAGACCCCGTCAGATTCAAGGTGGTGAGGACAAATCTGAGCTCGTGCTGAGAGGAGCAGCAACGTCGTGTTGCAAAAGGGTGGGCACTCCGGGACGGGGGTTTGCCAAACTTTCCCTGCCATGCACAACAGCATGAATGTGTTTTTTAAATGATTCCTTGCTTTAATCAATTTTTACGTAATGAGCCAATTACTAGTCCCTACCATATCTGATAAAGGAATTTCTACCTTGAGCTTTGAGGAGCATCTGGGTAAGGGTAGGAAGGAGGAGGTGAAACTAGCAAAGAAGCAGAGGACTGATTGAAGAGGAAACAGGAAACCTTTCTAGTAGTGGTTCTTGAATTTGGCTGCATATTAGAATCACCAGGAGAGCTTTAAAAGTGCCGATGCCTGGTTTCCTCTCCCAGGGATTCTAATCTTACTGACCTGAGGCACAGCCTGGACATTTGATGCTTTTTAACCACCTACCTGATTCTGAAGTCCAGCCAGGCTCCAGAACCACTGCTTTGTAACACAGACAAGGAGCGGTGAGGAAACCCTTTCAAACAGAAATGTATGAAGAATGGGAAATTCTTTGTATATCATCTTAGGGTATACGTGCTGAGCATTTATGTAGTTTTTTAAATTCCAGAGCATTCATTATTTCATTGTCATGTGTCTGAAAATCTATATGTTGTGAGGCATTCTCCTTCCTTACGACTCCTCTTCACAGGTCACTGTGTTTTGGTACCATCTGAATACATGGCATTTAGTTGTAGGAAAATAATAACCTGATCCCTAGGTTATCATTTTCATTTTCGTTTTACACACAGAAAAGTTGACACTTCACAGTGTGCACAGCCTACCCATGGTCACTCACCAGGGCTAAAACTCTGATCTCCGGACTCCTGGCCCAGCTCCCCTACCAGCCCATCCCAACGACCCTGTGCAGGTCCTACCCAGCTGAAGGAAAAGGACTGCTTGACCAGCACCATTTAAACAGATGCTCCCTGAGAAAACGCCATCCATTTCAACCCTCACTTTGGAACTTGGGGTCACTCGCATGGAGTCTTTATTCTGCCCATGAATATACGAGATTTTAGCAGTCATTTCATTATTGCCACACAATGAACTTAATAGCCTTCATTATTTAGAAATAAGTTGCATAGAAATAATCACAAAACTTACTATAAATGGTGTCTTGTTATGAAAGTAACTTTCCAAAGGCCTCAACTGATACCAATCCTATCCTGTTTTATGCAATTAAATGTAAGAGTTTTATCTCTTTCAAAATATTCTGTGACATACCCTGAGCCTTCCCCAGTTATTCCAAGTTTAGCATGTGATCTCCCCATCCATGGAATTCTTCAAATACCCGAGTATCACAGTGTCATTGAGAAAGGAAACACCCCCTCGCATCTGCGCTGTCTGCGAAGTGAGTGCTTTACTTCCTGCTGCACCACGAATAGCTCCTGGCGCCCAAATCAAAAACACTTCTGAGTGGTTTTAGAATTGCTAAGCCATTGTGCGAGGAAGGCTGTAAGAGACATTAAGGATCACACATAATTTCACGAAAAGTTATTTGCTACTAAGTGCTCACAAAGCTGTATTTTAATATAAATACCATTTACAATTCTCAGGGGCTTAACTTGCAAAACAATAACTTAATAATCTTTGTCAGTTCTGTGGTTAAGAAACTGTCCAGCTTTGAGTTTTCTGTTTCTTGAGATAGAGTAGATGAACCCTCTTACGAATAAGAGGCATCCCGTTACCACGCAGGGTGATGTGCTTACAAACCCAGTCCATAGCACCCTGTTACCATGGTGACAGCCGTCTCATTCAAGAGTGTCCACAGGGGTCCGATGGAGCCTAAGGTCACGGGCATTGATGTTCCCGAGTGGATGGAAACTGGCCTCCTCCAGACAGTTATACAGTGTTCTCTCCTGTTAAAAAACCCCGCTAATTTATATTGTTTAGGCATGCCCAGTGGCCTAGACAAAGCAAATGTAATAAACTCCTTTAACTTAGCCAAATTTAGAAGGAATGCTCTTTCAGAGAAATCACTCATGTCAAAATTAAACTAGTTTCCAAGATCTTTCATTTTGATAATGCAGCCAAACTCACTGGAGGCGTCTGCACATGGGGGAAAGGGAAACACAGACGCTCCCTGCATGACCCCATTTGTGTTCAGCAGTCCTGTGGAGGGACCACAGGTACTTCCCAAGAGGAAACCTCTGCAGAGCCGCAGCTGGACTGTGGCAGACATCGCTCAGGGGAAGAGAGCGGTGTAGCCTGTTCCAAAGGCTGCCTTTGAAATGCACCTTTTCTGTTCCAAGTCCCGTCTCTGGGGCAGAGGGAGAGAGGCTGCCCATCCCCATCCACCTCCTCCATGTCTCCTCTTTAATCCCTCTGCCAGGGCTCTTCCCAGCTCACAGTGTCCGTCTCAAACAGGTACATGAGGGCAAGGGTGATGCTGGCTCCAGATCTGAACAAGTCCCAACACGGTCCCGGTGACTTTTAAACAATTCTGCCTGTGTCTCTACTTTTCATTTCTGCTATTAACATACTATGCTGAGCTGTGAGCACGCCTTGTGTGAAGTGGGCTCCGTGAAACCTTTGACGCTTTTTGGAAATTATGAATGTGGTTAATGCCCTGACTTATAACCAAACATTTTTCTAAAGTTTTGTTTTTAAACGGTGGTTATTGCAGTGTTAAGTTGCGCAATTCTGTGTAGCTGTGTTGATGGATATGTCTTTCTGCTCTAAGATCGTCCATTCTCAGGCCAAAGCTTCATCCAAAGCAAGGCCTGGTCTGACTGCCATTTCACTGGGACCACAAGTGGTAATGTCATCCAAGGAACAAATAGTTTTCAACCCCGAAAGCCAAAGTTAAACTGGTCAAAAGAATAGACTTGAAGGGCCTTTAATTTCTTTTAGGGGATTTTTTTATATTTTGGAAATTCCTCCCTGGTATTTATGTAAGCATTAAGGCAAATTGAGAATTAGAAATTAAATTTCAAAATGCATAATGGATTATGATTTGTAAATAACTAGTAAGAAAAATTCAAGTATCGTAAACTAGCATTTTCACATTCACTGGAGTATGCATTGCTGATCTAGGAAATGCTGAAACTGGAAAACTTATACCTAGTTTATCTACATTATTCATAAACATGGTATTTATGATTTATACGTTTATGTGCAAATGGAAGATTGGCAGCGTTATCCTTCTTTCATTAATTATTTCATTATTAGCATACAAAGAACAGGTGAATGCTATGTTTGATAAAATCTCAAACACTATAAAGGCAAATCTCCCTCCATGAGAAAACTTTTTTGGATGATCGTGAACTTTCCACTCTTTGGACCTTTCCTCTCGTTATTTATGCGTTCTCCCTCCTTCAGGGTCCAGGCACTGACGTACCTTGGGGTGTGAGTTTAGGTGTTCACAGTGGCTGCAGGTGACTTTGGGAGGATCAGGAACCCACAGTCCGCATTTCTTTGTTGTGGAGTCTCATGTTTCCCAGCAAGTCTGCTTCTTGCAGAGGGATTTTGCCATGTCCATGGTGAAGTGTGTCCGTGGTGAGGGCACTGACTGACGTGTCTAGAAAACCATTCCCAGCCCTCCTCCAGATGTGTCTCCTACTGACGCACATTCTGAAATTACACTGTTACAGGTGGTTGTGAATTCAGTCCTTCGAACGGTAAGATACTTTATGTCCAGAAATTCCTATTTCCAATCCATGAACTGTAAGGAGGGATAATAAGCCACTTACAAAGTTCTATTTTAGTAGATTTGTTGAAAGATAGCTGGGAGGTCAAGGAATGAGAGTGTGGGTCTCAGGAAAGTAGAAGCAGCCCAGAGAAGTTTCCTGTGCTTTGGTGTTACTTAAGAGTAACCCAGATTGTAAGATTTCATGAGAATCAGGTTGTAGAACCAAGTCACGATCATAACGGTGCCATCTTCCATCACTGTTTGCAACCTGCGACCTCCACAGATCATCTCACTTCTGCTAAATTCTAGGGCAGCTCCCCGGCTGTCACGTGATTCTCCTTTGTAACAGTCACCAGGAGCACCTTTCTGTTATGTATTGATCTCACTAATCACTTTAACTCTATTTGGTTAAGAAAGGTACCTGCACATTTGAGTGTAAATAGGGCTGATTTTGCCGGACCCTACCATGAATCCCTCAGCGCCATGGAGGCTCCATAACTGACTTTAGTGGCTGTTTGTAGAGGGGAACAGCCACCTATCTTGTGCCTGAGTACTGATGGCAGAAGTCAGATTACTCACCACGTGCATTCTCTGACTTAGTAACTGAAATTCCATTCCTTCTAGCCTCATTCTTTTGGGTCTTGAAAATTTCTAGGTATTCATATTAAAATAAAATTGTTATCCTCAGGGTAAATCTTCAAGCCTGAAGGTGCCAGCACCCTAGTGACAGGAGGTGGTTCCCCCTGCAGGGGAAGTTGCAAATTCAGTCCTTCGAGCTGTAAGATACTTTGTGTTCAGTAATACAGAAAGTCTCTTCTGCCTCGTTCCGGATGGACGTGTCCAGTCTCGGCTTGTACAGCACACGTCTCTCTGGAGCGCTGCTGTCTCGTGTGTGTACACATCGACAGGCCAATACCAGGAACTGGGGGCTTAAAAAGTAATCGTGGATCCTTAATTGAGAACAAGTGCTAAAAAGTGGAAAGGTCACGGGCTGGGAAATTCACGTAGAGGTTCCCACCGCCGAGAAGCTGCAGGGTTTGTCTTGTCTGAGCTTCAGTCTGAGCTGAACCATGATGCAATCCTTCCCATTCTCTGACGTGATAAAAGAAGCAGATGATCTGGAACATCAGCAGTGCTTAGAGGCATCACCCACACACTAACGAGGTGATATCATCTCAGAACTGTTGCAGAGGGAAAAGAAGTCCAGTGATTTCACGGTGGCTGTGTCCAAGTTCATCGGAACAGCTGAGTCTTGCCAGGTATTAAGCAAATGATTAATAAGTAAAGCAGGTCTGACAGAGTCCAGGCTGTGACTAAGGAGCCGGTGATTTGGCAGAGAATCTGGTCTCCCATGATCACCTATGGACGTGACTTCTGAAGTCATCTTGGACAACGCTTATGAGTTAAGCAGCTGTTTATCCCTAGTCTCAGCTGTGGTAAGTGCATGTGAGAGAGGGGTGGGGTGTGGGGGACTGAGCAGGTGGGAACCCCTGTGGTTCTGACAGCAAGAGAAAAAGGGAAAACACAGTGTCTTTCTCCTTGTTTTGAGGCCTGAATAAATCTGTCACACTGTTTAAAATTATCTTTTTAATTGATTGTACCTCCCAGTAAATCATAAGTTTCGTTTGTTCTGGTCAGTTCTGTGCTCCCCGAGCCCGCACTGATCCTGGAATATGACGGCTGCCCCACAGACAGTCCTTGGATGAGAAATTGGACACAAAGCCCAGGGGAGAGTCTGGTATGGACACGGGGAGGGTCTAGTGTGGACAGGGGGAGGGTCTGGTGTGGACGGGGAGGGTCTGGCATGGACACGGGGAGGGTCTGGCGTGGACAGGGGAGGGTCTGGTGTGGGCAGGGGGAGGGTCTGGTGTGGACACGAGGAGGGTCTGGCGTGGACACGGGGTGGGTCTGTTGTGGACAGGGGAGGGTCTGGTGTGGGCAGGGGGAGGGTCTGGTGTGGACATGGGGAGGGTCTGGTGTGGACAGGGGGAGGGTCTGGCATGGACAGGCAGCACGATGGAGGAGAGAATTCTTTCATGTCTTCTTAGGTTCCCTTTCAGTTGAGTTTTTCCCGAAGAGGCACAGGGCTGGGGCTAATAATATTACGTATCCAACAAAAATAAGCAAGGAGATAACCTGGGTCTGAGGGGATGGGAACGTGGGTGTGAGGGGGTGGGAACATGGGTCTACAAAGGTGGGAGCTAATTGTGAGCAAATCTTCTATAGAACAAGGGTTGCAGGTTCTTTCCTCCCCAGACCCTCGACTCCTTAACTCACTGTCACAAGTGCACCCTCCCAGCCCTGGTAATGAACCCTCTGCCCTCTTACTCACCCACAGTGTACTCATCCCTTCACCCCCAGACCACCCCAAGCCACCCAGGTTACAGGTCAATACGGTCATTTACACCTACAGTCTAAGCCAGCAGGAATCTGAAGGAGGAGCTCTTTATCTAACTCAGGGAACCCAGGAAGCCTTTTTAGTCCAAACAAAATCTTAAAACATTTACTTAGCCATTTCTCTACTTTAGTTAATGAAGTATATTTGAACTTTAGTTTGATTATTGAGAAGAATTAGTTCTACTCATTTAAGAGAATGCATACAATGTTTTTTAGCATAAAGACATTTATACAAAGCACATACGTTGACTCAGAGTTTCTCAATCTATGTCCCACTTTGACAAATGGCACAATTTATGAGCTCCCTTAGTGATGCTTTAAACTTCCAGATAAACAGCATAACTAAAACCAGATCAAAGCAGGAGGCAAATCCCCCCATTCCCTACCCCCCTCAAACATCCTCGCCTACTCCTTTGAGAAGTCTCTGCATTGTGTGATTTGACCTCCCTTGCAAACCTGTGGAGTTAGCTGAAGCTGTGTTATCATTTCCATGTCTCAGAAGAAGAGCAAGAACACATCATTTGAGCTGATGAGGGACCCAACACCAGGGCACTGCAGGCGGATAGGACCTAGTTTATAAATTTCTGGTCCCATCTGCTGGGGTTTCTAATAACTGAAGTTGAGTGTTATGGGGTTGAATGAATCTCCCCTACTAAAATTATGAGGTCAATATGAGATGTCTCTTGGAAACACCTTTTCACTTTTAAAATAAAAAATTCCTACACTGACTACTTTTTTCTTACATTCTTTATTTCTCACAAACAATTCAGATCAGTGAAGGAACATGAGTGTTTACATTTTCTATTTGGTATATTTAAGAAACATTCTTTTCAGAAGAAAAGAATTAATCCTTTGCGTTCATAGCCAGCAATCAAGTTAAGTCTAGGAGTCTGAAAATAAGTTACATTAAAGAAGTGGCTTTTTCTTCCCCCAAACAATGATTAGGAGGAGAATCTGTAAACAGGGTTTTTGAGCACATCAAGCAGCGGAGACTCACTGTGATGACCGCACCCATGGAAGCTTCCCGAAGCCCATTCCTCGGGCGTGTAGGAGCTGAATCGTTGTACTTGGTCCTGAGAGGCAGCAAAGGTGGGGAGCTCCAAATCCAAAGGTGATCTCACAGGGCTCCACGGCCCCTGCTGAACAGCAGAGTCATGTTCTTCGACTTCTTGTGGGGCTCCTGTGCTCTGCTCCTGCTGAGTGTGGCCTGTCCTCGCTGGGGCTGCTGCAGGCTCCAGTTCTCACAGCTGAGTGCATCCCAATGCACAACCGCTGTGTGAGCCTTCTAGAGTTCCCTGCGACAAATGTGAATGTGCAGGGGGATGGGGGAGGGGAGGGAGAAGGAAAAGTGGGCAAAAGAGGAGGGTGGAAGTAGGTTGATGATAGAAAAAAATACAGAGTTAAGAGTGGAACTAAACATTCCCACACCAACTTGGAAAAGTGTCAGAGCAGAGGAAGTATCTCTTTCAGATTTTCTGCCACTGTTTAATTGCATAGTCTCTCAAAACCCAACTTCACAGAGAAACTAGCATTCTCATGATTTATTCCATCATTCATACGAAGGAAGGGTAATTAACAATGTTGAATAATAATACAAAACTGACGGGTAAGTTACTGAGCTCTTACTATGTGCTGGATACAACGCCAGATACAACACTTTTCCCGCATCACCTAGCTCATGTAATTCCTACAGTGATTACAAGTGGTGGGCATCATTGTCCCCACTTTAGAGACAGAGAATAAATAGCATCCCTAGAATTCAGGCCCTGGCTTGCCTGACTCCAAAGGTCACTGTTTTCTCTCTGCACTTACACTTCTCAAACTGTCGTGCTGGTGGCCAGGAGCTGACAGTGGTGTACAGGGGCCATGCTGTGCCATAGGGGTATCTTCCTGAAATGGCAGTTTTCCTTGAGGATTTGATGAAAAGGTTTTGAATTTTTGAACTCTTAAAAAGTTTTGTCAAACAAATTGCAAGCAAAATCACAAAAATTCTTGCCTTTACATGTTGCTCAATCACATTTTATCTAGCAAGACTTAGAGAGTGGAAATTTTATGTGCAACAATCATACAATTGGCTATTTCAGGTTTTAGTGAATTCGGTGCTAGCTGTGTAAGAGAATGCTCCTGGGGTGAGAAGGATTTGTCACAGGGTCAGTCCACTGAAATAAGTGAGCATAAACTAAAATCCTTGGCAAGTCTGGTCAGAATAAAATGCCTTTTTTTTTTTTTTTTTTACTTTAAGCATCGAGTTTTCCCCTCGCAGAGGAGTGGGATTTTTTTCTTTTATCAAACATGAGCCCCCTACTACAACATAATCTCCCTGAAAAAAAATTTTGCCTGTTTTGTTTCACTGCTCTATCCTCAGACCACTTCCCACATGTGCCACATGTTCAACAGACACACATTTAACAAACTTAATGAACTAACATTAGACAGAATGGGAACAGTTCAACTTCCTGCCACAGCTGTGTTCCACTGAATGTTTTGTTTATAGACAAATACTATGCCCAATCTTACTTCTCTTTGCCAGTTTCCTGATAACAAAAGTCTAAAAAGATGAAGCGGAAACTTCATGTCATTTTCCATTTACCTTATACAGTTGGACTTTTAGACTGGAAAAGAGAATCAATGTTTGAAGGCAGAAAATTTGAATGTGAGCTTGAAGTTGATGAAAGTATACAACATAGTAAGAGAAATTCAGAAGAACCTAACAACACAGACAGTGAAGATATAAATTTAGATGTAAATCCATAGATAACACATTATCCCTTAGATGCTCCACAATGAACCCAACAGCCCGCAACACCCCAACTACAACTAGTTAATAAGGTCACATGCAGCAGTACTAAATCTAAAACTTGTGTGATGTATCAACACAGAAGGATGGGGAAATTACTCTTTTTGAAACATGAGCTGTTTGACTAATTGCCAAGACCATTCAATTGGGAAATAATAGTCCTTTCAACAAATGGTGTTGGAAAGACTTGTTACCCCCATGCAAAAAAAAGAAGTTTGATTCCCTACACATTCAATATAAAAGATTAAATCAAATGGATCAAAGACTTAAACATAAGTGCTAAAATTATAAAACTCTTAGAAGAAAACATGGGGGAAAGACTCATGACATTTGATTTGACAATGAATTTTTGGACACCAAAGACACAAGCAACAACAAAAGAAAAAATAAACAATGTAGACTGTGTCAAAATTAAAAATCTGTGTACACAAAGGACATGACCAACAGAGGGAAAAGGCAGCCCACAGAATGAGAGAAAGTATTTGCAGGTTATTTTTCTAAAAAGGGATTGATATCCAAAATATATAAAGAACTCTTACAACTCTACAAAAATTAAAAATAGGTAAAGGATTTGAAAAAAAAATTTCAAAAGAAGGCATACAAGTGGCCATAAAGCTTGAAAAGATGCTCAACATCACTAGCCTCTAGAGAAATGCAAATCAAAACCTCAACGAGATATCACCTCACCATTAGGATACGTACTATCACAAAACAGAAAATACAAGTGTTGGCAAGAATGTGGAGAAATTCAAACTCTGGTGCATTACTGGTGGGAATGTAAAATGGCACAGCTGCTGTAGAAAATAGTATGATGATTCCTCAAATAATTAAACATAGAATTATCATATGATTCAGCAATTCCAATTTTGGGTATACAGCCCAAAGAAATGAAAGTGGAGACTAGAACAGATATTTGTACACCCATGTTCAGAGTAGCATTACTCACAAAATCAAAAGGTGGAAGCAACTCACGTGTCCATCAACAGATGCTGGATAAACATGTAGATACACATACAATGGAATGTTATACTATGAATGCATGATACAAAGTTCCGTACAAGTCTTGTTGTAGACGTAGGTTTTCATATCTCTTTGTTCAATACCAGGAAGGGAGTGTCTAAGTCATATGATAAGTGCATTTAAACTTATAAGAAACTACCACCCTTATTCCAAAAGTGACCCTACTATCTCAGACTTCATGAGCAATGTATGAAAGTTCTAGGTGTTCTTCTCAACCTAAGGTAGTGTTTGACTTTTAGATTATCACCCATTCTCATGAGTGCAAAGCAACATCTCATTGTGGCTTTTATTTGATTGTCCCTCATGACTAATGCTGACAAGAAAATTGTCATATGCTTATTGGCCATTTATATCTCTTTTTTTGTGAAATGTCAGTTCAAGTTTTTACCCATTTTTAATTGGACTGTTTGTCCTTTTCTTACAGGTTGATTGAATTTTCTTATATATGACCTGCAGTACTTTGTCAGTTATAAGGATTGTAAATATTTTCTTCTACTCTATAGTTTATCTTTTTCATTCTCTTAAAGTGCATTTTTATGAACAGAAGTTGTTGGTTTTGATGAAGTTCAGTTTATCAAATTTCACTTTGTGGTGGTATATTGTTTTTTTTTTTCCATTGTTGTTTTGCTTTATTTTTGTTTCATAGCTAGAGAAATTTTCATTTGCATCAAGTTCAGAAAGATGTTTTTCTATGTTTTCTTCTAGAAGATTAAAGTTTAAGACTTGGTGTTTAGGTACAAAATGCATCTTTATTACATTTGTGTATAGAATGAGGTAGGATTGAGATTTTCCCCATAAGGTTATCTAGTAAATTCCAGCACAATTTACTGAACGGACGTTGCCTGTTAAATGTCCTTGGTGCTTTTCTGAAAACAAACTGGCTGTAAGTGTTGACCTGTTTCTGGACTTTCTATTCTGCTCCAGTGATCTACTGCTTGCCCTCGGCCAATACTGAGTGATCCTTTCTGAAGGGATCACCTCCAGCCCTGCTAGCTGGTGTAACTCTCTTCCCTGCTCCCCTTTCAGCATGAAGACACTTATTGTTATTTAAATTTTAAAAATTAACGATAGTGTTTGGTTATTTAAATATTTATTTTTAACATTACCTCCTATTAAACAAGTGATACTACTTATCCATTGATACAATTTTCTTACATTAAAAAATTGAAACATTTTTAAAAAACAGAAAATTACCTTTTAAATAAATGTAAGTAAAAGAGGAACAAAGAAAACTCTTCAGGAACTGGTGGCATAGGCAGTATATGGAAAAGGTAAAAATCATCTGGGTAATATGCTAGAGGTAGAACTTTGGGAAATGCTGCCCCACATCAGCCATGCCGACATGAAGTATGGG
Organism: Vicugna pacos; assembly: GCF_048564905.1. NCBI lineage: Eukaryota > Metazoa > Chordata > Mammalia > Artiodactyla > Camelidae > Vicugna > Vicugna pacos. The sequence goes on along the minus strand of NC_132993.1, from coordinate 83,944 downwards.
CACCTATCTCCAAGCTGTAAGATGTGTTCTCCAAAGCAGACACACTTGTGGATTGACTCCACTCTGCAGTAACAGCAAGAGCCCAGCTGCCTCTCAGGGTCTCAGCAAGGCAGAGCCTCTTCCAATCCAGTAAGTTCACCCTCACTCAGGCTCCTTGTGATGTGTGAAGTGGGCCTTGAGCGATGGAGTCGTTTGCACAGGTGGGATCTGGAGGCATCCTAGACTGAGAAAGTCTGGCAGAGGATGGAAAACAAGACCGTGTGAGGAGTCGCAAAACTCAGTGACCTTTCCTTGGTCACTGCTGTCCAAGGTCACTCAGCTTGAGAAAATCAGAGGCAGTTTTTTACTCCTGGTCTTTCTGAGTTTAGAACAAATGCTCTTACATGCTATACCATGGTTTCATGCCTTCAGATAAGTTAGGGAATATGGTAAATCAGGTATTCTGAATATCTTTCTTCTATGAAGTACCCAGAAATGTCAGGTAAATTACCACATCCATTAATTAAAATGAATTAGCCAAGAGAGAAGCAAGATGGTGGAGCAGAAAGACGCTTTTCACCCTCTCCCACAAATACACCAAAACTCACATCTACGGACCTACTCAGCCAACCAGAGCACCTGCCGAACTCCGACAGAACATCGCCCTCTTCAAAAGACAAGGATGCCAAAAATCTGGTAGGAGAAAAGGAAAAAAGAAAGAAGAAAAAGCAAAACAGTGTGGGAACTATCCCGTGGGGATGGAGCGGCAAAGGAGGACTGGTGCTCGTTCACTGGGTCTCCCCTCTCCAACAGAGAGGCCAGCAGGATGGAGGGGGAGACTCCGAGGCTCAGATCTGCCCTGAGCACCCATTGACTGACAGAACTGAGTTAAATGGGCACATAGGGTCCCAGCAACACCCAGCCTGAGACACGAGCTGGCAGCTGGGGCCGGGACAGGCTGCCCGAGCCAGGTGGAGGACTGGGGTGGCTGCATTGAGGCAGCCCCAGGAGACTGCATGGTGCTGCATGCTGTGGCTTGGAGGGGATACAGAGCAGAACAACCTCAGTCCCCCATAAATTGTGAAAAAAAGCAAAGCAACACAGCTAGTGTGCCCTGGGGGGAGGGGCGCTGTAGCCTTTGTCTCCTCAGACTTGCGCCGCCATTACTGGCGCTTCTCATGAGAAGAGAGGCAGGGTGCAGCCACAGCCGCCATCCCCTCCTGTGCGCAGCACCCAGGCGGGGGCGAGGCCAAGGCCTGAATCTGCACCCGGGGGCTCTGCAACCTCCTACGCAGGACTGAGACTTGTTTACAGCTCGAGGCAGATAGGATCTTTCTGCCCTGGCACCTCAAAGAACTCGAGCCACCAAGACAAACAAGGAGCTGAGATTTGGCACAAAGCAGGGGTGGGGCCATTCCGTGGTCTTCCCTGAGCCCGCCTTCTGAGCCCTGACCCGAGGTGGAGTGGGCAGCTGCACAGAGCAGCAGAGTGACTGGCGCCGGGAGAGGGCAGGTGGCCAACTGCCTTCCTGGCAGGAATGCAGCACCTGACCACGGTGCTGGGAGGGGGTGCGATCTGCTAGCCAATGGCCACTGGGAGCAGCACAGACAAGGGCACCAACAAAGGGCCTCTGGAAACAGCAAGCTGGGTTCATGAAACAGGGCAAAGACACAAAGACCTCTCAATAAAATCATTAAGAGCGCAGCATCTCCAGGAGAACTAGATAACTGATACTTCTTAAGCCACAGTGCCAGAGAGATATGAGCAATATGAAGAAGCAGAGGAACCACTCCCAATTAAAAGATCAAGAGAAATCCCCTGAAAGCATGATCAAGGAAATAGACATGGATGGCCTACTACATCAAGATTTCAAAAAAGGAGTGATCAAAGTACAGAAGGAACTAAAAGAAATAGTGTTTAGAGATATAAAATATGTCAAAAATGAAATAGAAGCTGTAAAGAAGAACCAAGTAGAATTAGCAAACTCATTTGCTGAGATGAGAGCTGATGTAAAGGTTGCACAAAGCAGACTAGATACTGCAGAGGAACGAATAAGTGACTGAGAAGACAGGATAACAGAAAGCACGCAATCAGAACAGCTGAGAAAAACAAATAAAAACCAAGGAAAACAATGTAAGGGACCTATGGGATAATATAAAGCATGCCACTTTATGCATAATAGGGTTTCCAGAAGAGGAAGAAAGAACAAAGGGGATTGAAAAGGTATTTGAAGAAATCATGACTGAAAACTTCCCAAACCTAAAGAAGGAATCAGATATCCAAGTACAGGAAGCTCAGAGGGTCCCAAACAGGAAGAACCCAAACAGACCCACACCAAGACATAGCATAATCAAGATGGCCAGTCAAGGTTAAAGAAATGATCCTAAAGGCAGCAAGAGAAAAGCAAAGAGTGAGTTACAAGGGAACTCCCATAAGGCTCTCAGCTGATTTCTTTACATAAACACTACAGGCCAGAAGGGAGTGGTGAGATACATTCAAAGTTCTGAATGAAAAATAGATGCAGCCTAGGATACTTTATCCAGCAAGGCTATCCTTTAGAATAGAAGGAGAGATAAAGAACTTCACAGACAAGCAAAAACTAAAAGAGTTTAGCAACACTAAACCCATGCTGAAAGAAATACTGACAGGTCTACTCTAAATAGAGAAGAAGCAGGATGCTACAAAAATGAGACACTCGCAATTGGAAAGGAGATAACTGCCATGAATTACAAAAAGAATAAGCACAAAATTGTAAAAGAAGACATTTAAATCATTAAGAGTGGGAGAGGGAAGCAAGGAAAGCCACTGTGGAAAACAGTATGGAGATTCCTCAAAAGACTAGGAATAGACTTACCATGTGACCCAGGAATCCCACTCCTGGGCTTATATCCAGAAGGAACCCTACTTCAAAACGACACCTGCAACCCAATGTTCATAGCAGCACTATTTACAATAGCCAAGACATGGAAACAGCCTAAATGTCCATCAAGAGATGACAGGATAAAGAAGAAGTGGTATGTTTATACAATGGAATACTATTCAGCCACAAAAAAGACAACATAATGCCATTTGCAGCAACATGGATGTTCCTGGAGAATGTCATTCTAAGTGAAGTAAGCCAGGAAGAGAAAGAAAAATGCCATATGAGATCACTCATACGAGGAATCTAAAAAAACCAAACAAACAAACCATAAATATGAAACAGAAACAGACTTACAGACATAGAGTACAAACTTGTGGTTGTCAAGGGGGGCGGGGCGTGGGAAGGGACAGACTGGGATTTTACAATGCAGAAGAGATAAACAAGATTATACTGTATAGCACAGGGAAATATAAACAAGATCCTGTGGTAACTCATAGCAAAAAAAAGTGACAATGAATATATATATATATTCATGTATAACTGAAAAATTGTGCTCTACACTGGAATTTGACACAACATTGTAAAATGACTATTACTCAATAAAAAAATGTAAAAAAAAATAAAATGAATTAGCTGAACTAATAAAGAAGTAAGGAAAACTCCTGAAGGCTGAAAATAAATAGGGAGCAAGATAATGCCCTGAGGGAATTGCAGTTGCAAGGATTTTAATAACTCTCGATAATAGCGCTCAAAGTAGAAAACAGGCATTGAGCCCCCAAAGACGCGTGGTTAGGACAGAGCGACTCGCCTCCCACTGAAACTCAGCATACTTAAGGACGATTTCTGGATTCGTTGGGTCCTGGAGCACTTGGCAGGGTAAACATCGATTCTTTTTAGAGGAGGGTATTCTAAGTCGAGACATCTGAAGATTTGCCAGGTCAAGTTAGTCAAATATGAGCTTTCAGTCCAAAGCCGTCAAATTCACGAGGAAACAAGACACCAGGAATGAGAGACAGAAGAAACAAAACAGACCAGAATTAAACACCTAAAATGTAAGATATTAGACCTACCAATTTCAGAATATATGACTAAAATGCTCAAAAGCCTTAAAGAATAAAAAAAACTAACAAACATAACCAATAAATAAAGGACTATCAAAAAATGACCTAAATTTCTCAAAAACTGTCTAAAATTTAATAAATAGAATAAAGTTAAAAAGATCATGAAAATATTGAATAATATTTTTCAGAGAACTGAAAAGAGAATTAGCAAATTCTGAGATACATCAGAAGAAATAGCCCAGAATTCCATGCAAAAAGAAATGGAGGGAAAACTTAAGCCAGAGCCAGGAAGATGAGGAGACAAGAAAGTCTAGCGTCTAGCCAAGTGGAGCTCCTGCAGATGAAAGGACAGGCCACGGGGTGAGCAAGGAGGGGAGTGCTGAAAGTTTACCAGACTTGAAGGGTGTGAGCCATCGAATTTATTCAATTCCATCTTTTGGAATTACACTCACTTCCCAGCAGAGTAAGCAAAAAGGGAACCCACACCGAGACACGTCCTAGTAAAAGTGGAGCGTCGAAGACACAGGCTGAAGAGAAAAAGGTACCTACAAAGGTGTGAAAGGTCGGCCAGTAGCTGGCCTCAGTGGAAACTGGAACTGAGAAGGGTAACTTGGAAGCACCTCAGTGAACCACAAGCAGCTGACAACCAGAATCACACGCCCAGCGACGTTACTTTCCAAAAATGAGGATGAACTGAAGACATTTTTAGATCGACAAGACCGAGAATGTCACCTTTCGCCTGACTCTGAGGCACAGACTGCTCCACCAAGGATGGTGACCATCTCTGTGAAGCATTGCACAGCACGGGGCCCTGGGAGAAGGCGGCGCTGAGCGGTAACAGAGCTTTCCCTGGCAGCAGGAAGCAGTTCCAGGCACAGTGACAAACGTGGTCCCCAGGGGCTGGCCTGGTTAGGGAATGAGGCAGCAGGCAGGTGTCTGGCTGCACAGGGGCCCACAGCTACTTGGTAATATTTTATTTCTGTTTCTCTGATTTTCATCTTTATACTGCTTCCTATGTCTTAAAAGTCTTTTATGAGATGTCTTGAATGCCAGTGCCTGCACCTGTCAACTCATTTGCCTGAGGTTCCTGCCCAGGGGCTGTGATCCTCTGTCCTTTACGTGTTGGCTCCAGTTTGCGGCACCCTGAGCTGTGGGGACCCCTCCAGCAAGTGGCACAGGGTCAACCTGCTTGCCTACTTAACTCTTCCGTGAAGTTTAACCCCTTCAAATGTTCTTCTCCAATCTAGTTTTCAAAAAATGTCTGTTGTGATTTCATGTGCTGTACAGCAATCACAACCAGAAGACTTTATTAAGAGCAAATTAGAGATTGGATGTGATCAGAGCTCCAAGTTGAGGTCTGACACTGACCAAAAGCACTGAGGTCTCCATCCTGAAGCTGCCAGACTTCCTGAGCTGATGGCTGTGCCGTGCACACAGGGGAGTACCTGACCCCCACCCTCCATGGGGCTGGAATGTAGGCTGACCCTTGCCTTGGAGGATGTGAGGAACACAGGGGTCCCTCTTAGGTGACTCAGAACTGAGCCAATTAACCTTTACACTACTTCTCAGACCTCACCCAGCACAGCAGCCTTGCTTCTGGCATCGAACCCACACCTCTGTCTAAGCGGGCTGAGTCCCCACCATTAACCTGGGTTCTGGGTCTCCTCTACAGGGCCTCCTCAGCCTCCCTGCTGGGGTCCAGTCCTGCCTCATCTCAGTGGCTAAGCTCCTGCTAGGTGTTCCTGGGCCTCCCCCAGGCTTCCCTGTGGAAACAGCTGGGCTCTGGTTCCCTCCCTGCTTTTCCCAGCTGGATGCCCCCATCACCTGCCTGTAGCACCACCACATCTTGGTTCCATCTCAAAGGAAGCCTCCAGTTCCTGTTTCCTAACCCCTCATACTTGGGTGCAGTTCATTTCAGGGCTCTGGTAAGTCATGAGGTTACAGGACTAATCAGGCACAAGAATCTCTGCAAAGCAACGCTTGTGAAGAGTTATCGAGCTTTCTAGAGTTAGCATGTGGTTACTTCCATCCTGCTCTGTCCCGCTAGGGCAAGGACATTCTGGGGATGGCCAGGCAGGGCCTTTGTCCACCTGGGAAATAAGGCCGAGTGGGAAGAGGGGCAAAGGGAGCAGTGAGGCCGACTGTGCTGGCTCCGGAGGCAACACCTGGCGGTCAGGCTTCCCAGGAGTCATTTGGCTGTGAAGACAGTCCTCCAAATGTGCACAAGTCACAGCTAACTTGTAGTTTAAAGTGATTTAGGATTTTACACCCTAAATACTGAGGATTACACAGTATAGAATAAAGACAGAGAATACAGACTTGCGGTTACCGGGGGGGGGGGGTAGAGGGTGGGAAGGGATAGAATGGGATTTCAAAATTGTAGAATAGATAAACAAGATTACACTGTATAGCACAGGGAAATATACACAAAATGTTATGATAAATCACAGAGAAAAAAATGTGACAATGAGTGTGTATATGTCCATGAATGACTGAAAAATTGTGCTGAACACTGGAATTTGACACAACACTGTAAAATGATTATGAATCAATAAAAAATGTAAAAAAAAAAAGACTTATAACTAAGTATATTGTAGGAAGGTCTATTAGAAGCTTTTGAAGACACAGAAACTCCTGGAGAGACTCAGAGCCACCTGACCCTGAGGGATGGGCTGTTTGCAGCTTTCTTCTGGGCCCTCGGCTCCCTCTAAGTTCTCATAATGGGTCAGTCAGGAGGAGTGGAGACAGGTGGAGGTCAAATCCCCAGGCTTCTGAGGGGACTGTGGTTAACAGTCGCGGTCACAGAATCCTCATTCCTCATTCCAGGGGAAAGATGCCCCAAGTCAACCTGACATTGGCCAGTTTTAAAAGCAGCTGCAAACAACCCAGAGGCCAGGATGCAGATGACCCAGAGGCCCATGTGGTGACCTCCTCCTCCTCTGTTCCAGCAGGATGATGTCAGTGGACGCTGCCCGAGGGAAACGTGCCAAGGAGTTCAAACTTCCCACTGCAAGCCGTTTCCGAGGTGAACAGGCTCTTGAACCTTGAACTACAAGGGTGGTTGTGAGCATTGAAAACTGCACTGGAGAGGGTGGTGAGAGGGTCCCGGTGACCCTGAGGGGCTTGTAATGGGCTCCTTAGAGAAAACAGCAATTCTAAAAATTCTTCAGGGTTAAGCCAGAAGAGCCAGTGACAGCCTGACCCACAGCTGCCAGGCACTGGGGCCACACTGCCTTTGAATTTGGTCCCTAAATGTGATTTGTTTGACCAACCAAAATGTTCCCCAAACTTGCTGGTGTCCAGAAATAGAGGAATGTCCACCTAGACAAAACACCAAATAGACAAACTGGTAGATGTCGGGGAACTTTGTTTACTCCTGGAATTTCTACTGGACTGGGATGGAGAGAATGAGGGGCTTTGTTTCCGTGGAGTTTGAGCCTCAGCTGGGTTCAGGTCCTGGGTGACACGTGAGAGCCATGGAAGCCACGTCCAGGAAAGTGCCCTGCGCCTCCATCCACGCAGCACAGCGTCTGAGCTACGTGTCTGTTTAGCATCAGACGTTCGGGGGAGGCGGCCATCTTACTCATCTTGGTGTTCCTAGTCCAGCGCTTGGCACATTCTCAAACTTGGTAAATATTTGAGTTCATTAATCACAGGATGACTAAAGGGTCAGGTGGCTGCCACACTTGAATGCTAATTACGTACGTGCTTGAGGCCTTTCTCAGTCTTCTTTTTGAGTTATTGTGTGAGGAAGGTTTATCCGGACCCCCTTGATCCTACAGATTTCTGGTTGGCTTTTGAGAAGAGGTGACCACCTCTCGTAAGCAACCCAAATTCAGCCTGGTCCTGTCTTTTCGGGCTGTGACAGTGAGTGCTTTGCAGACTGTGACCTCATTTGGAAAGATGCTAATTTTAGAAATAAATCTATTTCTTCAGAAATTGAGCTTTGGCCTTGAAGGCTATTTTGGCGCAAATCTCTCTTGCTGAGGCACTAGACCTCTGGGCTTTGGTGACTCAGTAATGAGCCATGAGATGCTGGGACAGATCTGCACTCAGATGTGAAGAGTGTCCCTCTAACAGGGAAAAACAAGGGAAGAAGAAGCTCATTCTGACTCTTGAGCTTGGACCTCTCCACACTTCAGCTTTTAGCACTGTCCTCGCCAGACCCTTGGCCTGAGGCACGAGAAGTTCCTAAACAAGTCTGGAATGGAGACAGGCCTTTTCTCACAGGTCCTGCCATGTTGACCACCAGCCTCTGCCCCAGGTGATATCAGTGTGGCCACTGTTAAGACTTTACAGGGCATTGACAGTGGACTTGGGGTTCTCCCAGAGTCACCCCATTGAGCTAGCTGAGCCCAGAGCTGACTTGGGCAAAAGGTAAAGCCATCTTCAATGTTTTCTCTTCACTTTCAATTTCTCTGAATAATTATTAATAAAATCATGCCCCCTTATATTTTTGCAAGCTTTATAATTTACATAAGTTATACATTGCCACATATGTTACACATCAATATTTTGAAAATATTAAACTGGTAGTATTTTTTAAAAAACTCTCTTCTGCAAAGATCATGTCCTCCAGATGTCATTCTGTTTTCATGGAATCAGTGGAGGGAGGTGGGCAAGTGCCCCTTTTGAGGGAGGGAGGAGACAGGACAGGGAAATGCCTGTTGGCATGAAGAGGAAGCGAGCAGAGCCCCTGGGCTGGAGCACGGGAGGAGGAGGACAGGCAGGTGAGTATTTTCCCCTGAAGATCAGGACTAAGGCAATGATGCCGACTCTTACCACTTCCATGCATTATTGTACCAGCGGTCTCTCCAGGGCATTAATGGGGGAAAGACTTAACCCATACAGACTAAAAACAAATTAGTAACATGGTTTGTTTTCACAGACAACATATATAGTATATCTGAAAGAATCTATTTTGAAAGTTGCTAGAATTAAAAAGTAAGTTTAGAAATGTCTTAGGGTGCAAGGTCAATATTCTATACTCTTATAATGGCCTATAATGAAAAAGACTATGAAAAGGAATATGTGTATGTATAAATGAATCACTGCGCTGTGCACCAGAAATTAATACAACATTGTAGATTGACTCTAATTCAATAAAAAAATCAATTTTATTTCTACACACTGGCAATAAACAATTGGAGATTTAAATAAAAATAAGAACATCATTTGTAACAGCATCATAAAGGGTAAGGTACTCAAGGGCAGGTTTAGCAAAGTATTGCAATATCCACACTCTGAAAACAGCAGGCATCACTGAGAGAACTCAAAGAAGACTTAAACAGAGAGAGATAGTGTGTTAATTCATAGGAAGTCTTATTGTTAAAAATGTCAGCTGTCTTCAAAGTGATCTAAAGATTAAACAAAACTCCAATCAAAATTCCAAATTTTCATACAAATTTGTAAGCTGATTATAAAATTTCACGCTAATTTAAAAGATGTAGAACAGCCCAGACAATTTTGATAGAGTTCAAACTTAGGGAATTTAAGGTATGGGATATAAGAATGTGTGATGAAGCTGCACTAATCACTCAGTGCGATGTTTGTGTAAGGGCAGCTGTATAGGCCAGTGGAACTAAACGGAGTCCAGAGATAAATCTATATGATCTATTTTTGACAAAAGAGCTAAGGTAACTTTATACAGAAAATATCATCTTCTTGCCATGTGTTACTGGAAATATTGGATATCTAACTGGATAAAAAAAATTTGCTCTTATTTCACACCATATACCAAAAAAATTAACTGGAAATGCATCGTAGACATACATGTTAACTTAAAACAATAAAACGTCTGTTAGAAAATGTAGGAGTAGATCTTTGTGACCTTGGGTTGGCAAAGATAAAGTAGATATGATACCAAAAGCACAAATCAGGATAAGAACAACTGATAATTGGGCTTTTTTGAAGACCAAAATGCTTTACTATTCCAAAGATATTCTTTTGAAAAACTGAAAAGGCAAGGTTCAGATAGGGAGAAAAACATTATGTGCTAAAGCACTTGTATCCAGACTGTATAAAGAAATCTCAAAAGCCAGTAATAAGAAGACATACAATCTGATTTAAAATACTGGTAAAAGATTTGAACAGACACTTCACAATAAAAAGATGTTTGCACGAGAAAAATGAAGATGAAAATGAAAATCCTAGAGAGGTCCGATTACCTAAGGACTAGAATATCTAAAATGAGAAAGGCTGAGAAAACCGAGCACAGAGAAGGGTGTGAAGAGTGGAGACTCTCAGGGTGTGCTGACGGGGATGCAAGATGGCACAGCCACTTTGCAAAACATCGAGGAATTTCTCACAAAATTGAGCGTGCACTTACCATTTAACCCAGCAATCCCACTCCCAGGTTTTCACAAAGACTTGTATACAAATTTCATAGCAGCTTTCTTCGTAATTGGCAAACCTGGAAACAGATAAATGCCCTTCAGTTGGTAAAGAAGACAGGTTGTGGTGTACGATTTAGGACGGGGCAATAAGAGAGAATGAACCACTAGAAAACAACAGTGTGAATGCATCTGAAAAGTGTTACATCACATGAGTGAGACAAGAACAGATGCAGAGATGACCCGCGAGTGATTCCAGGCACATGGGTCCTAGGAAAGGCAAAACTGTGGCAGAGAGCAGCTCTGCAGTCTCCTGGGGGAAGGGGCTGGTGTTAAGCCAAGGAAAAGTTTGGGAGGTGATGGAAGAGTGCTCTATCTTGATTGTGCTAGTGTCTACTTGATTGTATACATTTCTCAAAACATTGAATTTCATGCTTAAAATGAGTGAATTTTATTGCATGTAAATGATACAACAATGTAACAGATTATAAAAGGAAGAATGTATACTCCTTGTAGGAAACAGGAGTATGTATTTGCATCTCACAAATGAAAATAAACTGATAAAACATTTCTAATGATTTGATGCATAGTCTTTCAGATAGTTTTCTATTAATATATACTGACTATATTGTTTTATAAACTTTTTCGTATGATTAAACATTGTGAACATCTTTCCATGTCAATAAATGCATTCTATATTGTCTTTTTAAAGTTCAGTTTATTTAGAAGAAATTATTTAACACATCACACATGGCTAACTATTCAAGTTAACTTTTCACTTTTCAGTGTTGCAAACCATGATATAGTTTCAAATATTCTAATGTTAGTGCAATAATTTTGAGCAGAATTGGCTTACATCTTCATGAGCTTGATAGGGGCTACAAAAAGTTTTCAGAGGAAAGGGAGGCCCTGCTTGGGTCATGGGATGACTCATGCATTTCAAAGTGACCCCAATGAGATAACAAAGAGCTAAGACTGTCAATGGAAAATACATTTTTAGTTGATGAAGATTTTGTCTATTTCCACGGTCACCAGGTGGAAGCAACCTCTTTAGCCCATGCTTGTGAAGGCAGACCTGGCAGAGTCCTCCCTCCTCGCTGACACCTGAACATACCCAGGCCCTGCGTGGGGCTGAGAGACCCAGGCTCAGTTCCACCCTGGCTGCACGCTGTGAGGAGGGGCCTGACGCTCTGCAGTGAGGCTGAGGTGAGTCTGAGTTTTACTCCTGTCACTAGAAAGTGACAACCCCCGGAATTTTCTGTTTGACGTCACAAAGGACGTTCGTGTCCATTGAGTCACCTAGCACTTACTACAGCCAACCCATGAGAAATGAGGAAAATGAGGCAGAAAGTGGCTGACGAGCTCATGAGTGACTGAGCTGGGCAAGAACTGTGGACTTCACAGTCCTCATCGCCAGAGGTGACCACTGCCTTGTGTTGAGAGAATTCGCCACTTTCTCTCTGGGGTGATAGTTATGTGAATCTACACGGCTGATAGCATGACTCAGAGTTGTACACGCACTGTACCACTGTCCAGTTTTCTGGTTTTTGTATTTGCTATAGTGCACAGGACCTCTCTCTTATCTTTGCTGCTTCTTATGAATCCAGTTATTTCAAAAAATTTTCAATCAATAACAAGTCGAGAACATTTAGAAACAAGAATAAATTAAAAACATTTAAAAATGTCCAGCTGCTCCATACCCAGTTCAGGTCTCTGAAAACTCCACTCACAGATCTTAGTTTCAATGAAATTTGTTAAAACTTAAAGCAGTTCTATTCAAGTAAAAACACATACCGATCACCATTTTGTTTCAAGAAGGTCAGCTTATTCCAAAGACAATTCCAGGTGTTCGTGTCTGCATTTTATTCCAGTTTTAGTTCAGTGAGTTTGTGCAAGTCTGGAATGAGCAGCGGACATCGTGTCATCTGTCCTCATGAAAACCCCAGAGGTGGATGACACCCTTCCCACCAGACTGAAGACTATGCATTTAAGAAAAAATCTCTGCACCATTCTATTTTCTACACAAATCTGGGATGGTATTCTAGTGATTTCAATCTGATTTTATTCAAAGCACATATTGTCTCTTAGGGAACCAATTCAGATATTTCAGTACTGGTGGCTCAGACAAACAAAGGATTTGTTTTGGTTTTGCATCATCCTGAAGCCTCAGCGTGCTGCATTATGTAGCAAACAACAACTCAGTCATCAGTAGGGAGCTGTTCTTTCTTCCCAAGGGAAGGGTCAGTTTTGAGCTTGCCTTCAAGTAGATAAGTAGACAAGCAGAGAAGATGGCTTTAGATCATTTTGTTCAACAAATTCCAGGAAACATGGACTTTCCTGCTGCCAGACAGATATAAATTGGAAAGTTGTACATAATCCTATAATTCAGTCAACTTCTCAGAGAATAGAAATGGAAAACTTTTGGGAAGCCAACCCAAAGATTCTGAGATGCTAGCTGCTGGATCCCAAATCCTTGGCTGTTCTTTGTTCCTGTCATGTAAGAGAAAGTTGTCGTCCCAGGCAAATGGGGTTCCCACAGAGCTTCAGCCAGCTTTGCCTGGGAGGACTTGAGACAAGAGTCTGCTTTCCCCCAAGAGATTCAGTATCTGCTCATGTCTTGTGTTTGCTCTGTAAAAAACAAAAACAAAAACAAAAGGATTTTTACATCTTGCATATTTATGGATTATCTAGACAGCAAATCTGAAAGAAACCTAGAGTGGGTGGCTTGATACATAGTCTACATTTACTTATTAAAAATAAAAAGGAAAAGCCAGCTAATGTTTACAACACAGAAGAACCATGAAAAAGGCTTTTAAATTGTTCAGTTTACAAATGTCTTTATTGTAGTCTTTTCCTTTGATAAGAGGAATTGGCACTTAAATGTTAGCTGAGCCTCACTTCTGATATAAAAACCATGATTTGGGCAATTCAGATTGTATTTTTGCTTACCAAAATCAGAATTTTACTTAAACAAATGAGTGGGTTTGTCAATAAAATGTACAATCAAACATGACTGGTTTTCTAGCCTTAGCTCACTGCTATAGACACTCATTTTTAATGGCAGGTTAGGCTTCTCATCGCACAAACAATGAGAAGAAAGCATTCCAGGAAAGCTGTAAAGGAATTACAGCTCGGTGTGGACTCTCTCTTTTGTGAACACAACTTCAGTGACACATTTGAACACAGTAGACCAGCACAACATTCCCTCTGTGGGTTTGAAGCACATGATTCAGAGACGCCAAATGTAACTCAGAGCAGAAATGAAACAGGATCTGCTCTGGAGAAACAATGGTTCTCCTGAGATAATCTTTAACTCTGCAGAGAGAGCCAAGTTGGATGAAAGGTTGTCTTTCTGGGCCGTCTATGGAAAGTTAAGTGAAACTCCATCAGCCTGATTTGAGAAATCCTGGTTCCATTCTGTGAAGAGCGCCATTACTTAAAAGCTATAGAATGTTTTCATCTTCAAAAATATCAGCTCCATTTCTGCTTGAATAGAATGAACAAAATTCCCAAGGGTCTTTGGACTCAGTGTTTGTGACTCGGCACCAGTGAGCTCGGGTGATGAATGGATTGCCTGACCTTGAAAATATCCTAAGGCATAATAGTGGCAGGACTACAGAAAACTTTTCCAAGTAAATCGACTTGAACTTCATTGACCACATTTAACTTATATTCTCTCCCTGTCTTCTTGGTTAGAAGATTGAATCCTCATGGGATATTTGTTTGTGTTTCATCTTTCCATGCCACCCTTGCCATAATGACTGTGATTTATGAAGGTGCTACATGGTGGGTAATAGTACACGGGTTTGGTGAAATGTGTAAACTGTGTTTAGACTTGGATGATGAAAGAATGTGTGTAATCTATCATCCATGCACATGTGTTTTGTCTACACAAATATAAATCTTTATTACCAGCTATTTTGGTAGATTCTCCTTTCTTTTAAAAAATTAAAGAATACACACAAAAGTGAATTGAAGTATTCCAGTTCCGATAACGCACCCTTCTTATTACCAAACGTGTTAAGCTCCACCCAGCTGAGCTCTCTCTTACCCTCGCTGTGGCCTCAGGACATGTTTTGGCTCCAGCTCTGTCTCTTCCTACGATTCCTGGGCTCCTGTGTGATTTGCCATCCATTTCTTCTCCTTCAGCTCTATATCTGGTTTGTTTTTTTAAATCTTTTCCACTTTCCAAATTTCCATTCGCAAAATATGGACACACAATGTTCTCAATCTGCTAATTTCTTGTGACTCACATGGAACCTCTTATCCTAGGAAATGGAGCCTCCATCTTATTGCTTGGTCTTTTTAAGAAATCAGACTATTTTTCCCTAAATATTTTAAACTACCCAACATAACACAACAGTTCTAAATAGGATTAGTAGCCTCTTTGTAATGAATGATATTATTTGCAGATTTTGACCTCCAAGTTTTCTTTGTCCCACTCTTATCACTGAGGGTAACCTCACCTCACTCCCATACGATTGAAATGACTCTTGTCAACATCATCACTGACCTCAGTTTGCCAAATCCACTAATCACTCCTCTGTCCATGGCTGTTATTCAGCCTCTCAGCAGGATTCAGCACAGTTGGTCACTCTGTCCCTTTTTGGTTTTTCCTCATCTAAAGCACTTTCTTCTCGATGTCATACACAGCCCTCTGGGTTTCCTCTGGCCTCAGTGGCTGCACCTTCTCAGTATCCTTTTCTAGACCCTTCTCCTCCGCAAGACATGAAGCTTAGTGAGCACCAGAGGTATGTCACTGGCCTCTGTCTCCCCTCTCTGCATGGTCTCTCCAGGAATTTCCATATGATGGGGTGGTGTTAGGTGGCGGTATTGACCATCTTTGTGCCTCCACCAAGCTCTAGACCCTGTACCTGGCATGACCACCGGCTGCCTAGTAGATATGAAAGTGCGGCCTGTCCTAGAGAGAACGCTCAGCTCCTCCACAACCTGCTCCGCTTTCTGTTTTACCTACAGGTCTTGGTACTACCATCCTCTAAGTTGTTTAAGCTAAAAGATGGGAATTTTCCTTGATTCTTCCTCCTATCCTACCCCACATCCCCAGTCTGTCTGCAGATTCTAGCATCTCTACCTGCAGACATGCCCCTAGTCCTTCCAGTCCTCTCATTCCCACCACTACCCCTGGGCTACACACCCCCGTCTCACTTTAATGACTCAGTGTCTTCAAACTGTTCTTCTGAGGCCTACATTTGCTACTTGTATCCTGTTTTCTACAATATAAAGTGAGTTTTTGAAAGCACAACATAGATGTCTGAACAACTTGATTTTTTTGTTGGTTCTATAACCTAAAGCTGTCCACTTCTCTTCAATTAAAACACCATGAGTGACCCACCATTGCCTGACCACAGATTTCTGTGCTTTCCTTCTTTCTCTTTACATTTTGGCCACTTTGCTTCTTAAGTTTGGTACCACCACCTGGTCTCTGCCATTCTGGAACCCTGTAGTCCCAAATGATACAGGAAAATCCAACTCCATAGCTGCATCTCCTACTGTCAACCCCAGATCTCACTAGTCATCTCACACTACCTAATGATGCCAGCATCCCTTCATCAGAAGACTTGTTAGCCTTCTTGAAGGGAATACTCTCCAGGGACCCTCAAGGAGTATATTGGTGTCACATGATAAATCCACCTTAGTGTTCCCACCTCTCGAAAACCCCAACCTCCTTAGCAGAGCCATCCTGCCATCCATTCACATCCTGTGAGGAGGACACCCTGTGTCCTGTGAGCTACCCCAGAAGCCCTTGAGAACCAGTGTCAGGTGTTCTCAGCTGTGTTGCTGATTCCTAAGCCTACCACTCCTTTTTTCAAGCCTTTCAGGCAGTTAACAAAGGCCAGCAAAGTCCATGATCACTATAACTGTTTTAATAACACTTATATTGAGAAAAACAAAGAGTGAGTTACAAGGGAACCCCCATAAGGCTCTCAGCTGATTTCTCTACACAAACACTACAGGCCAGAATGGGGTGGTGAGATATATTCAAAGTCCTGAATGAAAAAAAGATGCAGCCTAGGATACTCTATCCAGCAAGGCTATCCTTTAGAACAGAAGGAGAAATAAAGAACTTCATAGACAAGCAAAAACTAAAAGAGTTTAGCAACACTAAACCCATGCTGAAAGAAATACTGACAGGTCTACTCTAAATAGAGAAGAAGCAGGATGCTACAAAAATGAGAAACTCGCAATTGGAAAGGAGATAACTGCCATGAATTACAAAAAGAATAAGCACAAAATTGTAAAAGAAGACATTTAAATCATTAAGAGTGGGAGAGGGAAGCAGGGAAAGCCATTGTGGAAAACAGTGTGGAGATTCCTCGGAAGACTAGGAATAGACTTACCATGTGACCCAGGAGTCCCGCTCCTGGGCATGTGTCCAGAGGGAACCCTGCTTCGGAGTGACACTTGCACCCCAATGTTCATAGCAGCACTATTTACAATAGCCAGGACATGGAAACAGCCTAGATGTCCTTCAACAGATGACTGGATAAAGAAGATGTAGTGTATTTATACGACGGAATACTATTCAGCTACAAAAACCGACAACATAACGCCATTTGCAGCAACATGGATGTTCCTAGAGAGTGTCATTCTAGGTGAAGTAGGCCAGAAGGAGAAAAAAATACCACATGAGATCACTCATATGAGGAATCTAAAAAACAAAACAAAACAAAACATAAATACGAAACAGAAACAGAATCATTGTCATAGAATACAAACTTGTGGTTGCCAAGGGGACAGCGGGTGGGAAGGGACAGACTGGGATTTTACAATGCAGAAGAGATAAACAAGATTATACTGTATCGCACAGGGAAATATATACAAGATCTTGTGGTAGCTCATAGCAGAAAAAAAATGTGACAATGAGTATATATATGTTCATGTATAATTGAAAAAGTGTGCTGTACACCGGAATTTGACACAACATTGTAAAATGACTATTACTCAATCAAAAATGTAAAAAAAACCAAAACACTTATATTGTTCCGAAATCATTCAAGTGCCAGAACCCAATGAGTTATGAGTTCCAACTACTTCCACTCCAGTTACCAGGTAGGGGTCTTAGTAATGACACCAGTGCTTGGCACCTACTAGCAGTGGGGTCCTCAAAGCTGTCAGACCTGGCTCCAGCATCTCCTACGATGGGCCTGTTTTAGTCTGGGCTCTCTCAGAGCAGAACCCAAGGCAAAAATTTACATGCATATTATTTACCTCAGAAGTGACTCAGGAGCAGAAATGAAGGACCAAGGAAAGTGAAGTGGGAAAGCAAGGGAAGGCAAGACAAGAAGGCATCATCCACTGGTCACCAGCACCTTCTGCAGAGCATATAAAATGCTTTTCAGAATTACCTGCTAAAGGCGTGAAGGCAGGAAGCCCTGGCTCCCGGCCTCCCCCCTCTCCACTGCAGTCCCAGTTGGCATGAAGGCAGAGCAGGCCATAGAGAAGCCCCCCCAGGTGGAAAGCGCAGCTCAGGCTTGAGGTAAAGCACAGTCATCACCAGGTGGGCAGCGACATGGAGATGGCCAGTGCTCTAAGGTGAGGCTGGGGGTGTGAGGTCTGCAGGAGAACAGCCAGGTGTGGGCCAAGTAGGAGAGGAGGGGTTGGCGGCCCTTCTCACTACCCGCCTGAGATGACCACTTGAATTCCCTGGCCCTCCCTCATCTGTAAATTGTGAAACTTGTACTAGATTTGTGGCTCTAAAACCTATCTTCAGAATAGAATTACACTGGGAATTCCTAAAGTCACAAGTATCTGTGTGCCAGAGATTCTGATTCAGTGGATCCTGGCTACAGTCCAAGAAACCATGTTTCATCAGCCTCCTAGGTGGTCCTGATGTAGGGAGTTTGTGCACCGCTTCTGGAGTTCCTTTTCATTCTGTGACTTGGTGGATCATTTAGCCCTTGAATAAATGATGTTGGAATTTCAGGATAAATTATCGCATGCCATTACTTACAGACTTTGCAGTGTGCTCATGCAGATAAGATGTACACACAAGACTCAGAACACTTGTGACAGAAGACAGTATCCAACCAGATACTGCAGGTCACACAGCTCTCACGTGTAGAGGCGGTTTTTGGTAGTAATCAAACCGTTCTTCTCTTCCCTCTTATTTTTACTCCCTTTAATAAAAGCTTATTAAACGCTTCCTACCTAATAGGCATGCATTGTCTGTTTGATATTGATCTGGTACCAGGAGGAGTGAAAAGATGAATCAGGCATGTTCCTCATCTGAAAGGACCGTAAAACAGTTGTGGACGAGTGAAGACTTAAGGCAGAAAGAGAGTCCCCGGGGAGGTACGAAGCCCGCAGATTCGCAGAGAAGGAAGTGATCACTTTCTGCCAAGTAAAGAATGCAAGACTTTCTGGTGTGTATAGTCTATTAATTTCTCCAGCTGTGTTCAACAGCCGAGATCAGAATAGGAGAAGCAGAATCTCGGGAAGAGGGACCTGGAAGTAAGGCAAGACAGTGACAGGTTCTTGGGGTCCCCTGGGAGAGCCCTGTTGCACTGAGTTGGAGGCCAGAGAAGCTGCACGGAGGGGAAGGGTGGGGGAGCGCTCTGGAGAGGAGAGTAAGCGGAGCTTCATGACGTGGGGAAACATGCACAGGTTTAAGGGACCCTGACGACAGACTTCAGCGAAGTTGTGAGTGTACACGAGGAACTCAGTTTGTAAGCTGGTACGAAAGGCATCTTCAAATAGTGGGCATGTTGCCGTCTACAGATGAGGGGCAGGGGCACTCCTACTGATGTGGCTCCAGCCGGTGTGACTGGAGGAGGAATGCCTGCTTGGTCAACCAGCGCCTTCAGCATTCTATCTTGTGACACAATTAAAGCCAGGTTTTGAGTTTGGAAGTCAAGAGCATCCTCCCATACTTACTAAGATTTAGTGGTTTTTAATTTCCAGGGGCAGAAACACTGAGTCTAGCTCATTCATGTGCCCAGCTTGACTAAAGTTCTCAGTGGCCTGGCCTCACCACTTCTCCACCCCCGGGCTCCCAGGGCACTGCCACCATGATCGCTCTGCCTCAGAGACCTTCAGCCCAGTGGGCCTGCCCATCAGCCTAGAGCTCAGGGTTGAATGTGGCTCCTGAGGGTCCCTCTTTACCCACAGCCCCGCACATACCTCCCCTCCAGACAGCTGTCCTTTGGGTGGGCAGTGCAGACTCTGTGGCTTCTATGTCAAAGTACCCAAATCCGTTCGGCGAGCCCGAGGGACCCAAAAAGTTTCTGTTAATCAGCTGGTGACCAGCAGTCTTGACACGGACAAACAGCAGAGGATGGCTGGGCTGCTCTGGGGGCCAGGCCACTCTGGGAACAGAGACCAGACACTCTGTCCACCTGCAGTCCACCAGACTCCTGCTCACTGCATCACTGCAGTCTAGCTGCCCTCACACTGTCGCTCCTCCTCCTGAATCATCGGTTTCCTTGGGAAAATAACTAGACTCATAAGAAGGAGGAAAGAAAAGAAAACAGGATGAAAGAAGAGATGAGCCAAAGCAAGCAAAGTGCTTCCAGCAGGGAAAGGAAAGTAAGACTTGTTAGTGGCCCTCTGCAATATGATTATCTTTTACGCCCTTTTTTCTGTTTTGCTGGCATTTCTGATGTAAACACTTGGTACACATGAGGATGGTTTCTAAAAGATTTTCAGAGTTCTGTAGCTTCCTGTGGGGGATACTGTAAGTATAACCCTGCCTGCAGGCGAGAGACATTATTACACAAAGTCTCCAGCTTTCAGTGCCTCTGAAAATAGATGCTGAGAAAAGCTTCTGAAGGCTTCTTCTCAGGAACAGAAGAAATGTTGAAATCACTATGCGATCATACAAAAAATAGTCTGCCATGTGACCCAAGTTAACAGAATTTGCTGTGTTTATTTTGTTTTTAAGGCGTAACCAGCACAAATGCACTCTGTTCTAATGGCTTAGTGCTGCTATATATGAAAGGTCTAAACAGGAGTTGTGGAAACATTGTGTTTCCACTTGATTCCAACAAAGAAAGAGTTCCAAATATGAAAATAGGCTAAATAAAAAATGAGATTGGCCTCTTCTTGAAAAAAAAAAAAAAGATGAGTATGCCTGTGAATTTAAAAATTAGCCCCTCTAAAATAAATTATTAAACACCCTCATATTTATCATATCTGCTGCATAAGAAAGTTAGAATTAAGTTTAACTCCTGTAACTCACAAACTTGACATAAAGGAAAGGCATTAATAAGAGAAACAGAATCACGCGAAGCGCCTCCAGTGAGCTTGAAGGTTGCAGGTGCGGCCCGTGCTGAGGCTGTTTTGTCTAAGCAATCTCTCAGGTCCTCTTCCTCCGAACGCCCTGTGTGGGGGGAGCTCTAACGCTGTGTCCCCTCCAGGGGACGGTTCGGGAGGTGCCTGCTGTGCTCTCTCTACGTGGAGGTCTCGGGGGAAGCCCACCTGCCACATTTTCCCAACTGTCAGCAATGTAGGCACCTTAGGCGTTTATCACAGACACCAAACACTGTACAAGAGAACTAAAAAGGAAGTCTCCACAGGGTCTGGCATTCACGAATTTGACTTCTGAGGAAAGACAGAACCGTTTACAGATAAGGGGTCCAGGTGTTGAAAAGCGGCAGATGTAGGGAAAAGAGAGAAGAATTTGGAGTGGAAACAGGAGGGAGCAGATGGGTTTTCAGACCAAGGAGGTCGCTGCTCTGATTCAAGTCTCTGGCAGCTCTTTTAGAATTGCTACA
Source organism: Vicugna pacos (assembly GCF_048564905.1). Classification (NCBI taxonomy): domain Eukaryota; kingdom Metazoa; phylum Chordata; class Mammalia; order Artiodactyla; family Camelidae; genus Vicugna; species Vicugna pacos. The sequence continues at coordinate 62,976 of NC_132993.1, read as the reverse complement.
TTCAGGTGTACATGTTGTGCTCACACACTCACGTGATCGTTTTCCATAGAAAACTTAATAATGTCAAGTTTACTTCATGGCTACAATAAAAATTGAAAGTTGGTAAGAAAGATGTCTTGGTCTTTCCTTAGGTTTCTTTTCCAGTTTTTAGGCACCCCTATTGTCCTGACCACATGTTAGCAGTCAGTTAACGCTCTCACCGTGTTTTCTGCTGTAGTTTATAACCGCGCTACTTACGTGGAATCAGTAAGGGGAAACACAGAGCAGTGATACACTTGAAATGGTTTCTGAGGCACCTCGAAATCTTCACACATGTTTCCAGCAGATGACCTGTCTCTGCAGTGGGTGTCAGCAGCCCGAGGACCTCATCACTGTGACAGACTGAGAGTCACACTGCACCAGCTGTGAAGTAAGACAAATGAAACCGCCAATTTTCTGCCTCATCCCACAATATCTGCAACTGCACACCAGGAACAGACAGCCACGTTTATTTTCTGATACTGCTTCCAAGAAATCCAGGGCCTTGGAGGGAGTTCACTGAAACCTACTTTTTCACCATGGAAATGCCGTTCCCACTCAAATTCTTGCAAGGGGTTGCATTCCACGAGGCTCTGGTCTGTCTAGGCTGCCACCAAACCCACAGAATCTTTTCATTCTCACTAAAGAGAATGTAAACAGTCTGTGCAAATGAGATGTCACTCATGCATTGACTGTCTCACCACCATTCAACAGTGAAGTGCACAGAGGTGTTTCTGGTCCTGCCACACCCAGTGCACCCGCCCCTGTTGGGTCCGACAGGACTTCGGTGTGTTAGGTCAGCTGAGCCCCACTGGCCATTCATCAGCTACTAACTGTCTGTGTGTGTGTGGAGACTCTGACATCTGAAAATTATAGCTGGAATTCTTGGTAAAAATTTCAACATGCCTAGACATTTCTGAGAAAAATACATAAATTTAAGGTGGGAAATACGTGGCATTCTGTAAAAATTCCATCTCAGCAGCTCCCAGTTTTGAAATGCTATACCAGCAAATTGTCCTGGTTGCCCTTTCATTTAGGGTGTGCCTGCATGTTCTGAGGCTATAAAGGCCATGTGTCCATATTATAGGAAAAGCCAGGTTATGTAACAACTACGCGCAAGTCAGTGATTTCACTCTAGTTCCACTGTGACGGGGGAAGCCCTTTCCTCACACCATCACAACTGAAAACTGGACAAATTTTTAAAACACCTAAAAAATTTAAAAAAAAAGTGAAGATTGTGTAGGGAGTCACGTGTTGGAGAGGTGACTTACAAGGCTCTTCTTCCTTTTTTTCCTTCTGGCAGCGGTTTCCAGGCATTTGGCTGGTGGCTAAAAGTCTAATAGGAGCTCTGTATTTCTGGCCAGGGGCACCAGGCAAAGGGCCCTCCAGGCCCAAGCATGTGAGGAAATGGCAGAGGGCAAAGAGCCAGAAAAGGGGCCCCAGCTCTGTCCACAAATCCACGGAGTCCCAGCTAATTCCAGAGCTACGCCTGCACAGGAAAGACCCCCTTGCCAACCTCTTGCGTGCAGCCCTTGGGCTACACAGGTCAGATGCAGAAGGCCTGAACAGATGCTTCCCCCATGCGGACACACAAGTGGCAAACAGGATTACGAAGAGGCGCTCACCATCATTAGTCATCAAGCAAATGCACACGGAAGCCACGGTGAGACACCACTTTCACACGCTCAAAACAGGCTAAAATTAAAAAGGCCGAGGGTGCCAAGTATCAGTGAGGATACGGAGCAGCTGGGACTGTCACACACTGCTGACAGGGATAAAAGATGGCAAAACCATTTTGGAAAACAGTATCTTAAAAAGTTAGTGTTCTTTTACTACAACAACAGAAACACTCTACTCCTGGGTATTTAGCCTAAAGAAATAAGAATATTAAGTCCAACAAAGACTTGTACATGAATGCTCATAGCAGGGTTTTTTTTGGTAATAGCCCCCAACTGGAAGCAACCCCAAAGTCCATAAACAGGCGAAAGAATAAGTGAATTGTCCTTCCATACAATGGAATGCTACCCACCAATGAAAAGGGATGATTACTGACACACTACAACATGGACAAATCTCAAAAATCATTCTGCTGAATGAAAAATGATAAGCAGAAAAGAGTACATATCATGTGATTTCACTTACATAAAACCTATAAAATACAAATTATTACTTCCCCTCGAGGACATTTGTGGTGGAAAGTGTTCCTAAGATTTATACAGAACCAGGAGACTCCTAACCCTCTAATATACCAGATGCAGAAAAGGCATTTGTTGAAATTTAACTCCCACTCATTATTTTTAAAGCATATTTTTAAAAAGCCCCAGTCTCACTAACCCAAATATTACTCATCTTTCAAGCTCCAATCAAGTCTAGAATTCATTTCTAACCCTTTCCTTGAGGTCTGGCTTTAGGTGTTGCTGACCACAGTGTCCTGTGGAAACACAGCTGCTTCAGCTTGAGCCTCTCGCAGGACAGGTGCCTGCTCCCAGGAGTGGTCCTTACTCCCAGGGCATGGCCCTTCTGGGGTCTCAACTGAACAGCTAGGGTGTTAACAAAAGTCTCTCCAATCTGACTCTCCCACGTCTCTGGAATCTGCATGGTGCCAGCCGCCCACTGCTGTTTCCTCAGAGGCCCCCGTGTCCAAGGGCACACGAAAACTCTACACAGACTTCTGGACTCATTTCCCTGCAGCTCTGTGCTCATCAGTAACCTGGCCCAAGTCACAGCCACTCAGCACCCCTGGGTTCTGGCCCCTGTTCCTGTGTCCAGAGAGCCTCTGGTTTCCACATGGGTGCCGTCTCCTGTGCGAGTTCAGAAGATGCTCTCAGGGAGAAAGCAAGGGTGCAGGTGGGACTTGTGTGTGCGCGTCTTTTCTCCCAAGGGTGAGAGCCTGCATTTGTTGTCAGGGGCCACAAAGAGCAGCGCTGCATACTTTATTCAGCTTTTATATTTGTTTGTGGCAGGACAGTAGGCCCAATATCGCTCATTCCATCGTGACCAGAACATGGTGGGATTTTTTGCATGTTGAGAATTTTTATACTTGAAAATCAGCTGTAGGAGTAATTTGAGTCTTAGGGGACATTACCTTCTCCCAGGCGTATTTTTTGTTTGCTCTTCCAGGTACCAGGTTTCAGGGGCTGAGCTGATGCACAGCCAGGAGGTGTAACCACAGTGGTCAGCCAGTTACTTCCAGTGACCTTCGTTCCAGCAGGGCTGCTGCTCTACCTGTCTGGGGCCTGGACAGCGACACCCCACCGACTCTCACAGGGGAAGAGAGGCCCCGTGCTGGTCACTTCTCTCGGTTCCCATCTTCTCAGGGAACGTGGCCCTGTGATCCTTCACCATCGTTAGTGTATCTGATGCCTGAAGCATCAGATTATATCAATTTATATATACAGTATACGTACATCAAATATATACATTTATTCAGCTTTTCTACTCATCTTCAACAGGAGATGGTCCAATGGCCCAGACCAGGGGAAGCAAACTTATCAGTGAAGGGCCAGGCAGTAGACATTTGTGGCTGTGGGACAGCCTCAGTCGCACACTTGGCTGTGTGCTAGGGCACTGCAGCACATCAGTGAGCGGCTGGGACTGGGTCCTTGTCCACCTTCATGAACACACTGGGCACAGGCCAGATGTGGGTCAGAGTTTGCCCCCCATCCAGGCGATCATTGCCAAGGCCCCACTTTTTCCATTGCTGTAGTTTTTGATCTGGTCTCCTCATCTACAATTCACTCGAGGAATGACCCACATTTCATGTTTCTCTGGCATCTTCTTCAAGCTGACACCCAGCTAGGCATCATCTGCCACGTGTCCCTTCAACCCTCAGGAAACAGGGACGATGCCGGTGGTGAGTCATGGCGGAGTCCAGACTGAGACAAATGTCGGGTGATGGGAGATCATGTTCTAAGTTGTCAAGGCAGATCTTGTTCAGGTTTTCTGAAAGCTCAAGGAGTGAACTTGTGCTTTAGGTTTGAACCAATCAAACTATGAGGGAAAAGTAGGCATTAAAATACACAGTAAAGATTTCTTACTTAAAGGCTCTGCACACATCAGCTTACCGTTCTAGGAGTTATCTTGATTTCCGCTCAAGCACCTGGTAATTTCATCGCAAATCACAGACATGAATTACATTTCTAAAGACTGAAATGCTTTCAGAACTATTTTATATGTGTGAAGAATGTCTGTGCCTCTTTCCTTAGATAAATTCAGTGATTAAAAAACATTCAGAATACAAAATTGAAAAAGAAAAGATACAGTTAGTGCTGCTTATAAAGTAAAAGAGCATTAATGTTCCATGGTTTGAAATGGGACCAGATAGAGTGGGTAAAATTTCCTGGTAGTTCCTTAAATCAAAAAAAATTCATGAGACTTAAAAGCATTGAGCTTAGCTTGGTATTGAAATGTTTATCTAAATAAAAATAGCTATAATGCATTGGAAGTTCTTGAATTAATATGAACCATTTTTTCTTGTCATCGTGGTGATACGCCAGAACACATTTCCAAACCCTACATCCTTGCTGTTTCCCTTAATTTGTTTTTATTTAGTTATACTGCTTCTGCTTTGCAGTTTAAAATAAGGCTATTGAAAATGCTAGAAGAAATGTTGCTTTTAAAAACGGTTCTTTTTTACTATGAAAGTGGAGAACATTGGGAATACAGTAACCCCCAGTGCTGGCTGGAGTTTGAGTGGACGCTCGGACGCGGGCGCAGTCTCTGCAGGACCATTTGTTAGGGCACAGTGAAAGCCTTGGGAGAAGATCCAGCTCTTTACCCAGAATTGTTATTTCAAGGCATATACCCTATGGCAACAATTAAGGAAACTCAGCTTAAATAATACTATTGTGAAACCACAAAGGCGGCGTTGTAGAAGTGTGCTTATTAGCATGAACAGGCCATGTGGTTAATGCTGTGGGTGGGCTGAGTCTGCATCAGCCTACATTTTATTATTAAATACGGAAGTGAGAAGTCACAGGTGTGTTGTCCAAGCTCGAGTCCACCTGCGCAGGGCTGGGTGTGGACGGAGGGGTGGAAGGAACACACTGAAGTGTCAGCAGTGGCTCTCCCGGTAGTGGGGGTCTCGTTGTATTTTATGTGTTATTCTCACTCATCTGGATTTTCTAATTTTTCTTCAACAAACATGTATTAGGTGTTAATAAAATACATATGTATCCACACAACTAGAATAAGACCTGTAAGTCTTAGGTTATTGTCTTAGCTCTGCTTCCATAGGGGCTAAGTCTTAGGCGATCTGTCCATCGCTGTGGTCTCCTGGCTTCATCGGCGGTTACAGCGTGAGCGAGACCATGTCCATTCCAGTTACAGAACATGCGGGGTCCAGAAAATATATGGTAACCCTTGTAATCTGCAATTCCTCTGCTTGTGGTCAACGCCAGATCCCAGCAGTGCAGCAGGTAACAGATCGGCAGCAGCACCACCAGGAAGGCTGAGTTGTGGCCTAGTGAGGAGATGAAAACTGGAGATGTGGCAGCTGAGTTCCATGGGCCTCAGCCGTAAAAGCAGTCCCAAGTCTTCAGCTGGTGACAGATTTCTCTTCCATTTTGAAAACTAGAGTCAAATTGTAAAACAGAGAAGGAGGGGGTGCAGCAGTGCTCAGGAGAGGAAGACACTTAATGACAGACTCTCGGGTCTGCAGGGCGTGACCTGATAGCTCCTCCACCCGCTAAAGCACATGGTGCAAACTGTCTGCATGGGCCCGGCCCCACGAGTGCCTGAGTGTGTGTGTGTGTGTGTGTGTGTACATGTGTGTGAGCTTGTGTACGCGCACCCAAACTCGACGTGAAGGATCGTTTCCAACACTAACCTGCTACTGTAAAGCTGGTCAGGGTTTCGGTTTAGTGCCTTTCTCAATACTTGACAATTTTCTCAGAGTATCCATCCTCCTTTCTGGGAAACGATGAAACAGCACACTGTGGAGGAGATTCATCTTCACTGTGAAAACTGGACTTTTAAAAATAATCATAGCTAACAGTTATCATACCTTAAAATGTACCTAATAATTTCTCCAGCATCAATAACAAACTCGAAGTCAGTAGCATTATTACTCCCTCTGCAGATGAGCACCTTGGTGCTGAGGTCACCGAGTTACTAACTGGCAGAGTGGGAGTCACCTCACGTCGGGAGCAAGCCCCCGTGATGGCCCTGCCCAGGTGCGGGGCAAGGAGGCCTCCCGGAGCCCCGTGTGCTCCGTGTAACACTGCCTCCACCCCGAGACACATCCTGCATCAGCTGCAGTCAGAGCTGCCCCCCACCTCCTTCCTGGGCGAGCAGGGGCCTTGTGGACCAGCTGCCTTCTCTGCCCACAGGTCCCCGAGTGGACCCCTCTGGTCTGTCTGATGCCCCGCCACAACATGCTGAGTGGTCCCCTGCCTCTGTGCACAGAGCCCTCTGCCCGAGGACCCATGGTCTCACGTGCTGCCCTTCTTGTGGCCCTGCACTTCCTGCCGTCACACTCCTGCCACGGCTCCCTTTCATGTCATGAGTGAAACGAGCGGTCAGTCTGGAGCCGGACCTGCCCACCTGCTGCACCTGAGCCCTTGTGCTCTACGGGCTGCTTGGTCCCGTCTGAGAGGGTGGGGCCTCCATGCCCCTAAGGCAGCTCCCTCCTCCCCAAGAACATCCCACTCTCCCTCTCACACCCTTCCATCGTCAGTCGCTGACTTTTCCTTTAGGTTACAGCGCTGCCCAGGCGCTCAGGCCAGAGTAACTCCCCAGATAAGGAACGCTAACCTGCACTCCGCTCCCATCTGCTCCTGGGGGCCGTGTCTCCAGACCACTCCCCGCCCTCTTCTCTGTGGCTGCATCTCCTTCCCCGCCAGGTTGTGGAGAAGCGGGTCCTCCTTCTCCTTCCTGACACAGGTCCAGGACCACTTTCTGACACAGGGGCCACAGCCCGTCTCGGCCCCACCCACACAGCAGGGGCAGAACACCACACAGCAGTCAGAACACCGAGTTGCTGGGTGAATGGCCGGCTCAGAATCATTATACAGGGAGGGTGTGTTCATTTAACATGGGCTGCACATGCCTCTTTTACGTAAGTGAAACTTCCAAAAGCGGAAGCATATTTCCACTTGTTACACACATGCAGGTCTTCTCAGAGAATACTGACCACACTTTGGACTGTTATGACTCAAGTCACTGTAACAAACATTCAATGTTGTACTGAATTAGTGAGAAAATACCAACCACTGTGGTTTGTTGAGAGGACTGAACGAGGTGGCAGGTGACGGCCTTGTCCAGCCCGGGACCAGGGTTCGTGTAGACGCCCCCGCTGTGGTGTCGTTTGTTGTCTGGTAGTTTTTCTTCGTTCCCCAGTGCTTGGGTTTGGCATCACAGAATCTGGCCTTGAACTCCACATCTGACACTACTGTCACCTCAACAAGTTAGTGTCTCTGGGCCTCCACGTCTCATTTGTGTGATGAACGCATGAAATGCTGTTTTCCTTTGTCAAACATAACACAGGTGGTGCTTCATGCCCTACACACCAACACACCCGAGCCCTTCGCACACACCACCTGGGCAGCGATTGTCCTGGCTCCAAACTACAGGCCTCTGGGGCCACGGAGAGGGTGCAGACACTAGAACGGAACTGCCTCTGTCTGCTAAACTTGACACCGCAGCCTGGGAGACTTAGCAACACGCGTGTTTCTCATGGTTCTGGGGGACAGGAGTCTGAGATCAGGGCGCCAGCAGACTACATGTTGGAGGAGGCCCAGGTCCTGGTGCCCAGGTGGCCCTTCTCTCGCTGCGCAGTGTGTGTGGTAAAGGGGAGGTGGACCTCTGGGGCCTCCTTCATAATCTCACTGGGGGAGATACCCCTCATGCCGTGGTCTCCTCCCAAAGGCCCCACCTCCAAACACCGTCACCCGGGGATTAAGGTTTCACACACGGATTTTGGGGGGACACAGATGTTCATTCCATGCAGTGACCCCAGCCCTGTTTTCCCACCCAAGGCTCCGTTGCCTGTATTTCGGGTTGTGGTGTGACCTGGAGCACTTCATTACATAGGTCACCACGGGCAGTGGTGTCCTGTCAGGTGAGCCCCTGTCTCTGCATCAGCGGTCATGCCCTCTGCCCCATTCATGACCCAGGCCACAGTGCTCAGCCCAGCTCCACTCAGCAACTGCTCTGTGCAAGGAAAAGATGTCTGCACCACCCACCTTGCGGTGCCCAGCAGAGGAGGTTAAAATTCAGATTTACTCAGCCTCCCAGGGCTGTGGGAAGGGGGCACAGATGTCCACAGCTCCTCGTCTTTCACCATGTTATGGAACAGTCAATGCCAGTGGCCAGTTGTTCATATTTTTCCAGGCTCCTGTCCCACACATAGTACTTAGGAGATGTTTACATTAAGTTCCCCAGGGCTGCCTTAACAAATTGCAACCAACTAGGTGGCTTAAAATAGCATAAATTCATTTCTTTCACAGTCCTGAGCCCAGAACCCAGCAGCGTGGTGTCATCAGAGTCACACCACCTCTGCAGGCTCTGGGGAGAATCACTCCTCAGCATGGAGCATAACTCTCATCTGCCTGTATTCATGGCCTCTCCTCCCCCGTGTGTCTGTGCGTCTGTCTCTGGTCTCTTGTAAGGACACTGGTGGTTGAATTAAAGGCCCGCCCTAGCCCAGCGTGGCCTCATCTTAACTCACATCCTAATGATATCTGCAAAGACCATCTTTTTAAATAAGATGTGAGTTTTGAGAGGACACTCTTCAACCCAGTATAACGATGGATAAACATGAGAACTGGTGGGTTCCATGATCTCACCTCCATGCATCCTGCTGCTGATTTGACGACTCCGGTGAAGCTCACCCACCAATGTCCACATGCCTGCTCACCCACTTTCCTCAAAGCATGAGATTACACAGTAAGGCATGTTCTTTTGGGTTAAGGCACTGAGGGCTGATGAAATGCAAACTTACTTAACTCTTTAGTTTGACTGAATGGTGGGACCTTTCCACTGAGATAGTTACTGAGGCAAGTTTCAGTTGAAAGGAAAGGTTCATTGAGAAGGAAGCACTGGGAGAGGGCGGGAGGGGCTTCAACTCCAGGGAAAAGGAGAATAAGGGAAATGCAGTAAAGCCCAGAGAAAAACACCACCAGCTTTAGAGTTTTGCTTAAGGTGGACCCAGAGAGAGAAGTTCATAAAGTTCCACAGAGAGAAGACGGGTCAGAGGTCCAGCAGCTGCACTGCGTCAGGTTCCCGAAGGGTCCAGAAGACCTGCCATTCCCCACGCTGGCACAGTTTCCCAGTGAGCCAGAGCATCTGTTCATTCAGCGGGTGCTGTTAAACATGCCTGTGTACACCACACCCAGTGTGTTATGCAGCCGCTGCAAGGCCCTGATGCTGACAGTGATGCCAGTGGGGGTTGGAGGTGCCCGACACCGTGCTGGGCACACCACTCAGTAATTACCTCATTTACTTTAACCCTCACAACCCCTTTGTGAAGTTGATGCCTTTACTGACTCCCTGCTTGACAGATGAGGAAGCTGAAGCTGGAAGAGGAGTGACTTTTCTAATACTAATTACTGGTGATGGAGGTGGGGCCCAGGCCATCCATCTCCAAAGCACAAAGGCCTTACACACAGAGGATCCTAGGAAATGCACATAATCTCTGATGGGAGGCCCCTTTCCACTTGGTTTTTCCTTCATCTGGTTTACCAAGGTGATTTCACTTTCTTACTTGAAATGTTAGGACTATCTTGACCTCCTTGCAAAGTATCAACTAGATAGAAGAAGGTCAGATACCAGATGGTCCCAAGGTCCCTCTGACTCTATGACATTGTGAACTTCTGTAAATAACAACCAGATATCCTTTGAGCTTCTGCTTCAATAGGGTAAGCCTGCACGTTATGTTCAGTCACTGACTCCCGGCAGCAGAGGCTGCCTTCTCCCAGCTGACCTCCCCTTTGGTGGATGTGTACAAAAATTATGTGTAACCAAAACCAGGAGCTTGGGCTCCAAAATGATATAACATGAATAGTATCTACATATTTTACATGCATTTTAGTAAACTTATGAGTGTCCCATTTACTAAACTCTAGGTGGTAGAAATGAAAACTTGCAATATAGTGGAAAAATTTGGAACTGAAAAGTTTGCTCACACTATCCCTACTACATAAAACTCTATGCTACTTTAGAGACTGTGAGGAAAAGCTGATGGCAGCAAGTGTAGTTCCTTCCCTCAAATCACTTGTGATGTCCTTGATGAAATAATATATACAGAAGAAAGCAAAAAGCCAGCATTAATACGTGAGTGCTGGGATAAAGTCTGCGGGGATTGCTTCAGGCTGAGCTCCCCAGAAGCAGCCCCTGAGACAAAGATGTGTGTGCAAGCCTGTTTGGGGTACATTCTTAGGAAGCCCCCTCGGGGGGCAGCAAAGTGAAAAGTGGAAAGGAAAGATGGGCTGACTGGGGCTCAAGACTCTGAGGGACCTTGAGAGCCAGTATAGAGCAGGCTCCCAAGGACTTCAAATAAGGTGTCACAGTGGAGCACTCACCCACCGGCTCCTGCCCCCATTGGTGTGGGACTGCTCCCAAGGTGTCTGGCCTGCTCTCTGGACTGTCTGACTGTTGGGTGGATTCCAGAAGCCAGGAGGCTCCAGGGAGAAAAGCCACAGGTGCTTGTAGTTGGAAGCCACCGGGCATGCACGGCCTGGTGCTACGGGGACAAGGTGAGCACCGTGGCACCACCATCCGGGTCCTTCCTCATGAGGGACAGACCTCTCAGAGCTTGAGTCATGAGGGAGGCTTCACTGGGAGTTAAGTCTCGAGAAATAGTTCAGATTCTGGGCAAAAGTTTAGACTGCTGGCCTCATGAGAGCAAAGGTAGGCGGCATCAGGGCAAGGCCGTGCCTGCATCTGTTGGAGACCAGAGGACTGAGGCTGGACTCTGGAGGGATCCGAGTTCTCAGGTCTCTTTAAGTGACTTGAAGACTGAACATGCACCCCAGCACCTGCCTCTGAACGTTGGGAAAACTGCCATTATATCTTGTACCAGGAATGAGGCTACTTCTTTTATCTTGGGGCTATTTCAAAGCTCTGGACTGCTTTCAGACTTCTCCAGACAAAGGGTAGGCAATGGGCCCTCCTCCATGGTGCACGTCTGTCAGAGGCACTAGGTCATACATCAGAGAGATGTAGTTCAAGTTAGGTGTACCTTCTAGTGATAGATGTTTGTATGAGAATTCAGAAGCAACAGGAATTTTTAGGTGGAAATTTATTTAAACACACTAGCAGTCAGCTGCCTGAAGCCCTCTAGGCCCATCTTTGAGATGGGAAGAGAAATAGAGACCGCCGGCCAGCAGCTCTCAGGCTCAGCCCTGCACCTCTCTCCACATTGAGCCCCTCGGAAATAGGTGACCCCATGACTTCAGCTACAAAATGTGACATTATTTTCTCTGCACTATGTTTGCTTTTGCAGTATTTGCTTTTCCCCTGTGAAGCAACGGGGTGGACTGTAGGGAGCAGTTATATCCCAGAATATCGTAGGGTTTTTTTTTGGAGTCCCTTCAGTGACCTGAAGTTTCCCAGCATCCAAACCAGAAGGAAAGATCCTGGTTTCTCATCGCTGGGAGGGCTTTGCTGAGAGGCCAGCTCAGTCCACTAATTGGATTATGTCTCTGACATGCTTCTCTTTTGGCTAGCTGTCCCCAGGGACTGAGGCCCTCCAACCTCTGTGCCCCCCAGGGCTCGGCACTCAGTGGGCACTGGGCCAATGGCTGGGCCCTGCTGAACACAGCTCAGGCAGAAGCAGGTTCCAGGGACCTCTTCTTCAACACCTGCTGTGACCCCAGCTCAGCACCGGGCTCAGCTGTCAGTCCAGGTAAGGGAAGCAGTGGCCCTTGTGAGGGAAGAGCTAGGAAAGGGGTCTTAGGACACAGACCCTGAGACAAGGACCCCAGTGAAATGCTTTATCCAGAAAGAATTCCTGGAAGAAGTTGTAACAGAGTGAGGGGAGCAGAAGGGGGATGAGCAAGGCCTCCTGCCCAGAGCATGAGTGAATCAGCTGGGGTCAGACTTGGTCCTGCTTCCAGGCAAAGGACCTGAGCTTTGGGTCCCTCCTATCAGGCAGTGCTTGGCTTAGGGTGGAGGTGGGGTGGAAACTCCCAGGAATGATTTTCTTCTGTCGGGCGAGGGAACTCCATACCCAGGGGCACTCCTCCGAGTGCCCAGCAGATGAGAGCCCAGAGCGGGAACAAGTCGGACCTGCTGGGGTCCAGGGTCATCAGCAGTGTCCACTTGAGAGGGAAGGCTGAACTTTCATTTGGAATTTGCGGGGATTTTTAAAGTTTAAATACAGTTGATATACAATATTACGTTAGCTTCAGGGGCGCTACATAGTGATTTAACATTTGCAAATGTTATGAATTGATCCCCATGATGATCCTAGTGACTGACCATCAGTCACCATACAAGCTGTTACAGTATTATTGACCATACTCCTTTGCTGCATATTATATCCCTAATGGCTTGTGCCTCTTAATCCCCTTCACCTATTTCATCACCCCCTGCCCCCAACAGCCACTTGTTTGTTCTCTGTATCTAAGAAGCTATTTTCATTTGGGTTTGCTTATCTGTTGTTTTTTAATTCCACATGCAAGTGAGATTATGTGGTATTTGTCTTTCTCTGTCTGACTTTCTTTATTTAAAAAAAATACCCTCTAGATCCACTCATGTTGTTGTATATGCCAAGATTTAATTTTTCTGGCCGAATAGTATTCCATTGTATGTATGTATGTATGTATGTATGTATGTATGTATGTATGTATGCATGTATGTATGTATGTATATAAAACATCTTTATCCAGTCATCTAATAGTGGACATTTAGGTTGCTTCCATGTCTTGGCTATTGTAGATAATGCTGCAATGAACATTGGTTGTGCATATATCTTTTCAAATTACTGGTTTTGTTTTCTTTGGGTAAATACTCAGAAGTGAAATTGCTGGATCTTATGGCAGTTCTATGTTTAATTTTTTGAGAAATTTCCATACTGTTTTCCATAGCAGTGATCCCAATTTTCATTCCCACCAAAAGTGCAAGAGGATTCTCCACACCCTCACCAACACTTGTTATTTGTTGTCATTTTGATAGTAGTCATTCTGACAGGAGTGTCATGGTGCCTCATTGTAGTTCTGATGTGCGTTTCTCTGATGATTAGTGTTGTTGAGCATCTTTTCAAGTGTCTGTTGGGCAGCTGTATGTCTTCTTTGGAAAAATATCTACTCCAGTCCTCTGCCCATTTGTAATTGGGTTGTTCATTTTTTTGATGTTGAGTTGTATGAGTTCTTTGCAGATTTTGGATGTTAAACCCTCATCAGATACACCCTTCGCAAATATCTTCTCTCACTCAGTAGGGTTTATTATGTTAATTGTTTATTTTGTTATTTTGTTTTATTTATTTTCTTAATTGTTTTCTTCACTGTGCAAAATGTTTTTAGTTTGATGTGATCCTGTTTGTTTATTTTTGCTTTTGGCTTCCCTTGCCTGAGGAAATAGATCCAAAAAAATATTGCAACGAATTATGTTAAAGCATGTGCTATCTATGTTTTCTTCTAGGAGTTTCATGGTTTCAAGTCTTACATCTAAGTCTTTAATCCATTTTAAGTTTATTTTTGAATATAGGGTAAGAAAGTGGTCCAGTTTCATTCCTTTGCCTGTAACTCTCCAGTTTTCCCAATCTCATTTAGTAAAGAGTCTGTCTTTCCCCCATTGTATAGTCTTATGTCCTTTGTTGTACATTAATTGATCACTAATATAAATTTGGGTTTATTTCTGGACTTTCTATTCAGTCCCATTGATCCATATGTCTGTTGTTCCAGTACCATACTATTTTGATTGCTGGAACTGTGTAGTATAGCTTGATACTTCCAGCTTTGTTCTTCTTTCAAAGATCACTGTGAAAGTAGAATCTTTTGTTGTTCCATAGAAATTTTAGGATTATTTGTTCTACTTCTGTGAAAAATGCCATTGGTATTTTGATAGGAATTGCATTGAATCTGTGGATTGCCTTGGGTAGTATGGCCATTTTAACAATATTGATTCTTCCAATCCATTAGCATGGTTTATTTTCCCATTTATTTGTGCTGTCTTCAGTTTCTTTCATCAGTGTCTTACAGTTTTCAGGATACAAGTCTTTCACCTCTTTGATTAGATTTATTCATAGGTGTTTCATTCTATTTGATGCAATTGTAAGTTGGATTATTTTCTTAATTTCTCTTTCTGATAGTTTGTTATTAGTGCAAGGAATGCTGCAGGTTTGTGTATATTAATTTTGTAAACTGTAACTTTATTGACTTCGTTTATTAATTCTAATAGTGTTTTGTAGACTCTTTAGGATTTTCTATGTATAGTATCATGTCATCTGCAAAGAGTAACGGTTTTACTTCTTCCTTTTCAATTTGGATTCCTTTCATTTCCTTTTCTTCTCTGATTGCTATGGCTAGGATTTCCAAAACTGCTTTGAATAAAAGTAGTGAGAGTGGGCATCTTTGTCTTGTTCCTGATCTTGGAGGGAATGCATTCAGCTTTTCAACATTGAGTATGATATTAGATGTGAGTTTGTCATATATGATCTTTACTATATTGAAATTTGTTTCCTCTATAACCACTTTGTTAAGTTTTTTTTTAACCAGAAATAGATGTTGAATTTTGTCAGAAGATTTTCCTGTGTCTATTGAGATGATCTTATGATTTTTATTTTTCAATTTGTTAATGTGGTATCACATTGATTGACTTACAGATAGTAAACCACCCTTGCATCTCTGGGATAAAATCCACTTGATCATGGTGTATGATCTTTCTAATGTATTGTTGGAGGTAGTTTGCTAATATTTTTTTGAAGATTCTTGCATCTATGTTTATCAGTAATATTGGCCTGTAATTTTCTTTCTTTCTTTTTTTTTTTTTGTGGTATTTTTGTCTGGGTGATGCTGGCTTCATAGAATTAGTTTGGAAGAATTTCTTCCTCTTCAATTTTTCTGGATTAGTTTGAGAAGATTAGTGCTAACTCCTCTTTAAAGGATAAGTATCTTGTAGTATTCACCCATGAGGCCGTCTGGTCCTGAACTTGCGTTTGTTGGGAGTTTTTTGATTCCTGATTTAATTTTATTACTGGTAATTAATCTGCTCATACTTTCTATTTCTTCTTGATTCAGTCTTAGGAGATTGCATGTTTCTAGGAATTTGTCCATTTCTTCTAGGCTGTCCATTTTATTGGCATGTAACTGTTCACAGTCATCCCTTAGGATCCTTCGTATTTCCATGGTGTTGGTTGTAACTTCTCTTTCATTTCTGATTTTATTTATTTGGGCCCCCCCCTCTTTTTTTTCTTGATGTTTCTGACTAAAGATTTATCAATTTTGTTTATTGTTTCAAAGAACCAGCTATTAGTTTCATTATTTTTTTCTGTTTTTTTTTTCAGTCTCTATTTCATTTATTTCCTCTCTGACCTTTATTATTTCTTTCCTTCTACTAACTTTGGGGTGTTTTGTTCTTCTTTTTCATTTTTTAAACTGACGTATAGTCAGTTTACACTGTTGTATTAATTTTTGGTGTACAGCTAGTGATTCAGTTATACATGTATATATTCCTTTTTACATTCTTTTTTTATCATAGGCTATTACAAGATATTGAATATAGTTGCCTGTGCTATGCAGTAGGATCTTGTCCCCCTGGTAAACATAAATTTTTTCTATGTCTGTGAGTCTGATTCTGTTTTGTAAACAAGTTCATTTGTGTCCCTTTTTAAAGATTCCACATATATGTAAGTAATATCATATGGTATTTTCCCTTCTCTTTATAGCTTACTTCAGAAGAGGTGATGTATATATATAACTTCTTCTTTATCCGATCAACTGTCGATGGACATTTAGGTTGCTTCCATGTCATGGTTATTGTAAATAGTGCTGCTATAAACATTGGGGTGCATGTATCTTTTCAAAGTAAAGTTTCTTCTGGATATAAGCCTAGGAGTGGGATCATAGAGTAAGTCTATTTTCAGTTTTTTAAGGAATCTCCACGCTGTTTTCCATAATTGGTGCACCAAACTGCATTCCTATTAACAGTGTAGGAGGGTTCCCTTTTCTCCACACCCTTTCCAGCATTTATTGTTTGTGGACTTTTGAATGATGGCCATTCTGACTGATGTGAGGTGATACCTCATTGTAGTTTTGATTTACACTTCTCTGATAATTAGTGATATTGAGCATTTTTTCATGTGCCTATTGGACATTTGTATGTCTTCATACAAACATAAGACAAGACACCATAAACCTCCTAGAAGAGAATATAGGAAAAACATTCTCTGATATAAATCATAGCAATGTTTTTCTAGGTCAGTCTACCAAGGTAATAGAAATAAAGGCAAAAAATAAACAAATGGGACATAATTAAACTTATAAGCTTTTGCACAGCAAAGGAAACCATAAATAAAAGGAAAGGACAACCTGTGGAATGGGAGAGAATATTTGTAAATGATGCGACTGACAAGGGCTTAATTTCCAGAATATACAAACAGCACATACAACTTAACAATAACGGCAACAAAAACAACCCAATCCCCAAATGAGCAGAAAATCGAAACAAACATTTCTCCAACTGAAGTGTATCTTTTAAATCATTCTTTGCCACCAGTGTTACATGCATTTTATGATTTAAAAATTGTAATACCCTTTTCATAGGCCAGTTGCTGGGTTCTCTACCAGAGCTGAGAGCAGAGAGCACAGTTTTGTAAAGTTAAAAAAAAAGACAAAACCCTGTAAGGCAAAGCAGCAGTAAAACGAGACAGCAGTGGCCCCTGAGCAATACTTTATATGAAAATTTAATAAGAAAGGCCCATTAGCAAGTGCTTTTTCACTCTGCAAAGGACATCTCTTTATTTTTAAAAATCACCTTTAAATAATAAATTACCTAATTATGGACTATATAGGTCCATTCATAAAATGTCTATTTATGAACTGCTTTTCAAAAGGACACTGTTGCTTACTGAGAAGTACTTCCATGTTTAGAGAGGTTTTCACCAAGAAACAAATGAGGGAGTAAATGCCCTGCACTGAAATAGCTTGACAGCACTCAAAGCAAAGCTGCCCTTTATGGTCATGCGTTATTCCTATTGCATTGAACAGGACTTACAGATGACTTCGTGTTATGAAACATTTCAAATTATGTCCATGAGAATCAGTATGAGTCTGCTTATTTTTCACGAAAAACATGATTTTCTCTGGTTTTGTATTGACTTGTACCTGGATTTAACACGTGTGATGAAACAAATTCTTTCTCAGGGAAAGGTAAAGTATGTCGAAGAGGACACTTAATGGAACAGTCAGTCCCAGTTAGCAGGTGTCAGCAACACCTGAATATCTTAGGAAAAGACAAGTATTGTAAAAATCAGAAAGTGCTGTCTCACTGACACCAAGGAACAGAGAATTGGAAGTGTGAACCTGAGAATGCACATTGGTGGGGACATGTGAAGACTCTCCAGGGATGTGGGTAGGTTTAAGGAAACCGTTTCCTAGCTTCCCAACTTCCTTGTGTTCTCTCTGATGGGAGAGAACGGCCTTTGGATGCACCCTTCATGGTCTGAGGGCAGGCTCCCCACCTGCGCTGGTCCAGGAAAGCAGCAGATGGATTCCAGTCCTTTGCCTTCAGCAAAGGTGAGTCAATCAATCACTCAGGTCTTCTGCTCACCATTGAAATTAGTGTCAACAACTCACTATGAGATCTTTGCCAAAAGAACTTCAGGAGTGAAGAGAATTTAGTGTTATTGCCATCACAAAACTTCTGTTTGCACCTGCTTATCTGTGTGAGTGAAAGTTCTCAGCACTTACATTTATTACAGTGAAAGCTAGGAACAGAACTGGTACTGGATCCATCACATTCCAGCAGTCAGTAATACTCATCAAGAGACACATGAGCTAGTTATGGGGGAAGATCACATTTATCTGACTAAAAGAGGCAATTTCATTAAATTTTTTTTAGTTTGGTAATTATGAAAATTTATGTTTCTGTTTTGATACATTGTGTGCTAATAATGAGTGTAATCTTACCTCAATCCAGAAGATATTTTTAATACTTAGAATATTACAGTATCAGGAAATTTGTGGGGAAATGTTAATTTCAATTTGCATTAAATATTTGGTTAATAAAGGATTGTAGAGCAAAAAAGTTACATTAAGATGATACTCTGTGGAAATGTAAATAAGAATCCAAAAGGGATGTGGCTTCACGTAATGTTCCATCTGCTGGACTAGAACTTGTGCGTGTATTTTTGAATGGATGATGGTGAGTCTCAAACTGCTAGTGTATTTAGATTTCATTGGTAACATTTAAGAGAATGCTGCAACAATTTCATTTTAAAATGTTAACATTCACAGTATTCTGGAAGTTACAACCTTCATAGTTGTCTAAAATAAATTTTAGCTGTCGATTTAAAAGTATTCAAGAAAGCGCATAGTGTTTCGGATTTTCTTTTGGTATAAACAAGTAAAGTACTTGAGGCTCACTAGTCTGATGTGTGATTTAAGGTATGTTTTTATAGTAAACACACTGGAGTGACTTCATTAAAAATGATAGAGTATGGAATTTCAAAAATCCTCTTCTCCATAGAGGCAAGCAAGCAGTGGTACAATTCGTCAGAATCAACATGCTCAGAGCTCTGGAAATGAAAGTGAGGTTTACAGAAATCTGGGGAGCTTTTTTTGAAGAAAAATGGCTGAGTCTCATTAAGAACAGCCCACTTTGTGGCATTTTACTTGTCCTAGTCCCGTTTCTGCTGTCCTGCTATGCAGCAGCCCGAGAGGCTAAGAACCTGCATTCACGGTGAGAACCAGTGATACCTGGAAGTCACTGGAGCGAGTGAACAGTGCTGGAGCTCAACCAAAGCCTCGTTCCTGGAGAGCTGTCATTATGTGATGTACAGTGGTTCTCTGGAAGACCCTGCTTACGAAACTGTCTGTATTTGCCCTGACTTGGAGTTTGGCCAGTATGAAAGTCTTTTCCCCAGGGGCACTGGTTGAAAACAGTTACAGACAGTTTTGTACCTTTGTAGCTGCCGGAGGCAGTGGATAACAGTTGGGGCAAACAGTAGGCTGGCCAGAAGTGTAAAGCAAAAAGCTGGGCCATGAGACGTTCACGTGGCTTCTTAAAACTCTATGGGGATATTCCTGTGAATATAGAGGCCATATGGAGGCCCACGGCGGCCGTCTGCTCAGGAAAGACAGGAAAAGCCCCCAGCGTCCACCTCTGGGTGACCCCCAAGGCTCTGAGCCAGCAGGAAGTGCAGGTCCAGGCAGAGCTGTCAGCTGCCCGGCTGAGCATTAAGGCGTGTCCAGCACGTACAGAACCTTCGGCAAAGCCTGGGAGACTTACTCCTTCCAGATGTTTAAGGAAACCAGTCCGATCATTATCTGACCACTAAGCCGGCTGACCCTGACTGTGGTGGCCACATATGACAAGGAAAATAGAGTTACAGATTTAGTTCAGAGAAGTCACTAAAGAAGCAAATAACAAACCCTGGGGATGGGGTGAATCTGATTCCCAGTGTTTCCATGTTACAGTGTTTAAAATGTCAGTTTTCAGGAAAAAATTCCAAGACAAAGAAGTAACAAAGCATGGCCCATACACAGGGGAAAAAAGCAATCAACAGAAGCTCCTGGTGGAGGCCTACATGGTAGACTGACTAGCCAAAGACTTTAAATAAGGTATTTCAAATATACTCAAAGAAATAAGGAAAACTATGTGTAAAGAACTAAAGAAAAGCATATGAAGTATGAGAATACTGTCTCACTGAGCGGAGACTACCAGTAAAGAGATTGAAATTGTAAACATATATATTTAAATTGTTTAAATTTTATATAAAATATAAAAATAATATTAAATATACTTATCTTTAATTGGAAATTCAGGAATTAAAAAGTACAATAACTGAAGTAAGAATTAACAAACATCCTGCCCAAAATCCTCCCAACTTACTTTTGCTTTGCTTTAGCTTCCCCAAAGAGAAGTCCGTTTACTGTGATATATCCACCTTTTTAAAGTGTAAATATTCTCAGGAAGTTAAGCTATTGTCAACCTTTACCATCTTCTTGTGACTCAGGTTCCTGTGGCTGACAGGCTGGCTGCCCTGGGACTGGGGTCTTGGTTGGGTGGGTCGCAGGGGTGCGGGAAGCTCTGGCATTTCCGTGGCACTGACATGTGATCTCCCTCTACTGAAGACTCTTGGCTTTGAAACTGTAGCCATAACTGGCTCCACCCTAGTGCCTTACGCCCCACACAAGGGAGGGAGGGCACACAGTGAAAATCTGCAGACAATAGTAAATTGAGCTGTAAAGTGGAAAACAGCCACAAGGAATCACCACTGCAGCGTGATGGAGAAGGAACACGTTTGATGGAAACTATTGTAACTGGATCCTGAGAGCTCAGATTTAACTCCATTAGTGTAAAGTAAACACAGGGAGAACAAACATTGATGCTGTCTTCTTTCCCAAACATAAGATAAAATAAATATTTAAGGTTTCCAGTTGGACCTGCTGTTCGCTGCTGGGGAAAGGTAGACCTGGTAGGAGGTCCAACAGCAGACAAGATGGTACATCAGGGTGCTCACCTTCTCCTTCCCTCCCTCGACCCAGAATTCCTTAGCATTACAGACCAAGAGAGCATAATACAGTCAGGAAAATGTTTTCATGGAGACAAGCGAAAGACAAGCCTGTGAACCGCTTATTTAGACTCAGTGGGAGAATATTGAGGCCTGTCTTTACTTCACTGCTGAAACCCTCTTGCTGAGGGACAGTAGATTATAGAGGCTGAACGGTCGATGCAGTCCGGCCATTTGTTAGCTATGTGATGCAGGCAGGCTGCTTAACGTTTCGGAGTCTCTCAAATCAAAATAATAGTACCTGCCTCCTACAGTTCTCATGAAGTAAGAATTTAAACGATACACTGTTTCAAAAGGACTCAGGCTAGAGTCTGGCATAAGAGCCACACTCAGGGACCGTGGTGTCATTACTCTCGTAAAGCGGCATCTCCATCAGCTCTGCCCGAGTGCCTGAAATACGCAGCCCTAAAGAGCGACTGCTCTGGTCTGAGGAATTTATTCCCAGAATTTCTCTTCTAAAATGTAAATAAGTTTAGGGGGTGATAATTTATCTAGACAGTTTAATTAGTAATATCATGTTATTAGTTAATAGCCAAAAATTAGATCTCCAATTTTTTAGTCAAAAATTGAGCTCTGGAAAAATTTAAAGATAAGTCCAAAATATTTTTACTGGAGGGGAATTTGTTTTGAGCATCAAAAGCTGCCTTAGGAGCTGGAAACTGATTGTACATTCATAGACAGTCATGGACCAGGGTGGGAACACAGAGACCTGGAGTGGAAAGGGATAAAAGTGGAGCACACAGGGGACCCCTCTGCAGCCCTGGAAGCCCAATGTAATTTGCAACAAATCTTGCATAAGATGAACCCCGGTTCAATAAAATTGAAGACTCACATAACCTTGAGTCCAGAGGGTCCAACAAATTACACAAAGCAACAGAAGAGAGAACCAGACCAACAACCACTTCTCAGAGAAACGATCAGAGTCCGTGGAAAAACAGCCTGAGGGTGAACCATGACTCTTTGCGGTCTGGGACTCAATAGTACCGTTTGGACTTGAGCCAAGTCCTAAAATCCATAGACAGACTCAAGCTATGGCACTTGACCTGGGCTGAGCTCTAGAGGAGCAACCAATGTTGAACTGACAAGCCCAAGACCTGTTTGAACACATCAGTTTTCCTTTGTCTCTTCTCACGGCTTTGCCCTCACGAGTCTGAGGCTTTGGATGGAGAGATTGTTCTCAGTATGAGAGTACTGTCTCACTGAGCGGAGACTACCAGTAAAGAGATTGAAATTGTAAACATATATATTTAAATTGTTTAAATTTTTTTTTCTGGGTTAATAACTCTTTATTAGGATTCAGTTTCCAAACAAGGTAGAAAGCAGCGGCAAGAGGGATTCAGGGAGGGAATGACGAGGGAACACCACGCTTGGCTAGCTGGGCCACTGCCAGAGGCCAAACGGGAGCCCTGGGCTGGAGAGGGGTCTGGAGAAGGGGCTTGGGGTCCGTCTACAGGAGAGGAGAGGGCTCAGCGGATGGTGTATCGTACATAGGGGACTTCGACGTCCTCGCCGCTCTCGTCGTTGCAGCACAGCTCAAGCACCAAGCTTCTCTTACCATACACCTGTATGCTTTTAACTAGCAGTCCCTGAGTCACCCTTTGATGGTCACTCTGAGAGTCCTGCTGCAGACAGCTCAGCTTCTGTATCGGGTCAGGACCTCCTGCCTTGGCCAGCAGTAAACTTGGGTCAACACTGCTGTGGCTCAGAGTCTCTCCACATGGAAACATCAGTTTCTGCATCTGCCACCCTTATTAGAGATGCATCCTGGTGGGCTGGAAAGTTTCACATTACCGCTGATTCTGAGAGGCTAAATCCTGAGAACCCATTTAGTCCTTGAGTCAGCACTGAGCATTGCCCCCTATCCAGCTGACCCTGGATAAAGCAGAGTAAAGCAGAATGAGCTCAAAAGCACAGATGGTGAGAACAGGGCAAAGAAACAGCTGAGAGGACTGGAAAACAGCAAGAAGGAGCAAACCTGTGTGAGCAGAGCCATTTCTTGAGCTACAGCCCATGGCTGTAGTCTTACTCCCCGTTTTGAGAGTTCTCTCAAAGCAAGGATGCACACCAGGAGTCTAACCTGACTATATCCTGGGCTCCACTCTGCAAATCTGCAAATCTCCTGTATGATTTCTGTGAACACTTCAGGCCATAATACTTTTTATTGACATATAGTTGATTTACAATATTGTGCTAGTTTCAGGTGTACAGCAGAGTGATTCAGATATATATGTATTATATATATCCTTCTTTAGATTCTTTTCCATTATAGGTAATTACAAGATATTGAATATAGTGCCCTGTGCTGTACAGCAGGTACTGGTTTTTTATCTGTTTTGTATATAGTAGTGTGTATTTACATTAGTTACAATAATTAAACTAGATGACTGTGATGTTGACTGTAAATGGTAATCTGACTGTCATCTTAATCAAGCTCAAGAAACATATCTGCTAATTCCCAAATTCCAAATTTATTCCGCTCCCCCTTTCCCCTTTGGTAACCATAAATTTGTTTTCTGTGCCTGTAAGTGTACTTCTGTTTTTGTAAACAAGTTCATTTTTATCATTATTTTAGATTGCACATACAAGTGTCATCATAATTTGTCCTTCTCTGTCTGATTTATTTCATTTAGTATGGTCATCTCCAGGTCCACCCATGTCGCTGCAAATGGCATTATTTTATTCTTTTTTATGGCCAAGTAATAGTCCATTATACATACATATGTATATACACACACCACTTCTTTATCCAGTCATCTGTCAACCGGCATTTAGGTTGCTTCCATGTCTTGGCTATTGTAAATAGCACTGCTATGAATATTGAGGTACATGTTTATACTTGAATCAGAGTTTTCGTCTTTTCCAGACATATGCCCAGGAGTGGGATTGCTGGATCATATGGTAAGTCTGTTTTTAGCTGTCAAAGGAACCACCATACTGTTCTCCACAGGGGCTGCATGTATTTACATTCCCACCAACAGTGCAGGAAGGTTCCCTCTTCTCCACACCCTCTGTGGCATTTATTACATGTGAAGTTTTTGATGACGGCCATTCAGACTAGTGTGAGGTGATACCTCATTGTAGTTTTGATTTGCATTTCTCTGGTGAGTAGTGATGTTGAGCATCTTTCCATGTGCCCGTTGGCCATCTGGATGTCTTCTTTGGAGAAATGTCTGTTTAGGTCTTCTGCCCATTTTTTGATTGTTTTTGTTGTTGTTGTTTGATATTTAGGTATATAAGCTGTTTGCATATTTTTGAAATTAACCTTTTGTCAGTTGCATCATTTGTAAATATTTTCTCCCATTAGGTAGATTGTCTTTTCATTTTGTTTATGGTTTCCTTTGTTGTGCAAAAGCTTTTAAATTTAATTAGGTTCTATTTGTTTATTTTTGCTTTTGTTTCCATTACTCTAGGAGATGGGGCCAAAAGACATTGCTACAGTTTATGTCAAAGAGTGTTCTTTCTATGTTTTTCCTCTGGGGGTTTTAGAGTATCCTACATTTAAGTCTTCAATCTGTTTTGAGTTTATTTTTTATATGGTGTTAGAGGATGTTGTAATTTCATTCTTCTACAGGTAGCTGTCTGATTTTCTCAGCACCACTTATTGAAGAGACTGTCTTGTCTCCATTGTGTATTTTTGCCTCCTTTGTCATAGATTAATTGACCAAAAGTGTGTGGGTTTATTTGTGGACTTTCTATCTCGTTCCACTGATCTGTGCATCTGTTTTTGTACCAGTACCATACTGCTTTGATTATTGTAGCTCTGCAGTATAGTCTGAAGTCAGGGAGCATGATTCCCCCAGCTCTGTTCTTTCTCAAGATTGATTGTTTTTTCTGTTCAGGGTCTTTTGTGTTTTCATACAAATTAGAAAAATTTTTGGTTGAGTTCTGTGAGAAATGCCACTGGTGATTTGATAGGGATTGCATTGACTCTGTAGACTGTCTGAGGTAGTTTGTTCATTTTAGCAATACTGATTATTCCAATCCAAGAACACAGTATATCTTTCCTTCTATTTGTATTGTCTTCAATTTCTTTCATCAGTATTTCATAGTTTTCAGAGCACAGGTCTCTCGCCTCCTTAGGTAGGTATTCCTAGGTATTTTATTCTTTTTAATGTGATGGTAAATGGGATTGTTTCCTTAACTTTCTTTCTGATAGTTCATTGTTCGTGTATAGAAATGCAGCAGATTTCTGTATATTAATTTTGTACCCTGTCAGGTCATAATATTTAAAATGTCTCAACAGTTGCTTTCAAACAGGTAAAACCATTTGCTCTGTTTGGGCTTGTTCCACTCCCTTGCTGTAGAGGCTCTAGTGGAGGTACTGAATACCAAAGCAATTTACTCTGTAAAGCTTAAATGTTGACTGTCAGCCATACATTTGCATATATTCCATGTAACTCTATCATTTATATGGATACATTGTATATATTAAAATGTAAATAGTGTCAGTCTGTACGACTGAAAATGTAGTGACTAGGAGTGCAAGGCCATGTAAAGTGCCTGTTTTTCGGCAGGCTTTTCCTGGGTTTCATTATTTACAATAATTAAACTAGATGAGTATGATGTTGACTATGAATGGTAATTTGTGACTATCTGCCATCTTAATGAAGCTGAAAAAACACAACATAGCAAAAATAAAACACAACCGAGAAACGCTAAGATGAATTTGTCACTGTAGCTGAGACATAGTCTCAAATTATAACTTAGAGATGACTAAACCCAGCGTTCACTACCATCATTTCCCAGTCATTTGTTTGACATTCATCAGTCCAAACTAATGAATATCTAGCACTATGTGGCCAGGAGTTGTAGGGAATTCAACGGCTGAACATCAGGGTGTTAGGCTAGTGTCACCGCCGCCCAGCCGTGCAAACCTGGCAAAGCTCTCCTCTGTGAAATATCTGAGCTAGATGATCTGTTAGGCACATTTTCACAACCAAAATAAAACAGGTCAAGATAATTCCCAAATAATTATGTTTAAAAATAAAAGATAAAGAGTAAAGCCACAGGATTGTGGTTTTCAAGCTCTGCCCTAAGAAACCCCCAGGGTTTGGGTTGTGTAATTGAAGGGCAGGGTCCCCAGGCCTTTTCCACCTTCTCAAGTCTTACACATTGAGCTTTTCAATGGGACTTTGTCTGAAATAGGTTCAGCTCTAAAAACTGTGAAACCACTGTCCTAGATATTCTGGCAAACACGTCATTTGTGTGTTACCAGTTTTGTTGCCTCACTCTATGCTGTCTTTTCCCCAGCAAGATGAACTTCAGTGTAAATAGTGCAAATGCTGAGAGCAGTGAGGGAAACTGAAATTAAGGAAACTGCAGGGAATACCTATTTTCTCTTTGTTAGTAAAAATTCAGCAAAACCACCAGAAAGGAAAAGGGCACTGCTGTAAAGACCCACTCTTCCTCCTGTAAGTGTGACAAGATATAAAAAGGGCCTCTGGGTGGTCTCTGCACCTGGCCATCGGGGAGACCTCCCCCTCCCCTCCCCTTGACCCCATGAGAGAGTAACAGCCCCAGGGAAGCTGGCGGTGGCTCAGTGTCAATGTGTGTCAGCTGGATGGGCTGTGGCGTGGCAGTTCATTTCAGCAGGCACAGAGACAGGTAGAGACACCAAAAGACCTGTTTGTCCGTAGTCTGGTATCGACTGTGGACATGGTTCAGATGAACGGAGCACTGTCCAGTTCATGCTTCTGTGAGCCTCGAGGGGGCAGATCGCTCATAAGTGGTACTTGTCGGCCTCATTGATGCTCAGTTTCCTCAAACGGAGTTTGATCAGGATTCTAAGCAGAAGCAAGCAATGACTTCAGTGTGAAAGAAAGAATCATTAACTGAATGACTTGCCAAATAAAGAAACAAAGGTGGATGGTCTGGCATCAGAGAATGATTCTTCAACACCATTTTTCTTAATGCACTCAGACATCTCTCTCCCTGCCTATCGAGCAGACCAACTGACAAGTGCAAATGACCTGTGCTATTGCCAGCCACTGCGGCCTCAGCCCACCCAGCTTCTTGAAGACATGCTCACCTTCCTGACATGCCTGTGGGCGAGGCACTGTGAATCTCCTGTTTCACTTGATGTGCAGAGAAATGGTCAGTCACCTTGGGAAACAACAGTCCGAGCCCTGAATAGATCAGGTACAGGGCATGTTTATGTTCCCAGCATGTGACGTTCTGATGAGCAGCTACAACTGGAGATCGGCAGGACCAGATAGAGAAATGTAGCAATACTCAAGATGTTGTGTCCAGGGCCATACAGACTGAATGGGTGCAGAAACGGGCAAGGTAAGCTGCCAGAAGCCAAATTCACCTGCCCACTCTTTGGCCTGGGGCTGGCCCAGCCCACAAGTACCCATTGCTTTGGAAAGGAAGAAGAGGAGTAAGTTCTTTCTGAAAAATATGCACAGGTAGCTTTCTATAGCAGACTAGGTCCAGACACCCAGTTCGGAGTTCTGGTCCTGGCTTTCTCACTAATCAGATGCATGTTGATGTTATCTTTTTGTGGATCAGTAACCTCTGTGAAATGAAGGGACTGGGCTGTTGGTTCCCAATGACAGAGTATCATGGAGAATTTTCAGATCTCCATGATACAATGTGAAAATTATGGACACCTTCTTTAGAAAAATGTGTGTGTCTATGCAAATTTGGGTGCAGACCAGTTCTCTAACTGGCCATCAACCGAGAAAGAGTCTCCCTCCAAGGTCATTCTTCCAAAAGTCCTATTTGTCTCTCCTTTAGTCTCTCTGGAGTCCATTCCCAGTTTAAATGTCTCAGGTTCTCAGCTACTGAGGCAGAGGAAAACTTACTTCTGTGTTTGGAAGATTTGGTCTCATGTCCCATCAAATGGTAGCTGTTAGGCCAAACAAAAGCCTTCTGCTTTTACCCAATGTCGTCCTCACGTGATATCCCACTTTGCTGCCTGACTTCAGCCAACACATAATTTTCACTACCTGGATACTTGTATCAATACAAGTTTTCCCATCTGACATTAAGTGTCTAACGCATAGTTGTCAAAGGGCAATTCTCCAAAAATTTCCCTTTGTGCCAATTTTAAAACAAAATCTAATGTAGTAAATATTAGTCATTAGCACGAAAGTGAGTTAGCTGAAATCCGTAGCTGATACCAGACAGGGCACTGAACTTGTGAACGAGCTGAGTTACACATAAACCCTGAAATGACAGATCATTCCATCTGTGGAGAAAAGATCTGTTTCAGACTGAAAGAAATGGAATTTATCATCGTGGAGAGTGAGAAAGCATCTAGAAACACAGAAATTAAAACAACAAAATATAGACTGAAGTGTAATAAACTAAGTTTTGAGAAGAAAGCTACACAAGAAGAAAAACCATAGATGATAAATGTAACTAATGAAACTCTACAATCCTCAATACGCATTTAATTATACCCACCAGAGAAATGAAGCTGTAGCTCATCCATGAAGAAACACAGCCAGTAATCAGCTGGACTTCAGGCCTTGAGCCTTGCGGTTGGGGACACGTGAAGGTGGTGACTTCACAAATCTAGCTGGCTGGCCTGCCCCCTCCTCCTCCACAACTTACCACCCAAACTGGGATGCTGTGAGAGTGACAGGGAGATGAACAGACTTCTGCTTTCTGGGCTCCAGTTGGCCTGTGTTTGGGGTGATGTGACACAGTCTTACACATTATCTTAAACACCCTGCTATCACTAGCTCAACAAGATACCTGGAGGGGTGAAAAGAAAACCCACACACAGTAGATTATCACCCCCATCTTAGTCTTCCTTCGGTACCCACACACGCGGCCTTTTGTCGTTGCTGTGCAGATCACTGAATTCTGACTGTCAGATGCTTGCATGGTGTGACTCCACTGTATACCTCATAAAGCACTTGATCACCCAGTAGACCACTGCAGTCATGCCCTATGGGGAGGGGAGCTCTCTAAGAAGTGTTCACATGCAATGCCTACAGTTAGTCGACTTCTGATCACTTCCCTGAGGAAAAGTGTTTACAGTACTCGATGTGCTTAACTGAACTTCAGTAACGGTATGGCAAAAGCTCATCTGCTACCTAGTAAATGATGGGTATACCCAGCACCTATTAAAGGGTCTGGAATATGGTAAATAATACTTCTGAACAAATCAATGAGTAAATGAATAAATGGGTATCGTAAGTTAAGTACTTTCTGTTCAAAATTTATATTGCCCTGGAATTTTCCTGCTTTATGAAGACCCTCATTAATAGTATTTCAATAGCAACATAATTTGAAAATGTCTGGGTCATGGGATTAATAGGAAATAAAAGCTTTCAGAAAATCCTTTGTAATTTGAGCTCATCAACTCGTTTGACTGTAAAGAGGCCGAAAAAGAAATGTTTCAATCTTAGCCAAAAATGATTTAGCCAATCTGTGAACAAGGAATTTAGCCAATCTAGGAACAAGCCTGTTCCTAAAAGTAATGTTTCCCTAGTCTTAATTGATCTATATTTTTATTCCAGTAAAATATTACCGTAATCTTAATCTAGTAATAATGATTATTAAAATGCAATTCTGTTTTAGAGACGTTGGGTTATGTGCTGGGAGAATTAAAGAATGGTTCTTAGAGGGGAGGGTAGAGCTCAGTGGTAGAGCCTGTGCTTGGTATGTGTGAGGTCCTGGGTTCAATCCCCATTGCCTCCACTGAAAAAAAAATGAATAAACCTAATTACCTCCCCAACTCCCCCGCCCCCGGCCCAAAAGAACAAAACAAAAAGTGGTTCTTAAGTGGGTCCTGGTCCCAGTGGAAAATTAAAAGTAACTTTAGGCAAATCAATTTTGAAGAGCTACCCAGGGGAAGGAAGGTTTCTGGTTGACCTTGACTCCTCAAAGGAACTCTGAGTACAGCATGTCTACCTCCAGGCTCTGGCTACAGCAGTAGCAGGTTAGCATCAGGTTTTTAGAAAGTCATTCAGAGTATAGTTCTCCATTTACCATAGATTGTTTAAGACATTTTTATAAACAGGAAACATGTGAGAACTGCCACCACTCCAGGGCGTCACATGATCCATGGGGGCAGAAGGCGTCATTCAAAATGGAGAAGATGCCTTAAAGCAGGCTGCTGGAAAACACTGGCTAAAAAAACTTTTTCCCCTCATTTCTAAGTAGTACTCTTTATTCAGTCCAGGGAGTCATGAGGATATGCTGCCTCAAACTTTGCCTCAGTTGTTTTTTCCCAAATTTGGTTCAACAACTAAGACCTTCTTGGATATTGCATAATACACACCAGCAGTCCCAAATCTTGATGCATAAACCTGTATCTGGCTGACTCCATGAGAATCACCTATGGAGTCTGTTAAAATACAGATTTCTGTGCACAACCCCCGAGGTTCTGGTTCAGTGTCCCACTTCTACTTTGGTAGGAACTGCGACGTGGGTCAAGGTGAAATTCTGCCACTATACTTGGTCTCAGGGGATCTGAGTCATCAAAGTCCAGAGTGTAGCTGAGGTTTCTTTGCATCATCTAACTCTGGAGGCAGCCAAGAAGATGCCAAGCATCTTCTCCAGAGCTCTCTGGTAGAGACGTGTGGTTGTTTGTTCCTCTGAGGAAGCACAGAAGAAATGTGTCACTTCTCAAGCTACAGAAATAGAATCGGTTGCTCGCCTGTAGGCACAGTGGGTACACAGCCTCTCAGAAAGCCGCTCTCCCTTGCTCACATGAGACTTGCGGCATCTGATGGGGAAGGAGGAGTACGGATCTCTAAGGGTGAGGCAGTGCAATGAGCAAGCTTAGAGCTCCTTAGTAAATTGGGGCAGAAGATAATTACCTTAAAAATGATTTGCACTCCAAAAAGAGACTATCTCGTTGAAGCTCTGCTGAATACTTGTCTGATTGTTTCGGTGTGTTTTGGCAGTATTAAACTCAACATGATGTTAGAGATGAACTATTTAGCCTCTTTTCCTCCACCCACTTGAGAAAGATCAGTCTGACCTCAGACCCTGTAGCCTGAAGATATCCTCTAAGCATAGCATATTCATCCACAGTTGTTAGCTACACACTCAGTACTGAAGAAGTGACTAAACCCAAGGAGTTTATTATATGTTAAGAAAAATACATGTTAAACATTGCCTTTCATGCAAGACCATGATCAGAAGATTCTGGAGCTGGAATGGTCTTTATACCTGAATTTTGTTATCTTATATGCAACACTAGACTAAAGGCCGGAGTCCGAGCTGGACTCCCCTCTGTCTTCCTCTGGTGGTGATCAACATACCTTTTGCTGGTTTCCTGTTCTTTGCTTCTCTGGGGCTGTTCACCTGGGGCAGCCCAACATGTGAGGAGTAGCCTGTTCCTCTACAAAAATGATCTATTTCAGGTGTATTCATGCCAGAAAAAAATTGCACAACATGTGTGTCTTCGAGCATAAATTGACCTTTCGTTTCCTCCCTCTGGAGGCCCCCAATTTATTTTTTAAAATTATTTACCAAAGGGATGGTAAATTTCTTCACTAGCCTTTGCTCTACAGTTTACATTTCCTGCCTCTGGTTCTAACGAAAAGGTGGAGGTGGCTGTGCTTATGGCATCAAGATGTCCTGCACATCGGATCTGAGCCACCATGGTCCAAAAGACCTTCCATCTCACTCCTTCCTAAACCAGTGCACAACAGCACTGCAGTCTCCACCTATTCCCCTTACCACCCTCTTCCTCCCCAGCCCCAGATTTGGCCTGTTCATGGAATTCTTTGTGGTCAGTACAGCCGACACTTCCCTCCCTCTTTCCCCACAACCAAAAAATGTTGCATACAAGTGGTAAATGCATGGAATTGTCTCCCCACATTGAAGGGGCCTCATGTCTACTTGAGAATGCAAAGGGAGTTGCATGAAATAATTAGAGAGTCACAAAATGCTAAAACTGTCAGATCTAAAAGTCCAAACAAGGAAGGAGTAAGACAGGCTGGAATATTTGTGTGAGAGGGGGCGTGAGGTGAGAGAAGTCAATGGAGAAGGCAGTGTTCCCTGTGAAGACTCAGCACAGCCCTCCCTGGGGAAGACACTTCTGCAAGACCTTTTGCTCCTGCTGAGGTGGGAGGGGCCTCCTGCTGTTCTGGGCCAGCTTTCCCCAACCATGAAGTTCAACTGTCTGTGTCTCTTCTCTGTAGGCTCTGTCACCAGCTAGGGCTGATTTATTTGCCTTTTATTAAAGGAAGTCGATGCCTAAATGAGGCATTTCTCTTCACACATTTGAGAGAGAGGAAAAGTCAACACGTGTCCCGAGAAGCTAGAAGAACCCAGGTCCTGATGCGGCACAGAAGTCAAAACATGTGAAGTTCACATTTTGTCTCAGAAGCTGCTCTGCTGCCCTCCCCGCAGCAGCTACCCGCACCCCTGCGCCTCCTCCATTTGGGCTCCATGCCAGCTTCTCAGAGGCTTCCTCACCCTCTCTGCAGGGCGCTGACCCGTGCCGCCCTCAGTCTGCATCGCTTCTTCTTGGCATGAATTCCTTCCTTCTGCTGATTGGCTCGTGAAGCGCCACACTGTTTGCAGACTTCCGTGAGGGACTGGAGCTCAAAGGGCACAAAGGGGACACTCGACAAATATTTGTAAGTAAAGCAAGTTTTACTCTATTATATGTATTATATGTATACTTTCTTTTTAAATAAAAATATCAGTGTTTTAGCAGTGACTTTTTCTTCTTCCCAGAATATATTTGAAGGAAGTTGATCCTGTGGCTTTGTCATGTCCCATGTCCTACGGCTGTGAACTGCACCTTTGAGGCCCGGCTTAAACCCGAGGGGTGAGTTCTGTGGAGCCTCTGGGGGCACCTGGGGTTGCTGTCCTGCTGGACAGTACATGTCTTCTGGGGGGTGGTGAAGAGAGCCCCCCCATCGCTCTGCTTCCTCCGTCTCCCTCCTCCCTCTGCCGAGCGTTTCCCACCAGCCGGGCGGGTGGCTTCACATCTCCAGAACTCGACAGGTTCTGAGAGGGCAGCAGCCCAGGACTCCTTCCCATCACCAGAGCTCAGCACAGCCAACCTGGGAGGTTTCTCTGATGTTGACACCACCTTTGTTCTCAGCATCTGCCATGTGAAGAGCCACTTGCATGGGTGACTTCACTCCAGCGAAGCCACTCTGGGCAGCCGTGGCCGAGGCCTCTGCCATCCAGCCCGGCTCTGTCACCAGCTTCAGGTGCAGCTTTAGGCAAGCACTCAATCTGACCTGAGGCTTTCATTTAGATGTTTTTAGATGCATGTTATTGATTCCACAACTACTTCTCGAGCTCCTATTAATTTCTAGGCAGCTTCCAAGATCGCCTCTGTCTCAGGAATTCTGACTCCCGTCTGCCTCTCACAGCCTAGCTCCTTGCATTTGACACAGTGGCTGCTCCTCGAGTATTTCCCAGGGCAGTGTCAGACCAACCAGGTTCTTCAGAGGGCATCATGGCTGACGGGCTGACCCAAACCCCAAGGTTCTGGCTAATTTGCCTCAGACTGACTGTACAGCACACGCAGCAGTACCTGGACCAGCCTTCTGTGCGGCAGCTGCAGGGGGAGCTCGCTCAGCGCCCCCCGGTGTCTGGGACACGAGCCGCGTGATGCTGCGGGGGAGCCTCTAGCCCATGACCAGCTCTAGCAGTGCAGCCAGTGATTGTAAATCGCTGCGGGAGATACAAAGCCAATTTTACCAACAACGCAGGGAAAATGGTTAAAAGACAGAGTCGTGTATGATTATGGGTACATCCAGCACGAAAGGCACAGGCAGACCTAGGAGTGGGTTCTGAGAAGCAGGCTGCAGGAGTCAGGCGGGTGTCGGGGAGGAGGGGGCCGGGGCAGCGTCAGGGTATCTGCAGCAGGTGAGCTACAGCTGACCCCAGACTCCAGGGCTCTGCTGGCCCTGCGGGTGCGAGGCTTAGTCAACGGCTCCGAACGTAGGGTTTTGCTATTTCCCCACTTTCCATGGCTGTTGATTCTCAGTTTTCCTCTGATCTGGACCGTTTTGTGTGGTCCCCAAACTATTCCGTATTCTAACACGAATTCTCTCTGAAAGTAAGTGGGCTATGCATCATAATTGTTTCCTAGTTAGGTCTGAATATATTCAGTAATGATCTATTGGCCCCAAGACCGACCATGAGACTTTTAAAAGCACATTCGCAATGTAGCAGTTTTGAAGTATGAATTTGGCATTAAAAAAAAGTCAGCAAAGGCACGCTTTCAGTGGTCCACAAAGATAGTCTGTGAACACTGAAAGAGGGAGCTGTACCCAGGACGGAACCCGCTCCGCGCGGGTTCTGCTCGTGTTTGTTCACTGGCGCCCCCGTGTGGCCACTCTCAGATAGCACCTGGCCGACTTGCTACAGATTGAAGGAAGGCTGGAAGAGGGGTGGTCCCTGGGCCACCGGCTCCTAAAATCATCATGCAGTTCCTGAAAAAACCGCATGCTAATTCCAAGTAGATCTGAACTGGCAACATTACCCATTACAATTGATATATCATTGTAATTAAGATTGTTAAACTTATTGTTCCAATTTGAAGGATCTCCAAACTTCTAAACTATCTAATTCACAGATGCCAGTTGTTTAGAGACTGCATAGTCCACTAAGAACGTAGGCTCTGGAGTCAAATCATCTGGGTCTGAATAATGGCTCTGCCACTTGCAGCTGGGCCTCAGTTTTCTCATCAGTAAAATGGAGATAATAATACCGATCTCATAAAGCCATTTTGAAGATTAAATGAAAAAATACATTTAAAACACTCAAAACACAGCCTGGCGCCCTTAGCAAGCCCTCAGTAAACGGCACTATCATTTCATCCCTCACTGAGTCAGAAGGTCTTGGCACAGACAGCATCTCGGAGTGAGAAGGGGCAGACAGGGTGGGATGGAACAAAGAAAGAGACATGCAAAATGAGGGTCTGGTTAAGAAAAAAAGGTGTCTCCAAGTTAAGAACGCTTTTTTGTTCTGGTTTTTGTCTTGTCGACTGAAATAAACGCGCAGCCTAAAAGTTAAGAGTTACGTTTTATTTGGTGGGAGGACTCGAGCTGGGATGACAGCCTCTCAGATCGCTCTGAGGGACTGCTCCGAAGAGGTAGGGGAGGAGCTAGGATATACAGGAGCTTTATAACAAAGACCAGGTAGTTGGAACAATAAAAGATTACTTGTTATCTAAAGAGAATCAGGCATCTCAAGTTAAAGAATTTAGTGCTTTTCTCTGTGTGAGAGGAAGCAAACATTTGGGCTCATTGAATTCATTCCTTTGACAAGCACCTAGCTATCTAGGGCCAGTGTCCTGTCCTTTCTTATTCTGAGTCCGCGCAGGGTGCACCATTGTGAGTCGCTGCAGAGGCTGGGCTGCAGGGCTGTCCCCACTGGGGGGTGGCAGCAGCCGCTGATGACTTGGTTTCAGCATTCTTTGTTTACTGATATGTTTGCAGTGTTTTCACTCACATTGCAGTATTTTCAGTCACAGTTTCAAATTCATATTTTTATTACTATTTTTGTGAATAGTTCACCTTGATCTTTAAAATAAAAATGAACATTGGTCTTCAGGACATATAAACTCTGAAATGGCCAGAAACAGCAGCTTAAATACGAGCTTTAGCTAAAAACAAAAGCAAGAATTTGGGGAGGGAGGAAGTCGTTTGTGGCAGGTTATCACCAAAGCTCAGTAAACAAAGGTGTGTTTGTTATACAGATTGAAGTCAGGCTTTCTTTATTTA
This sequence comes from Vicugna pacos, assembly GCF_048564905.1. NCBI lineage: Eukaryota > Metazoa > Chordata > Mammalia > Artiodactyla > Camelidae > Vicugna > Vicugna pacos. The sequence continues at coordinate 27,621 of NC_132993.1, read as the reverse complement.
CAAGAGTTAGTTGAGGTTTAATCAGCCTTATGTTTCTGGTACCAGGAGGGACACACCCTTACAGATGTAGATTTTTCTAATAAATGTAAACGTCGCTCACAAGTGGGCAACCTCTACTCAGGTTTCTATGATTTTTTTTTTTAATTAGTCAGACCAGACTAATCCTTATGCCAAAGAGGCCTATTTGGGGAGGCGCATTCTGCTCCTCCCGACATGGACGTACCCCAGTTTGCTTATGCTTCATCTGCTGAAGGACATCCTGATGTCAAGCTTTTAGCCAATACGAGCAGAGCTGCTGTGTGTAGCTGCTTCCTAGTTTGTGTGTGGACGTAGTTCTTCAAAGCAGTTGACTAAACAGTGGAAGCAGGACTGTGGAAAACCTGCCAACCTGGTTTAGAAGTGGCTGTGCGCGTGTTCCAGCAGCAGCGAGGGAGAGCCCTGCTGTTCCTCCCCACCAGCAACGGGGTTGTCAGGTTTGGAGTTTAGCATTTCTAGCAGGTGTTCCGTGAAACCCTGTGATTTTAGTTTGTAATTGCCTAATGGCATATGATGTTGAGCAATTTTTTAAAAATTTGTATCCTTATTTACGATCTGTATGTCTTCCTGGGTGGGTGTCTGTTTACATCTTTACCCATTTTTATGGGTTATTTTAGAGCTGTTTGTATATTGATTCCAAATCATTTATCAGATACGTGTTTTGTAAATATTTTTGTCAGTTTATGGCTTGTCTTTTGGGTTTCTGAGTAAGGTCTTTCAGAGTAGAAATCTTTCATAAAGTCCATAATATTAGTTTTTTTGTTGATTGGCTTTTTACGTTGTGTGTTATCTTCTGTTTATCTCTATAATTTTGATAGTTTTGCATTTGAAATGTGTATGAATAAATTTGAGTGAATTTGTTGTAAGTTTTAAAGTTTGTGTCTCGGTTTACTTCACTCCATAGGGCCTCCAACTAATTGTTCCTTAACTACTTGGAGAAGTCATGGATATTTGACTCTATTTCAGTTTGAATTTCCAGTTTAAAGAATTGCACAGAGCTGCTGTCGGGGCGGGGCCTCCGCTGGCTGTGGAGGCAGCTGGGTCCGCGCCTTCCCATTGGCTGGCCGGGCCCGGAGCCCGCCTCCCCCACCTGTGGCGGGAACGCACGTTCAGCCCGCGGACTTGGCTTCCTGCACAGCTGACTGGAGCCCCGTCTCCTCAGGACCCACCAGGAGGTGCTGCACTGAGGGAAGGTGAGGAGGAAGGAAAAGTGAGGGAAGGTGAGGAGAAGCTTCCCGTGAGGGGCTTATGGCTGAGGGGAGGCTCTCCTCAGAGGCCCTGGGGGAGGAAGGGCCGGATGTGGGAAGCTGTGGGGTTTAGTCAGATTCTGTGTGTGGTGCAGACAGTGTGCCGTGTCCTTCTCTGGCGTGTGGTGTCCAGTTTCCCCAGCACCATTCATCGAGGGGACTGTCCTTTCCCCGGTGCAGGTTCCTGGCTCCTTTCTTGTGAATTAACTGACCACATCCCCGTAGGTTTGTTTGCAGACTCTCTCTGGTCCATGTCCCTGTCGTTGTGCCAGTTCCACAAAGTTTTGGTGACTGTGCTTTTGTAATGCAGTGTGAAGTCAGGGAGGGAGATGCCTCCAGCCTGTTTCCCTTTTGTAGAATCTCTCTGGCTGTTCAGGGGCCTTTGTGTTTCCACACCAATGTTTGGATTCTTTGTTCTGTTTCTGTGAAAAATGCCGCTGAAGTTTATTTCATTTTATTGAAGTGCAGTCAATTCACGATGTTCTGTTGTTTTCTGGTGTAGGGCACAGTGATTTGACGAGGCTTGCTTTGAGTCTGAGCACTGCTTTGGGTAGGACGGACATTTCAACAACGTTAATTCTTTCTGTCTGTGAGCAGAGGGTATCCTTCCATTTATTTGCGTCTGTTCAGTTTCCTTCCTCAGTGTCTTAGAATTTTCAGTGGGCAGGTCTTTCACGCCCTTGATTAAATGTATTCCTAGGTATTTTGTTGGATGCCGTTGTAAATGGGATTTAAAAAAAAGTCTCTTTCTGATGTTTCATTATTAATGTATAGAAAGACAACTGACTTTTGTGTGTTGATTTTGTACCTTGTGGCTTTACTGAAATGATTCATTAGTTCTAACAGTGTTTTGATGGTTTGATGTGGAAAAGTAGAAATCAGAAATCCATCCAGGTCGTCTGCAGCACCTAAGACACAGTGGCTCCTAATCTTCCCACAGTGCCTCTAAGTTACACGTGGACTTCTGCAAGGGCGACGAGCATCAGCATTTTGGGTGAACTGGATCGCGTTAAGGGTGGGCCTCTGTAAGGAAATCTGATGTCTCCTCTGCTTTTTTGGCGTGGTGTTGCCATGGTTGTTTTCAAAAGTAATTTAGTTTCTAGTAAAGTTTCTTATAAAGGTTTGTTGTAAAGTTGCATATAAAATACTTTAAATAGCATTATGCAGCACTCACATTTGCCTCGTCACATGAAACACTCCAGTGGGTTTTACCTAACACTGGGATACTCCCCCAGGAAACCAGCACATAAACCCCAAATGAAGAAATTGTATGGTTCTCCTTGTAACCCCAGCCACAGGCCCACTTCAGCCTTCCCCTTTGCCCCAACTTACGGAAATCCCTTTTTCCATTCTGTGCCAGTTTTCTTTTCCTGAAACTATTACTGAGAGTTTCCCTCTTTGTCAAAATCTTAATGGATTTAAGGCCCAAGATGAATACGATCTGGGTGGCCTCTTCTGTGTGTCTCCTTTCACTTAGAATGTTTTCAATCTTTATCCAATTTGAGTCATTAGTGATTCATTCACATTTTTCTTCGTCATTAAAAATACAGAACATAGCATTTACCATTTAACCCATTTAACTAGGCAGGTCTATGGTATTCACTAAATTCACATTGTTGTACAGATGCCTCACCATCCGTCTCCAGAACTTACTCATTTTCCCCAAGTGAAGCCCTGTGTCCAGTGAACACTGACTGCCCTCAGCCCCTGGCAGTGACATTCTGTCTCCGCATTTGACTTCTCTGGATGCCTTGTATAAGGGGAATCATACAGTATTTGTCCTTCTGTGTCTGGCTTGTTTCACTGAGCATAGTGACTACAAGAGTTATTCACGTTGCAGCGCGTGTCATAATCTCCTTAGTTTTTAAGGCTGTGTGGTATCCCACTGTGTATACACCACATTGAGCTTATCCATTCATCCGCTGATGGACAGGTGAGTTATTTCCACCTTTTGCTGTTGTGATTAGTGCTGCCATGGATATGGGTGTACTCATTTCTCTTCTAGTTCCTGCTTTCAACAATTTTGAACATATATCCTGAAGTGGCATTGATGGATCATACATCAACCCCATGTGTAAGGTTTTGAGGAACTCCTGTCTGGTTCTCCACCGTGGCTGAACCATTTTAGTCCTCTATATGGCAGAATAATATGGCAGTTTATGGATACAACCTATTTGTTTATCTGTTTAGCCTTTGATGGACATTTCAATTGTTCTACCTTCGGGGCCATTGCGAACAGTGCTGCTGTAAATATTTGTGTGCCTTTTTTTGTTTGAACACCTGTTTTTTATGTTTTGGGGTCTATATCTAAGAGTGGAGTTGTTGAACCATAAGGTAACTGTATTTTTTATCTTTTTGAGGAAATGACAAATTGGAAACATGGGCTGCACCGTTTTCCAATTTTTCAAGTAATGTTTAAAAGTTTCAATTTCTCTACATTTTGGCCAATATTCGTTATTTCCAGTTTACTTGACTGCAGGGCTTCCAGTGTGCTTGGGAGGGACGGCATTGTGGTATTCACTTACATGTCCATCATGGCTGATTTTTAACATCCTTTCTGTGCTTATTGACTATTTGTCTTGTCTGGAGAAGGGTCTATTTTTTTTTTTAATTATTCAGTTTTCCTTATTTAGTGGTGTTTTTCTTTTTCATTTTATTAGGTAGAATTATTACTGTTTGACTGCACATATAAATTACATTTATTGTAAATACATATTTACAATATATTGTACCTTTTTTAAGCTTACATATAGAGAAGGGTCTACTTAAGTCCTTTTACCATGTTAAAAATGGGTTTGCTTTGTCTTTTTATGAGTTTTAAAAGTTCTTGATATATTCTTGATAAAAATTTTTCAAGTATATAATGTACAAGTATTTTCTTTGACTTTGTGTGCTGTCTTTTCAGTTTCTGGATAGCGTCTTTGATGTACAAAAGTCTTTAATTTTGAGGAAAGGTGATTTATTTTTTTCTTTCCTAGCTTGTGTTTGCTATCAGATCTAAAGAAATTGCTAAATCCAAGGTCATGATGACTCATCCCCATTGTTTCTTTGAGAGTTTATACAGCTTCACTCCCTATCTGTGAGGTACTGGTTCCAGGACACCCTGTGGATACTAAATATCTGTTGGTGTTCAAATCCATTATATAAAACAGTGTAGTATTTGCAAATAATCTAAGCACATCTTCCTGTATATTTAAAATCATCTCTAGATCATTTATAATAAATAATACAATGTAAATGATATTTAAATAATTGTGAAGAAAATATAATGTTATTTAAATAGTTTCTGGCATGCCACAAGTTCAAGTTTTTCTTTATGGAACTTTCTCAAATTATTATTAATTTTTTATCTGAAGGTGACTGATCCTACAAATGTGGAATCAGCAGATGAGAGCTGATTGTCACTTTGCCACTCTTTAAATTTAAGCTTTTTATGTATCTTGAGTTAATTTTGCATGTGGTATGAAGCAAGGATCCAATTTCATTTCTCTTGGAAATGAAAAAAATTTCACTGGATAGACAATTGCCTGGCACCATTTGTTGAAAACACAATTTTCCCCCCTAGTTAATGTTGCCCACTGTGGTAAAAAAATCAGTTGGTGCATGTGTCTTTTCACATTAGAGTGTTGCTCTGGATACATGCCCAGCAGTGGGATCTCAGACTTTTCTTGCTTCCGACCTAAGCAGGAGGAGGTCACTATGTGGAACGGACACTTCAGGAGAGGGGGCTTTAGCTCCACCTCCTTGATGGATGTCATGGATTGTTAGGAATTCTTCTGCATGGGAGTTTTATATTCAATCCCATTTATTAAAATTAAAAAAAAAACTATGTCATCATTTAACTTCACCATTGTGGACACCTGGATAGTTATTTAAATCTTTCGGTTATAATCCAGCACCACAGGTTTGGTTGCTCAGTTTATTCCGGCATTGGCTATTGAGAACTCTTTCATTGACTCCTGTTTCCTTTGAGATCATTCCATATTTTTGTCCCCCCCCCCCCCCGTACTTTCTTACTTTCTGATACAAGATTCAAGATTATCCTGGCTCATATATTGACTATTGCAGTCCTAGTATAAGCCATTTCTTCAAAGAGTCCTGATTCCTTTAGTCAGAGAATGGTATTAAGAACTTACATATGGAAGGAAAATGTTCTCAGCTGACAATGCAAGGAAATGTGTGCATGTGTTCCCACCTTAGTGTATAGTTGTTGTTCAGGGAGCACCGTCCCCCCACCCCAATCTGCCACAATGACATAGTGTTTTAAATTTAAATTACTTAGAAGCGGCTAAAGCTAGAGAAACACTCTGACCCCCACTGTATCTCCCTAAAAGCAGGAAATAAGTCTCATGTGAAAGGTTCAGAGGCCAATATAAACATAACTTGTAGCTTCTTTAATTTACCACCTGAAGCCCAAATTCTGTTTAGATTCTTCACTGAATACACAAAAGCTACATTTCTTTGGACTGTCAATTCCTAATAAATTTATAGTTTTCTAGATGTACAAAATCTGCCTGTCTTTACTACTTCTTACTTCCCATTTCTATGAGACTTTTGTGTGTAGGAATTAAATTGTCTTTTTCTTCTGCTGCTCTCTCTTGTGTTAGTTTTATTATTAGTCCAGCCACAAGAGGGATAGAGAGTGAAATTTCCCCCTTCCCAATATTATACACTCATAATTATAAAGATTTCTATGTGGAAATGTCTGTATTCATATTAAGCAGAAGATGGGTTTATACTGATGCCTCCAACATGATCCATTATTGTATGGACAAGGTACATCTTCCTCCTGCTTATCTGTAACTCCCAGTCAGACAGTAGAATCCTGGTTCCCAGTATCTTCCACCCATTCAATTCATTTCTCATTCTGCTCCAGATGAGTGGTTTCAGCATTCTTAGCTCCTACCTGTGTGGGATGGGTCTCACAGATCACACTGTTTACGTGCAGTACGTTTTCCCTGTAGTCTACACGTTCTGTTCATTCCTGCAGTTACTGAGGCTGGCCCCTTCTGCTCCACCAGCAGCAGTGAGTGTTTTCACACATTTCTAATACAGAGCCTGTGTTACATCCTGTACTCCATCCTGTGACACTACCACTTACTTGATCACTGAATTGATTTGTTGGGTCATACAGACCTATGGGTTTAGACAAATGCATAATGGCAAATGTCCACCACAAAGTATCATATGGAACATTTCAGAACTCCCGCATGACCTGTTTACCACCTCTCAGTTTCCCTTTCTCTGAATTTCATATAAATTGTGTCATGCAGTGCATATGTAGCCTCTCCAGACTGATTCTTTCATTTGTCAAAGGATAATCAACATGGAGGTGGTATTGAGAAGAGAGTCCTGTCAAATGGATCCAGGAGCCCATTCAGAAATTGTGACCTACCTTATCACTTCTCAGCCTGAGTCAAATCCCAAGTTTTGACCTGATGAAGTCACCCAGAACATCTGCCAGAAACCTATCTACTTATTGTACTCTTGGCCTCAAATAATTCAGGACGTACTGATCACTTGAGTTTCTAAGCCATTATGAATAGACCTCCTCTGCATTACTTGATGTTCATTTTTGCTTGAACAGGCTTTCAAAGCAGTTGTCTAAATTCAAGAGATGATTTTTTTTTTTTGATTCTAAGTTGAGAGTGTTTAGCTTTGGAAGAAACTGTCAAACTGTCTTCCAAAGTTGGCCACACCTGTCTTCCACTAGGATCTTGAGTATATGTTTGTATGGTGATTTTCTATCTGTATACCTTCTTTACCCAGATGTTTGTTTCTATCTTTACCCACTTTTAATGGGGTTGTTTGTTCCAGATTTTATTGGTATAACTTGAGTACAAGTCCTTTATCAGATGCGCATTTTGCAAATACTTTCTCCTAGTTTGTGGTTTCTCTTTTGCCTTTGTGAATAAGACCTTTCACAGAGTAGACGTCTATAGTTCTATAAAGTCCACATCATTAATTCTGTGTTGACTTGTAGATAGGCATTTGTTGTTGTGAGTTAAAACTCATCACCAGACCCAAGGTCTTACAGATTTTCTCCCTTTTCCTTTTAAGATTTTTATAGTTTTGCCATTTAAATTTGTCTACGGGCAATCTTGAGTGAATTTTGCTATCAGTTGTAAAGTTTGTGTCTATGTTCTCTTCATTCTATATGTTTTTTAATTAATTGCTCCTTAACCAGTTTTTGAGACAGCATAATGAGCTATTTGGCTGTGTTTCAGTTTGGATTTCCAAAGGTACTATGTAGAGCAGAACTGCATTCAGGATGAGGTCCCTGGGCTTTGTGAGCTCAGCGTTCCCTGCACTTTTCTTATGGTCCACAGCGGGGCGCCAAATCCACCTCTGACCCACAGGGCACAGGTGCATTCTGCCCATAGACTTGGCCCCTTGCACAGCCGGCAGGGGCTTGGTCTCTTTAGGACTGTCAGAGCTTCGTCTTCTAGACAGTGGGGCTGTGTCCATACTGTCATGGGCTGAGTTTTCTTGGGCATCGCTGTGAAAAGGCGCCATAAGAGGAAAAAAAGACAAAGTGGGGAGAAGTTTCCTGTGTGCAGCTGACTGTTCAGGGAAGTTCTGTCTTCAGAGGAACCTCAGAAAGAGGTTGATGTGGAAAACTGTGGGGTTTTAGTTAGTTTTGTGTGTAGTGGAGACGGTCACCAGTGATGTTCTTTGGTGCATGGTGTCCCATTTTCCTGGCAATGTTTATTGAGGGGGGTGTCCCTCCCTCTTTTTATGTCCTTGGCCCCATTTTCATGAATTAACTGACCACAGCCATGTGGGTTTATCTCTGGACTCTATGCTGTTTCTCTCATTCGTGTGTCTGTGTTTGTGCCAGTTCCTCACTGTTGTGGTTACTACAGCTCCGTGATACAGTTTGCTGCTAGGGAGGGAGATGCCTCCAGTTATGTCCTCCTTTCTCAGAACTTCTTTGGTTGTTCAGTATCCTTAATTGTCCTATATTAATAACAGGGTTGTTACTTCTATTTCAATGAAACATATCAGTGAACATTACGTTGTTGTTGCAGTGAATTTGTTGATAGCTTTGGGTAGAATCAATAATTTAATACCAGTAATTCTTCCAATCCATGAGTACAGAACATTTTTCTGTTTATTTTTGTCTTCTTTAATTTCTTTTTCAATGGTTTATAGTTTTTTGAGTACAAGTCTTCCACATCCTTGGTTAAATTTGTTCCTGGATATTTTGTTCTTTTTGATACAATTATAAATGTGATTGTTTCCTTGAATTTTCCTTCTGATGGGTTATTATTAGTGTATAGAAATGCAGCTGATTTTTGTACACTGATTTCTTATTGAACTTTATTGAATTTATTTATTTTAACAACTGTTTGTTAAGTGTTATGGAAAATTGTAATGTTAAAATCTCACTGTTTCTCCTGCATCCCAGGTCATGCACAGGACTCAAGACTTGCTGGCTACGGGTACACTCCTCCCACAGTGCCTCTTAATAACAAGTGGACTCCTACGAGGGCGATGAGCATCACACCTCTGGCTGACCTCAGTCTGGGTGAGTCTTGGCTTCTAGAACAAGGTTTGATGTCTGTCTTATCAACTTCTCTGCCATGGTATTGATATGGTTGTTTTGAAAAGTGATGGACTTCCCAGTAATTTCTTTCATAGTAAAAACTACTCACAGTTGTCCCTTTATACAAAATACTATAGGGTGTTTTACATAAAACAGGGGTAGTCTCCCTAGGAGCCGTCATATAACTCACCATTGAAGAAGCTGTATGGCTTCCGCATTACTGTGTGACCCGCTGGCCCACTTCAACTTTCACCATTTGGCCCAGCTGCTTGTTTTCTTTTTCCGGGTTTGTTACTGAGACTCTCACTGTGACAGCCTTGATGGATGTAAAGCACACATGATGGCCATGTGATCTGGGAGAACTTTTCTTTATGGCTTTTTTCACTAGGGATCTTTTCAGTGTTTGTTAATGTTGTAAGTTGTATCAGCACTACATTCCTACATTATTTTCATTGTGATTAAAAATACATATGACACTTTTAAATGAAATCATTTCAAGTACACATTTTTGTGGTATTAACTAGCTTTACACAATTGTACGAACAAGTTCAAGGACTTGTGTGCCTACTTTAAGCATGGGAGATATCGAGGAAACTGAGTAAGTCCCTGAAGTGGCCCAAGACATCACCTGAAATGCCATCTTTATCTAACACCAAAAGAAAGGAAGGTTATGTTCATCATATAGATTTAAATCTTAGCCTTCTCTACTGATAAATTTTCTGAGGTTTTGTCTTCCTTCTATTCCTGGTACAGAAAGGGAGATTACTTTTCAAATGTAGTTTTCCCTTATAAACGTAAATTTGCCTCACAAAAGGCAGACTTGACTTGGATTTCATAGAGTCTCATGTGTCTTATTTTTTAAGAAATCTGCCCATTGTAATATTCATGCCAAAGAGATATATTTTAGGGTGTAATTTGCCATCTTTACATGGGTATACCCCAACTTGCTTCTGTATTCATGCATGGAAGGACATCCTCACGTTTCAAAGTTTTAAGCCATTATGAGTAGAGTTGCTGTGTACAATTGCATGCTGGTTTTTGTGTGGACACTTTATCAACGCAGTTGTCTAAATACTAGAGGTGCAATATTGGATTCTCAGGCAAGCATTGACTAGCTTTGGAAAAAACTGCCCAACTGTCTTTCAAAGTGGCCACACACGCATTCCACCTGCAGTGAGGGAGAGTTCATTTTTCTTCATCTTCCATCAATCACAAGTAATGTCATTTTCTTGGAGTTTAGTGGTTCTCATAAGTGTGCAGTGTTATATCATTATTGTTTTAATTTGCAATTTCCTACTGGTGTATGATTTTTGAGAACATTTTTCTATGCTTATCTACTATCTGTGTGTTTTCTTTGGAGAGGTGTTTATTAAGATCTTTACCTATTTCTATTGGGGTTGTTTGTTGTAAAGTTCTTGGGGTAATTTGAGTCCAAATCCTTAATCAGTTATGTGTTTTGTAAATTTATGTTTCTCAGTATGTGTCTTGTCTTTAGGTTTTCTGAATAAGGTCATAAACAGAGTTTAAATTTTTAATTTTTTAAATTCTATGGTATAAATTTTACTCCTGTGAATAGACTTGGGGATTTCTGTAAAAGTTCATTACCTAGACAAGGTTATGTCGATTTCCTTACATGTTTTCTTTTAGAATAATCCCAGATGTGCATTTTATAATTGTCTATGAACAATTTAGAGTACATTTTGGTGTGAGTGGTAAAACCTGAGTGGTTGTGGCCTGCAGTTCCCAGCTGGCTAGCGGGTGGCACCACGCCTGTTCTCTGACCCTCAAGGTGCACGTGTCTCACTGGGGGATTTGGCTCCTGTGGGAACTTGTCTCCTTGTGGGGCTGGTGGAGGCTGGGCCTCCTCAGGACCCACCGTCACTTCAGCTTCAGGACAACACTCGACCAACCAAGTACACCCAGACAGGATCCAGACGTCTTCAAGAATCACCAGGAGGCATCACGGTGGGAGTAAAAGGCGAGGGAAAAGTGGGGAGAGGCTTTCTGTGTGTGATTGCAATAAGGAGGTCCATTGTCAGAGGATCCAGCCGGGGCTTGATGTGGAAAATTTTCAAATTTACTTGATTTTGTGTCTAGTGTTGATGGTGTCTAGTGTTGTTTTTGGGGTATGGTGTCACATGTTCTTGGCACCGTTCATGGAGGGGACTGTCCTTGTCCCACTTTGTGTTCTGGGCTCCTTTGCCGTGGACTAACTGACAACATAAAGGCGGGTTTATTCCTATGCTCCCTGTTCTGTTCCTCTGGTCCATGTGCCTGTTTTTGTGCCAATGTCTTACTGTATCTCTGCTGGGGACTGTGGCTTCCTAACGTCGTGTGAAGGCAGGGAGGGAGACACCTCCAACTGTGTGTTCTCCCTTCTCAAGGTTGCTCAGGCTACTCTGGGTTCTTTTTTATTCCATGCAAATGGTAGGATTTCTTGTTTTTGTTTCTGTGAAAAAAATGCCATTTGGTAGAGTTTGGTAGAGTTTGCAGTTAATGTGTTCACTGCTTAGGCTTCCGGAATGTTACAGTAATGTTCTTCTAGTGCATGAGGACAGCTTTTGTTTTGTGTGCGTCCTCTTCAATTTCTTTATGAGTGCTTTCTAACTTTCCATGTGCAGGTCTTTCACATCCTTGGTTCATTGTATTTCTAGGCATTTTATTTTTATTTTTATTTTGGTGCAATTGTTAAATGGGATTGCTTTATTAATTTGTCTTTCTGAAACTTCTTTATTGTTGTGTAGAAAGTCAATTGATTTTGTATATTGATATTGTATCATGTAACTTTACTAAAGTTATTTATTACTTTTTAACAGTTTTTTTTTGGTATGTTGATGTGGAAAAGTAGAATTCAAAATTGCCACTTTTTTTTTTATCAAATCCAAGTCCTTCACAACAATCAAGACACAGTGGTTTATGAATTTATCTTACAGTGTCTCAATAATATGTAGATTCCTGCAAGGGTGATTAGCTTAACCATTTTGGATCAACTGGAACTGGAGAAGGCTTGGGTTCTATAGTGAAGTTTGATGTTTTCTCTGCTTTCCTGTTATGATTTTGACATGGTTGATTTTTAAAAAATGATTTACTTTCCAATAATTTTAAGCATACAGAATACATGCAGTAGCAGTTCAGTGTACTCTTCATCTGTAAGCTCAGGTTTGTCACTCATCACTGATGTAGCACATATGCCACTTCTCATGACAATCTCTAGTGTAGACAATCTCTTGAGTAGAGACACTCTCTCTGTGTCACCACATAACATCCAAATGAGGATTCATTATGGTTCTCACTTCATAATGCAGTCCACAGGCTCAGTTCCTCTGCCAGCACCTGCTCCAGCTGTATGGCAATGGGTTTTCCCAATCTGATCCAGTGGTTGTTTTTTTTTTTTTCCTGGAACTGTTTTCGAGACCTTCCCTTATTTCCCCAACTTTGATTGAATTAAAGGGCACATGATGAGTGTGATCCGGGTGGCCTTTTCTGTATGGCCTCTTTTTCTTAGGATGTTTTCGTTGTTCATCCATGTTGTAACAAATATCAGTAGTTCATGTTTTTCATTGTGAGTAAATCTATTCCATATGACATTTACCATTTAAACTGCTTTAAGTATATAGTGTCATTACATTCATGTCACACAGTTGCTGGATATCAGCTATGTTTACATTGTTATAGAAATGTCCTCAGCACTCATCTCCACTACTTCTTCAGTTTCCCCAAGTGAGACTGTATCCACTAGACACCAACTCCTAACCCCCTGGCAAGTACACTGTATGTCTTGTTATTGAATTAGACTTATACAGGTACCTGATCTTAGAATCATAGACTGTGTGTCCTTTCTTGGTTTGATTTGGCTTGTTTCCCTTGAATGACTTCAAGGTTCATCCACATTGTAGCATGTGTCAGAATTACCTTCATTTTAAAGGCTGAATCCTGTTTAAAGGTGTAAAGTAATTACAATTATTTTACTTTGATTTAAAGATAAGTATAGTTGGGTATCTACCCCCAAACTAACACATGGACACTACTTTGAGCCTTTGCTGACCTGTAATAAGTGCCAGCACTTGTTGAACTATGTGTACATCCACCTCTAGGTGACAGTCTGGCCACATAGGAGTCTCTGCCGACCTAGCCATGTCCTCCATGTATTTAGGAGGTGTCTCTTTCATTCTTGGTGATTTTAATTTTTTTTAACTACAATCAGTAATATAAAACCATCAGCCATATCCCAATGTATGTAGTCTGAGTTAATTGTATATGTGGTTTATTCCCCTGCATGTGGATAGCCAGTTACCCAGCACCATTTGTGGAAAAGAGTAGTAAAAAAAAAAACCTAAATATTCACGCTTGTCAAAATGTATTGATCCTAAGTGAATGGGATTATGTTCGGGCTTCTTATGTACTGCCTTTTATCTATATTTATATTTTTATGGCAATATGATACTTTTTATATTGCTTTGTATTGACATGAAATTGGAAAATATGAAGCTCTATCTTTGGTTTTCCCTTTTCAAGTTTGTTTTGTCTTTTTGGGGTTCCTAAAATTATATACAAATGTTAAAATCAACTTCTGTGTTTGTTCCAAAATTGTCATAGAAATTACATTGTCTCACTAGATCGCTTTGGGCGCTCACGCCATATTTAGTTTTGTTACCAACATGCGATGTCTCCTTTTTTTTATTTAAAGATTTTATTTCACTTCTTTTAGTGGTGTCATTTCCATTTTAATTTACTAGTCTTGTACCTTGATTAAATTGACTCTTAACTATTTTAGTAATATTGACATCATGTAAAATACAATTCTCTTAAATTCTTGAGATTATTCATTGTTAATGTGTCCATGTAGACAAGTTTGGATTCATTGATACTTTGTATTGTCTACTTGCTGAATTATTTGAGTTGCTTACAGTTTAAAAATTGAACTAGTCAATGAATTCTGTGTGCTTTCAAGATGTATATGTAAACTGATGTCAACTGTGTCTGTGAATGGACGTCCTTTTATATGTAACAATTTTATCTTTATTCTCTTTCATCCTGGATTTGCCTGGAATTTCCTGTACAATAGTGAGTAACAGAGGTGAAAGGAAATCTCTGGGCCTCATTCCAGATGATTGATATTGACCGTGCGTTTTTTATACTGCTTTGTATCATACTGAAAAATTTGTTCCTGATCCTATTTTCACGAGTGTTTATGCTGTGAAGTAGGAGTGGAATTTGTTTAAAGCTTGTGGTGAATCAAGTGGAGTGAATGATGTGATTTTTCTGTATTGTACAATTGTTGTTCATCACATTGCTTACCTTTATGTAATAATTTATGACATTGCTTGGTTTACAGTGTTAAAACTGGATTATCTGCTTTGGAGACATTTGCAGGAGGTGGATAATCATTTCTATTGTGCTGTTAATTTCAGGTAAGTAGTAATATACAGGGAAGTGGAGGATTCTAGTTCATAGGCTAGCTGATGTGTTTTTGTTACATATCGTGGGATTTGACCATCAGGAGAGTGGTAGGTTGTTACAAGAAAATAGGATTAAGGATTAGGATAGGGTCAAAATTAGGGGTAGGGTATGGGAATGGGTTAGGGTCAGTGTGAGGGTATCAGTGAGAGTTAGGGAAAGGGTTAGGGTGTGGATTAGGGTAGGAAAAAGGGTTAGAGTACAGGTTAGGATAGCAGGTAGGGAACAGGTTAAGTTTAGAGTATGGGTAAGGTATGGGTTAGGGTACAAGTTAGGTTATGCATTAGGGAACAGCATAGGGTTAGTGCTAGGACTAGAACCAGAGCAAGGAATAGGGTTAGACTCAGGTTATAGGGTTAGAGGGTTAGGGTTAGATTCAGGGTTAGAGTTAGGGTTAGACTCAGGGTTAGGGTTATGGTTAGACTCAGGGTTAGACTCAGGGTTAGGTTTAGACTCAGGGTTAGACTCAGGGTTAGACTCAGGGTTAGGATTAGACTCAGGGTTAGACTCAGGGTTAGACTCAGGTTTAGGGTGAGACTCAGGGTTAGACTCAGGGTTAGACTTAGGGTTAGACTCAGGTTTAGACTCAGAGTTAGGGTTAGGGTTTCACGCAGGGTTAGACTCAGGGTTAGGGTTAAACTCAGGGTTAGACTCAGGGTTAGACTCAGGGTTAGACTTAGGTTTAGACTCAGGGTTAGGGTTGGGGTTAGGGTTAGGGTTAGGGTTAAACTCAGGGTTAGACTAAGGGTTAGACTCAGGGTTAGACTCAGGGTTAGACTCAGGTTTAGGGTTAGGGTTAGGGTTAAACTCAGGGTTAGACTCAGGGTTAGACTCAGGGTTAGACTCAGGGTTAAACTCAGGTTTAGGGTTAGGGTTAGACTCAGGGTTAGACTCAGGGTTAGACTCAGGGTTAAAGTCAGGTTTAGGGTCAGGGTTAGGGTTGGGGTTAGTGTTGGGGTTGGACTCAGGGTTAGGGTTAGGGTTAGGGTTGGACTCAGGGTTAGACTCAGGGTTAGGGTTAGGGTTAGGGTTGGACTCAGGGTTAGACTCAGGGTTAGACTCAGGGTTAGACTCAGGGTTAGGGTTAGGGTTAGGGTTAGACTCAGGGTTAGGGTTAGACTCAGGGTTAGACTCAGGGTTAGACTCAGGGTTAGACTCAGGGTTAGGGTTAGGGTTAGACTCAGGGTTAGACTCAGGGTTAGGGTTAGACTCAGGGTTAGACTCAGGGTTAGACTCAGGGTTAGACTCAGGGTTAGGGTTAGGGTTAGGGTTAGACTCAGGGTTAGACTCAGGGTTAGACTCAGGGTTAGGGTTAGGGTCAGGGTTAGACTCAGGGTTAGACTCAGGGTTAGGGTTAGGGTTAGACTCAGGGTTAGACTCAGGGTTAGACTCAGGGTTAGGGTTAGACTCAGGGTTAGACTCAGGGTTAGGGTTAGGGTCAGGGTTAGACTCAGGGTTAGACTCAGGGTTAGGGTTAGGGTTAGACTCAGGGTTAGACTCAGGGTTAGACTCAGGGTTAGGGTTAGGGTTAGGGTTAGGGTTAGACTCAGGGTTAGACTCAGGGTTAGACTCAGGGTTAGGGTTAGGGTTAGGGTTAGGGTTAGGGTTAGGGTTAGGGTTAGGGTTAGACTCAGGGTTAGACTCAGGGTTAGAGTTAGGGTTAGGGTTAGGGTTAGGGTTAAACTCAGGGTTAGACTCAGGGTTAGACTCAGGGTTAGACTCAGGGTTAAACTCAGGTTTAGGGTTAGGGTTAGACTCAGGGTTAGACTCAGGGTTAGACTCAGGGTTAAAGTCAGGTTTAGGGTCAGGGTTAGGGTTGGGGTTAGTGTTGGGGTTGGACTCAGGGTTAGGGTTAGGGTTAGGGTTGGACTCAGGGTTAGACTCAGGGTTAGGGTTAGGGTTAGGGTTGGACTCAGGGTTAGACTCAGGGTTAGACTCAGGGTTAGACTCAGGGTTAGGGTTAGGGTTAGGGTTAGACTCAGGGTTAGGGTTAGACTCAGGGTTAGACTCAGGGTTAGACTCAGGGTTAGACTCAGGGTTAGGGTTAGGGTTAGACTCAGGGTTAGACTCAGGGTTAGGGTTAGACTCAGGGTTAGACTCAGGGTTAGACTCAGGGTTAGACTCAGGGTTAGGGTTAGGGTTAGGGTTAGACTCAGGGTTAGACTCAGGGTTAGACTCAGGGTTAGGGTTAGGGTCAGGGTTAGACTCAGGGTTAGACTCAGGGTTAGGGTTAGGGTTAGACTCAGGGTTAGACTCAGGGTTAGACTCAGGGTTAGGGTTAGACTCAGGGTTAGACTCAGGGTTAGGGTTAGGGTCAGGGTTAGACTCAGGGTTAGACTCAGGGTTAGGGTTAGGGTTAGACTCAGGGTTAGACTCAGGGTTAGACTCAGGGTTAGACTCAGGGTTAGGGTTAGACTCAGGGTTAGACTCAGGGTTAGACTCAGGGTTAGGGTTAGGGTTAGACTCAGGGTTAGACTCAGGGTTAGACTCAGGGTTAGGGTTAGACTCAGGGTTAGACTCAGGGTTAGACTCAGGGTTAGACTGAGGGTTAGGGTTAGGGTTAGACTCAGGGTTAGACTCAGGGTTAGACTCAGGGTTAGGGTTAGACTCAGGGTTAGGGTTAGGGTTAGACTCAGGGTTAGACTCAGGGTTAGACTCAGGGTTAGGGTTAGACTCAGGGTTAGACTTAGGGTTAGGGTTAGACTCAGGGTTAGACTCAGGGTTAGACTCAGGGTTAGGGTTAGGGTTAGGGTTAGGGTTAGGGTTAGACTCAGGGTTAGACTCAGGGTTAGACTCAGGGTTAGACTCAGGGTTAGGGTTAGACTCAGGGTTAGACTTAGGGTTAGGGTTAGACTCAGGGTTAGACTCAGGGTTAGACTCAGGGTTAGACTCAGGGTTAGACTCAGGGTTAGGGTTAGACTCAGGGTTAGACTTAGGGTTAGGGTTAGACTCAGGGTTAGACTCAGGGTTAGACTCAGGGTTAGACTCAGGGTTAGACTTAGGGTTAGGGTTAGACTCAGGGTTAGACTCAGGGTTAGACTCAGGGTTAGGGTTAGGGTTAGGGTTAGGGTTAGACTCAGGGTTAGACTTAGGGTTAGGGTTAGACTCAGGGTTAGACTCAGGGTTAGACTCAGGGTTAGACTCAGGGTTAGACTTAGGGTTAGGGTTAGACTCAGGGTTAGACTCAGGGTTAGACTCAGGGTTAGACTCAGGGTTAGACTTAGGGTTAGGGTTAGACTCAGGGTTAGACTCAGGGTTAGACTCAGGGTTAGACTCAGGGTTAGACTTAGGGTTAGGGTTAGACTCAGGGTTAGACTCAGGGTTAGACTCAGGGTTAGACTCAGGGTTAGACTTAGGGTTAGGGTTAGACTCAGGGTTAGACTCAGGGTTAGACTCAGGGTTAGACTCAGGGTTAGACTTAGGGTTAGGGTTAGACTCAGGGTTAGACTCAGGGTTAGACTCAGGGTTAGACTCAGGGTTAGACTCAGGGTTAGACTTAGGGTTAGACTCAGGGTTAGACTTAGGGTTAGGGTTAGGGTTAGACTCAGGGTTAGGGTTAGGGTTAGACTCAGGGTTAGGGTTAGACTCAGGGTTAGACTCAGGGTTAGGGTTAGACTCAGGGTTAGACTCAGGGTTAGACTCAGGGTTAGGGTTAGGGTTAGACTCAGGGTTAGACTTAGGGTTAGACTCAGGGTTAAACTCAGGTTTAGGGTTAGGGTTAGACTCAGGGTTAGACTCAGGGTTAGACTCAGGGTTAGGGTTAGGGTTAGACTCAGGGTTAGACTTAGGGTTAGGGTTAGACTCAGGGTTAGACTCAGGGTTAGGGTTAGGGTTAGACTCAGGGTTAGACTCAGGGTTAGACTCAGGGTTAGGGTTAGACTCAGGGTTAGACTCAGGGTTAGGGTTAGGGTCAGGGTTAGACTCAGGGTTAGACTCAGGGTTAGGGTTAGGGTTAGACTCAGGGTTAGACTCAGGGTTAGACTCAGGGTTAGGGTTAGGGTTAGGGTTAGGGTTAGACTCAGGGTTAGACTCAGGGTTAGACTCAGGGTTAGACTTAGGTTTAGACTCAGGGTTAGGGTTGGGGTTAGGGTTAGGTTTAGGGTTAAACTCAGGGTTAGACTAAGGGTTAGACTCAGGGTTAGACTCAGGATTAGACTCAGGTTTAGGGTTAGGGTTAGGGTTAAACTCAGGGTTAGACTCAGGGTTAGACTCAGGGTTAGACTCAGGGTTAGGGTTAGGGTTAGGGTTAGACTCAGGGTGAGGGTTAGACTCAGGGTTAGACTCAGGGTTAGACTCAGGGTTAGGATTAGACTCAGGGTTAGACTCAGGGTTAGACTCAGGTTTAGGGTGAGACTCAGGGTTAGACTCAGGGTTAGACTTAGGGTTAGACTCAGGTTTAGACTCAGAGTTAGGGTTAGGGTTTCACGCAGGGTTAGACTCAGGGTTAGGGTTAAACTCAGGGTTAGACTCAGGGTTAGACTCAGGGTTAGACTTAGGTTTAGAGTCAGGGTTAGGGTTGGGGTTAGGGTTAGGGTTAGGGTTAAACTCAGGGTTAGACTAAGGGTTAGACTCAGGGTTAGACTCAGGGTTAGACTCAGGTTTAGGGTTAGGGTTAGGGTTAAACTCAGGGTTAGACTCAGGGTTAGACTCAGGGTTAGACTCAGGGTTAGACTCAGGGTTAGGGTTAGGGTTAAACTCAGGGTTAGACTCAGGGTTAGACTCAGGGTTAGGGTTAGGGTTAGACTCAGGGTTAGACTCAGGGTTAGACTCAGGGTTAGACTCAGGGTTAGGGTTAGGGTTAAACTCAGGGTTAGACTCAGGGTTAGGGTTAGACTCAGGGTTAGACTCAGGGTTAGACTCAGGGTTAGGGTTTAGGGTTAGGGTTAGACTCAGGGTTAGACTCAGGGTTAGACTCAGGGTTAGGGTTAGGGTTAAACTCAGGGTTAGACTCAGGGTTAGGGTTAGACTCAGGGTTAGACTCAGGGTTAGGGGTTAGGGTTAGGGTTAGGGTTAGACTCAGGGTTAGACTCAGGGTTAGACTCAGGGTTAGGGGTTAGGGTTAGGGTTAGGGTTAGACTCAGGGTTAGGGTTAGACTCAGGGTTAGGGTTAGACTCAGGGTTAGACTCAGGGTTAGGGTTAGGGTTAGGGTTAGACTCAGGGTTAGGGTTAGACTCAGGGTTAGGGTTAGGGTTAGGGTTAGGGGTTAGGGTTAGGGTTAGGGTTAGGGTTAGGGTTAGGGTTAGGGTTAGGGTTAGGGTTAGGGTTAGGGGTTAGGGTTAGGGTTAGGGTTAGACTCAGGGTTAGACTTAGGGTTAGGGTTAGGGTTAGGGTTAGACTCAGGGTTAGGGTTAGGGTTAGGGTTAGACTCAGGGTTAGACTTAGGGTTAGGGTTAGGGTTAGGGTTAGGGTTAGGGTTAGGGTTAGGGTTAGGGATTAGGGTTAGGGTTAGGGTTAGGGTTAGGGGTTAGGGTTAGGGTTAGGGTTAGGGTTAGGGTTAGGGTTAGGGTTAGGGGTTAGGGTTAGGGTTAGGGTTAGGGTTAGGGTTAGACTTAGGGTTAGGGTTAGGGTTAGGGTTAGACTCAGGGTTAGGGTTAGGGTTAGGGTTAGACTCAGGGTTAGACTTAGGGTTAGGGTTAGGGTTAGGGTTAGGGTTAGGGTTAGGGTTAGGGTTAGACTTAGGGTTAGGGTTAGGGTTAGGGTTAGACTCAGGGTTAGGGTTAGGGTTAGGGTTAGACTCAGGGTTAGACTTAGGGTTAGGGTTAGGGTTAGGGTTAGGGTTAGGGTTAGACTCAGGGTTAGACTCAGGGTTAGACTTAGGGTTAGGGTTAGGGTTAGGGTTAGGGTTAGGGTTAGACTCAGGGTTAGACTTAGGGTTAGACTCAGGGTTAGGGTTAGGGTTAGGGTTAGGGTTAGACTCAGGGTTAGACTTAGGGTTAGACTCAGGGTTAGGGTTAGGGTTAGGGTTAGGGTTAGGGTTAGGGTTAGGGGTTAGGGTTAGGGGTTAGACTTAGGGTTAGGGTTAGACTCAGGGTTAGACTTAGGGTTAGACTCAGGGTTAGGGTTAGGGTTAGACTTAGGGTTAGGGTTAGACTCAGGGTTAGACTTAGGGTTAGACTCAGGGTTAGGGTTAGGGTTAGACTCAGGGTTAGACTCAGGGTTAGACTCAGGGTTAGGGTTAGGGTTAGGGTTAGACTCAGGGTTAGACTCAGGGTTAGACTTAGACTCAGGGTTAGACTTAGGGTTAGACTCAGGGTTAGGGTTAGGGTTAGGGTTAGACTCAGGGTTAGACTCAGGGTTAGACTTAGACTCAGGGTTAGACTCAGGGTTAGACTCAGGGTTAGGGTTAGGGTTAGGGTTAGGGTGTTAGGGTTAGGGTTAGACTCAGGGTTAGGGTTAGGGTTAGACTCAGGGTTAGACTTAGACTCAGGGTTAGACTCAGGGTTAGACTCAGGGTTAGGGTTAGGGTTAGACTCAGGGTTAGACTTAGACTCAGGGTTAGACTCAGGGTTAGACTCAGGGTTAGACTCAGGGTTAGGGTTAGACTCAGGGTTAGACTTAGACTCAGGGTTAGACTCAGGGTTAGACTCAGGGTTAGACTCAGGGTTAGGGTTAGACTTAGACTCAGGGTTAGACTCAGGGTTAGACTCAGGGTTAGACTCAGGGTTAGGGTTAGACTCAGGGTTAGGGTTAGACTTAGACTCAGGGTTAGACTCAGGGTTAGACTCAGGGTTAGACTCAGGGTTAGACTCAGGGTTAGGGTTAGACTTAGACTCAGGGTTAGACTCAGGGTTAGACTCAGGGTTAGGGTTAGGGTTAGGGTTAGACTCAGGGTTAGGGTTAGACTTAGACTCAGGGTTAGACTCAGGGTTAGACTCAGGGTTAGGGTTAGGGTTAGACTCAGGGTTAGGGTTAGACTTAGACTCAGGGTTAGACTCAGGGTTAGGGTTAGGGTTAGGGTTAGGGTTAGGGTTAGGGTTAGGGTTAGGGTTAGGGTTAGGGTTAGGGTTAGGGTTAGGGTTAGGGTTAGGGTTAGGGTTAGGGTTAGGGTTAGGGTTAGGGTTAGGGTTAGGGTTAGGGTTAGGGTTAGGGTTAGACTCAGGGTTAGGGTTAGGGTTAGGGTTAGGGTTAGACTCAGGGTTAGGGTTAGGGTTAGGGTTAGGGTTAGACTCAGGGTTAGGGTTAGGGTTAGGGTTAGGGTTAGGGTTAGGGTTAGGGTTAGGGTTAGGGTTAGGGTTAGGGTTAGGGTTAGGGTTAGGGTTAGGGTTAGGGTTAGGGTTAGACTCAGGGTTAGGGTTAGGGTTAGGGTTAGGGTTAGACTCAGGGTTAGGGTTAGACTCAGGGTTAGGGTTAGACTCAGGGTTAGGGTTAGGGTTAGGGTTAGGGTTAGACTCAGGGTTAGGGTTAGACTCAGGGTTAGGGTTAGACTCAGGGTTAGGGTTAGACTCAGGGTTAGGGTTAGACTCAGGGTTAGACTCAGGGTTAGGGTTAGACTCAGGGTTAGGGTTAGACTCAGGGTTAGGGTTAGGGTTAGGGTTAGGGTTAGGGTTAGACTCAGGGTTAGACTCAGGGTTAGGGTTAGACTCAGGGTTAGACTCAGGGTTAGACTCAGGGTTAGACTCAGGGTTAGACTCAGGGTTAGACTCAGGGTTAGACTCAGGGTTAGGGTTAGACTCAGGGTTAGACTCAGGGTTAGGGTTAGGGTTAGACTCAGGGTTAGACTCAGGGTTAGGGTTAGGGTTAGACTCAGGGTTAGACTCAGGGTTAGGGTTAGGGTTAGGGTTAGACTCAGGGTTAGACTCAGGGTTAGGGTTAGGGTTAGGGTTAGGGTTAGGGTTAGGGTTAGGGTTAGGGTTAGGGTTAGGGTTAGGGTTAGGGTTAGGGTTAGGGTTAGGGTTAGGGTTAGGGTTAGGGTTAGGGTTAGGGTTAGGGTTAGGGTTAGGGTTAGGGTTAGGGTTAGGGTTAGGGTTAGGGTTAGGGTTAGGGTTAGGGTTAGGGTTAGGGTTAGGGTTAGGGTTAGGGTTAGGGTTAGGGTTAGGGTTAGGGTTAGGGTTAGGGTTAGGGTTAGGGTTAGGGTTAGGGTTAGGGTTAGGGTTAGGGTTAGGGTTAGGGTTAGGGTTAGGGTTAGGGTTAGGGTTAGGGTTAGGGTTAGGGTTAGGGTTAGGGTTAGGGTTAGGGTTAGGGTTAGGGTTAGGGTTAGGGTTAGGGTTAGGGTTAGGGTTAGGGTTAGGGTTAGGGTTAGGGTTAGGGTTAGGGTTAGGGTTAGGGTTAGGGTTAGGGTTAGGGTTAGGGTTAGGGTTAGGGTTAGGGTTAGGGTTAGGGTTAGGGTTAGGG